>NW_026866837.1:0-429549 GCF_026571515.1 Ruditapes philippinarum
TGATTTTATAAACTTTTATTGCGCGAGAATTTTAAAATGACGGCCTAACCCCGCAGTGTCGCAATAAACAGAGAACCTTATCGGCCACAAATCGCTATTTGAACGTAAAATCCACATGCCTTCATTTTGTCCACTGGTAATATTATCGAAGATTTTAGATAACCAACCCTGACCGTATTACACCCTACCTGGGACAAATAAAAACATCGGTAAATAAATACTGGATGAAACATACAATAGTGAACTAAAGACACTAGTTTTTGTAGAGTGCGGTATTGTAAAAAATTAAAAATGAATCATAGAGGAGTTAACATGATATGTATAACCGTATTATTTCAGCTTAATGTTGATTGGGTCCGGTTTTTCTGACTTTTATCTATCAAAGTTGTTTTGTCCAACTATTGTTATAATACGATGTTTGTGTAGGCGTCCGTCTTTGGTCAATCCTTCGTCAAATATCACGCTTGCTTGTTATTGCTTTTAAACATCGATTAAATGAAGATAAAAGAAAAGTAAAGAGGACACTAGAATGAAAAAAATGTTTGTTGTCCACCCTTAAACGTGGTCAGTGTGGAAAACTATCTTGATAAAGTAAAATGTTTCACAAATGTATTATAGACTGATTTAGTACGGACTATTGTTTCATGCAAGACCATGCCGCCTCTAGCAGACCTGGCGCGTCACCTTTAGCAGGTGATAAATAGATGAGGGATATTGCACTTTTTCATAATCCCTCATGTACAACCTCAATCAAACCGAGTCTGAAATTTTCATGTAATTTTGTTGATATGACTGCTCACGAGGGATCACCCTTTTTCCAGATATCTATACTTCACAACGGCAGATGTCAACTGCCGTGTGGTAGATGTAAAAGCTGCCCCGTACTTCACACTTCAGTGTTGTTACATTTTCCTTTGGGATCATTGATTCCAGCGCATTTAGTGTTGAAAATGGAGTACCGCTCAAGCCGGTGCTAGGGTTGCGTGAGGGATGTTGCACTTTTTCATAATCCCTCATGTACAACCTCAATCAAACCGTGTCTGCAATTTTCATGTAATTTTGTTGATTTGTGCTTTCGGAAGATCACCATTTTTCCAGATTTTAATATTTTAATCGTTATGTTAAACGTACAGGTACGGCATGCATGTACCGTATATTTTAGAACTTGCTGTGCCCCCACAATTTATAATGACTAAGCAATAAATGCTTTGATCAGTTGGAACAATGGTGATAAAGTATTCCGTATGGTAATAAACTGTGAGTATAATCACCTTGATAAACATGCAGTATTAAATATTCATTAGCAATCAGAAAATTTTAGAGCTAATAAATTCATTTTATTGTTTGAAAACGCTAAACATGTTGCGGATACTAGATATTGGCAAAAATAAATACAACAATGGTCGAACCATTTATGTTCAGCAAAGATTTTTTTATCGTTCCAGTAAATAAGCTAACCCTTTAAAAACGTTGTCAATCTGGGGACAATCGCAACTTTCCGGCCTTTTTTTTTATCCTTTTCCCTTTATTTGCCGGTATGCTTTCAAATCGCTGCTCATGATGCTAGCAGAAGGCAATGGTCAACATTATCAAGCATATTAGACACTATTAAAACAATCTGGATCAGTCAAAACATAACGTTCCATCGTTTTTAATACATTTATGATCGAGGACACATAGGTCTGAATTAGGCCGTTATATGTTATTGCGCGAAAACTAAACCTTACAAAACTTTATTCATATGGAAAAAAATGCCGTTGCTTTTATGGTGTCGTCCGCTACTAAGGCCGGTTACCTAGAACCAAAGGGAGATAAATGCAATATTTTTTGTGTTCCGTCATGTTGGATTTATCTTTCTTTCTTAATAACTGCCGCTATAGAATAATTATTTTTTAAACGTAATATCCCCAATGAATATAATATGCCATTATTTTACCGAGACCTTGACCTTTTGATTATTATAGATGCATGTATATAATGCATCAACGGTCAATTAAATCGAGAAAGAGGTCTCCCAAGCTTAAATGTTATGCACGTACCTTCATTTTCGGTACTGTCGGGTCCTGGACCGGAGTCTTTAATAATGGTAACGTCTGGAAAAGAAAAATAAAGATAGAAAACCTTAAAACTATAGAGTAAATTTGTCCAATGTTCATTGAGAAATTTTATTACATTTTCTGCAAACCATTGTTTATGTTCTTGTAAACGCATGTACCGTGTTTGTCCCTACCTTAACACCCAATCTATTACATAGGAAAAATGTAAAGTGGAAGTGCATTGGGTTGAATTTGAACCGAACTGTTGTTATTTTAAAT
Organism: Ruditapes philippinarum; assembly: GCF_026571515.1. NCBI lineage: Eukaryota > Metazoa > Mollusca > Bivalvia > Venerida > Veneridae > Ruditapes > Ruditapes philippinarum. The sequence continues at coordinate 2,316 of NW_026866837.1, forward strand.
GGTTTGAATTATAAAATTGTTAAGATTGTGCATCCAATAGTATAGAGTTTGATGAGCACTGGTATGCAGGTTAGTCTGTCTCCTGTACTAAAGTGTGTTGGGGGAGGGGCATAGTCATGTCACTATCATCGTAGGCATTTGCTGAATTTCGCTCTGCTTGGCTGTTAAACCGTTGAATTTAAATAAAGGATTTCAATATCAAAATTTAAAATGAACTACCAACTGGTAAATGTTTGTCATTTTCGGTTGTGCAGATTAAAGGCCCAATATGCCCTCACCCCCAAATGCTTTTATTTTAATTTTCTCAAAAGGTTTTATATTTAGTGTTCAATGTTACTCATTGGCCAATTACCTGAATCAAATTTTGTTTCTTTTGCTTTCTGGAACTGTAGTGCTTTATTATTTTGTATGGAAGTAAAAATAACTAATTTGTTTACAATTTGCTACATTTAAATTATAACAAATATTTTCACATTCAGTGCTTCTTTCATCAGGTGATAACCAAATATCATGGTCTAAACACTTTATTTAAGCGTAAAAAACTCAAGTATGCCGTTTCTATGGAATGAAAAATATATTCTACTCTGAGGCATAATGTGCCTTTAAAGGTTAAACGATTATATGAGCCGCGTCACGACAAAACCAACGTAATGCTGTTCGCGCGAACGGCATGGATCCTGATCAGACTGCGCGGAGGCGCAGGCTGGTCTGGATCCATGCTGGTCGCAAACGCATTACGTTGGTTTTGTCGTGACGCGGCTCATATGTAATAATGTAGATTATAAGCTTTACCTTCGTTTACAAGATTTTGGTCTGGATCTTTCAGTGATGCAAACACTTCAGGACCATCTTCTTCTAATTTACAATCTAGCGGAATCTAGAAATAAAACAACATTGTTCTTGTCAGAATAACACACAAGGCACGTGCTTAACAAATTATACCAAAGGAAGAATGCAACATTAAACATTTTTTGTCAGGCATTCCCATTTTTTCTAATTCTTTTTTTTAAACAGGCAAATGACATATCACCCATTTTCTTTAGCATTACACAATGCTATTACAAGAATTAAGTGAGGGACTGAGGGACAAAACATTTCGTTCGTTTATGCAGACATGTTACCTGTAATAGTTTTAAATCAGCAAAATTACTTCCTTTTTTTGCAATGATAATTTCAGTCGGATAGTTTTGTAATGCTTGAGTGGTACACATGTTTAATCTTAACTATCTAGGATGGGCAAGGACAAGTAACTGTAACCTATAAATTGTTTCGGTGAAATGTATGATTAAGTTATTTGAATACAATGAAGAGGTAGACCAAAAATAAATTACATTGTTCCATTTTTTTCTGTCTGCCTTTTAAAGTGATAAAGAATATGAGCGATTTTCGTCAGCTGTTGCATAGATTACGTCTCAATTTTCTTACTTTTCACCAGTTTTTTTGTTCATAATTTAATAATTATTCGGCAACGCTTTCCTTAAGTATCCTGATTAGTGGGTTATTGCGGAAGTACAGAGTGTACTGTTACGACATTTGAGCCGCGTCATGACAAAACCAACATAATGGGTTTGCGACCAGCATGGATCCAGACCAGCCTGCACATCCGCGCAGTCTGATCAGGATCCGTGCTGTTCGCTTACCCAACTCTATTACAAAGCGAACAGCATGGATCCTGACCAGCCTGCGCGGATGCGCAGGCTGGTCTGGATCCATGCTGGTCGCAAACCCATTATGTTGGTTTTGTCGTGACGCGACTCATTTAAGGTCTATAAATCTGATGTTAATGTGGTAAAGATGTTAATGATGTATTGTAATCTATTCGTCTTAACACCACAAAATGCAAATAGTCTCGTACTTAAAAGTGCTTCGCTTAACATATAGTAGTCTTAAAGGCATATATGCACCGACAAACGCAAAACTGACTTTAAAAACAAAGTTACATGGTCGAATTAAAACAAGATTTATTCGTATTCCAAGAAAACCTACTGGTAATAGCAGTTTGCATTTTAGGCATAACAAATGAAGGGGAGGAGGAACTCCTTTTTATTCATCTACTATTGTATATATTAATTCGATACATTATATTACATTTAATTAAATTTTTCAATGGAAAATTGTTACAAAGACTTCTAAAGCTGAAATTGTTTCAGGAATTGAGTACAAAGGTTTTGCTCCAGGTTAAGAGTTATGACCCTTTGATTTTTAGAAGCGACGTTAGTAAGTAGTCAAGGGGGGGAGGATAGAACACTTTTTTTGAGTAAAAAAACAAAATCACTTAAGCGTAACGACAGCGCGCCGCCATCTTGGAACATTGAGTCTTCGTCTCACGTTACTAACGTCCGCCATATTGCGCCGACGGATCTGGCGGATCATATTGGTATATCTAGCAGACGACAGTTTAACTTGTCCGCCAAAATTTGATCTTTTTACAAAGTATTTGTTTTAAGCTGGATTTTAAACCTCTGTAGCAGACGTTCTTTTTCCAATTAAAGGTATAGGGCGGTTTAAACCCTCAGTGAAGTAAAATAAGTATTTCATATTAGAGGAAAAATAATTTTACTCGGCCTTTTGAAATGCAACCATGCTGAAACTAAGCGTACACTCTACATACAAACGGCCTGTTTTGTTTAACGCTATTTTCTATGTAAAGTTGACGTAGAGATGTCTACATGCTTTAACCTACAGTCTATGGGGTAAATAAAACGAACATAAAAAGCAGAACCAGATTTTGTGACTTTAGACGTATTTTATTTACAGTTATTACAACATAGAATATGCAAGAAACAAATGTAAAATACATAAATACAATGCATATACTTTCAAGTAAATACGCTACAATCACAGGAGTCTATAGAGGGGGGTGTTTTTTTTTTAAGATAGACTTTCTGTGGCTTATTGATAGAATTTCAGACTCCTGTGCTACAATAAACTTAATATTGTGATTTTCAATATATTATTAATAACCGTAAGGGAACGAATTGTAGTTTTCAGAGATCACTCTCTTGTCAAACACAATTTTATAGTCTTTTATTTCTGTCTTTGTTATGATGTGACACATTTCTCTGTTTCTAACGATTTTATTTCTGTCCACAACTTTAACGCATTGATTTTGCATCTGTCCCGTTACCATATCTTTCAGTGTATCAAAATTAATGTCCAGTGAATTCTTAAAATTTAGCGTAATTCCCCTGACTTTACAAATTGAAGATTGACCTTTTTTGTTTGGCTTTTCTAAACAATATGCGTAGTTCTTAGGCCCCCCGGTGATGAATCTAGTTATTTGATTGTTTGGAACTTCATCCGTTAAATCTCCCAGGAAGTCACCTAATGGAGGATCCCACTCACCCTGTACAGAGGTGAACACAACAGAATCGGTATCACAATACAAAACTCTTTCACCTAATGGTTGTAAATAACTGTACAATTTCAAACGGGCTTGAGCGGTTGTGTATGCAGCCACAACAACATTGGTTCTACCTGATGTTTCTATGAAATCAGTATTATATGCCCAGTCTAACTGGACTGCTTCATCATTTATAAAACGTACGTTCTTGATTTCTTGTTGGTCAGATGTCATCATATCAATGAATTGAGATGGATCATCAATAAAGGTTGTTTGCGTAAGGTTGGAACGTTGTCCAAATTTCCCCCAGAAAGAGTTAAGAATAATTTTAGCTAAAAGTCTCAGACCAGGATTTTCTTCAATCTTATCATAATCTAGTAAAATACCTTCTTTATCAAAATACTGCTTAATATACAATTGTTTGTCTTTTTCATTTTCACACCAGTCTGGCCAACCACTGGCTTCCTGTTTGACTTTCAAGAAAGTATTCACATATTCTGTAAAAAGCCCACCTGTTTTGGTACACGGGTCGTATTGAGCTATTTCAGTGAAATGCCAAACTTCGTAAATGGTAAGTAACTTATAACCTTGTGATAAAGCCATCTTAACTTCATCAGTGACCCAAGTGCCTGTAATGGCCCTTTCATCGTCACCGTGGGGACATTCTCCATTTTTATATGTTTCACTACAGGTGCGACAAAGAGTGAACATAAGCTTACCATTGCATTTGTTTGGCAGGACGGGAATATACAGTTTTCTTGGAGGTAGAATTTTGCATTTAATTAACCCTTCGTAATAGCTTATATTCTTAAAATTTTCAGTGATTATATTTGGATGGCCTAATGGTATTTTCCCTGTTTTATTGATGAATGGATACAGAGATGTGACATCAAAGTACTTAATCTGAGTATCAGCCGTGGACTTTGCATACATTTTAAATGCTTCAGTGCGTCCACCATGGAAGGCATCTCTCGGTTCTAACGGGGACACAATTTCCAAAGATTCGATGTACTTTTTCATGATAGGATTGGACTCTAATTTCTTTTTGAAATCACATTCCCATATACTTTCATAAATATACCCTTCAGATTCAAGATACGTTTGCTTATCAAGGGTGTTTGTATATAATTCAGACATGGATAATCCATTCACCCGATTAATTGTGTTTTTAGAAAAACATTTAGGGCAGCCATGCCAGAAATCGCCATGAAATTCTAGAACAACTTTTTGACCTTCTGCTGTTTCATAGTACCCATCAACTTTATATGGTCCTATTTGTTTCTCCCCCTTATTTCGGCCATGTTGGATATATATTTGCCTTTCAAATGCAAGGTAGGATAACCATTGATAAGCCATGACTGACTGTTTGGCCTCGGGGCGGTAACCATGAGACGGGATGATACCAATAGTTTCATGATTCAAGAAAAGACTCCTAAAAACAAGATTACAAGCTGATGCTATTGTAATGCATTTCTCAAATGGGTCTATTCCATCATTGTCCGATGTTTGAGTGAGTTCTTTGAACAGTGTTCTGAATTTTAGACAACATTTTCTAAGAATATCAACATCAGATTGACAGTAACGTAATAATTCTGTCTGCAGTGAGAAGGGTTTGTGGCTATTGATAGCATACCACTTTAAAAACTTCTGACGTGATTCTGGCCTCATGCTGTCGGGGTTGTAATACTTAATGTCAGGCAGATGATCAAGTTCTACCGAGTAATTTTCCGTCGTATTAAATAGATGAGGAAAGTACCCTTTTGCCAGTTCAGTTTCTCCAAAAGCTTTAGGCATGTCTGCAAGGGCCATTGGAATGAAATTCAGAGAGTCAATGAATCTTATTTGAAAGATAGGTACTACAATGGACATGTATTTTGATCCCGTTGTTATCACCTCGGGCAGAATGGCGTTGTCATACAAAAATTTCATGATGGGATAACTATCATACCCTTTGAAATTATGACAAAGAACTGTGGCACCCTTATTTTCAACCGTGAATAACCACTTACAGAATGACTCAATGGTATTTGAACCTGAAAACACCCATTCATTTGGACCACATTGTGAACACTTTGAAGACGAGGTAACGTCAAGATGCAGACAAGTACTACAAACCCTGTGTGCTACACATAAATTTGCCCTATGTTCCATAGATCCACACCAGGACTTCTTACAATTAACACATGTATTGTTAACACCAGGCAGGTAACCAGAAGCGCATTCAAGACGTTTATCCTGTGTACATTCAAGATCAAAGAAAATATATTTTGTCTGTTTTTCTCTCTTCGTATCATTTTCAGCTAGAGCGTCATCATCTTTAACCGGTTGCATGTAGCATAAGTGATTCTCACTAACAAAGTCTTTGCATGTGTCGCAATACTTTTCACCACAAATATGGTCATTTTTATGTTTTGAACGGTTAATAAGTTGGCTGCAATGTTTGCATCTGTAATACGATTCGCAAGTTGATTTTCCCTTTTCCGTCTTCTTATTGTGCAGATCAAAACAAGTTTGATTTACAAATTTACAGTTGCAGGTTTCACAAAATTGCCAGTCTTCAGACACATCTTCGTGAAGTTTATGGCAAAAGTAGCAAGGGTTATTACACTTATGACGTTCTTTGGTTTGGTATCCTTTCTTACACTTTTGGCAAAAAAAGCTTCTGTTCAAAAATCCTGTCATTGAAGTAATAACGTCATAATGATCATCATGGTTGTAGATGTATATAGGCACACCTCCCTCTGGTCCTTGATAAATGATGGCATTGAAGTGTGCTTTAGATACTACATGGATCTGATAGTTTACTAGGGCCGCCTGGAATTTCTTCACCTCTTCTATCCCGCATTTTCCGAGTGGCACGTCCGCTTTTTGATGAAGTTCTTTGGCCAGGTCTCGCTGTATTTGACGACCTTGGCGAATAATATCCCACTGCGGGTGCTTTTCCACACGAGCTATAGCTGTAGCTAGAGCTCTGCCACAACAAAGTTCATCCTTATTCTTTATTTGTATTACACTTTTCTTGTTCTGTAACATCTGAGTAATGTCTACTGTTGGTTTCATTTTGTATCCTGAGCCTTTAACGTTTACGACATGAACCAGTTCTATACCAAATGTCTCGTCAACAACAAACTGCTCATAAGACTGTAAAACTCGTTCAATCTCAGAGAGAAGTCTATCAACAGTAAGAGCTGATCTTGGCATAAATGTCAACACAATCGGATAGTCCAGTTCTGGGTTATCCATGGACACCCTCACTAAATCATTGGCTGGAATATGTTCTGTAATTCTTGTAAGTATAGATTGAAATATTACTTTTAGTGTTTTTAAAATATTTGGTAAATCTCTCACTTCCAAGTCCTTGATTTTAATATTATAGTAAGAGGCCGTGGTGTTGAACTTTTCAATTCGTCTTTCGTTTATTTTCACAATGTTATAGTATTCGGAGGCATTATCCTTTGGTGTTAATTTTTGTCGTTTTCCCGAGCTATTATGTTCGTTATCACCATGAGTTCTTTTCATTCCACTGCCAGTTTGATTTTCATGTTGTGAAAAATGTTCATCAAGCGCATCTTTCCTTGTAAAAACTTTAAGGCATTCCGGACAGTGGTGAGAATTTTCGTCTGCATGTTTCTTCATATGACGATCTAAGTTCTGTTTTCTGTTAAATGTCTTCTTGCAGCTAGGGCATGTAAATTTTTGCCAATGATTCTCTATTCTTCTGTGCTGAAGCAGTTGACTTAGTTTAGTGAAACTAGCTCCACACTGTTCGCATGTATAAGCCATGTTTATTGTTGCACGACTGAAACGATAATGAAAAAATAAATATTAGTGTCGAGTTAAGTAATAAACTTAGAAAAAAGATATATACACAAAAATTAGATTTTGTCTTAATTTTGGTACAAGAAGAAAAAAACTTTTTTAAGAGCCTATAGTTATTTCAAATATAAAAAGCCAGGCGAGACTACAAAAAGCCAGGCGAGACTACAAATAGCCAGGCGAGACTACATATTTTACCTTATCGAATTATAAATTATCCTTTCTAATATTCGGCACTGATCTTACAGGAAAGAGATTCTCTCTAGAAATGAAGACAAAATAAGGTTCAGTGATTTAAATATCTAACGTTGCGCATGCGCAGAACTGTTTATTGTACTCTATATAAGATGTGGGTTCGTTTAAAACGTGCCATTTGAGTGCTAGCCAAAGGAGAGTCACGATGGAAAATATTACTTGCTCGGTGTGCAATGAACCGTTTTCTAGTAGATACAGTGTACGTAGACACATAACACGAAAACATTCAGATTTAATTGAAGGAGCTCAGGAGCCACAGGTTGGAGCACCGCAACACCTCTTTGGAGCATCGGAAAACCATTATGGTACTCCGGTGTACCGGTGCACCGGAGCACCAGGAGCGCATTTTGGAGCACCGGGGCACCATATTGGTGCACCGGTGCACCAGTGCACCACTCCTCCTCAAACACCTACACTACGATCAGAAGAAAACAATGAAATGGTGTTTCAACATCCCTTCACTATGATGATTTCAGGTCCCACAGGTAAATACATTCTTACCTTTTTTCTGTAAATTTTATCACCATTTGAGACTATTTTGCCCAATTTTATTCCAGATTTTGATACATATTTCTAGATATTTTTTCTACATTTTTTCTTTCAATTTTTCTTTCTTTAAAAAAAAATCATATATTTGCTTAGTTTGAAAAATTTCCAAAATACTAATTTTTTCTTGTTTTTTTCAGCCTGTGGAAAGACGACGATGGTGAAAGAGTTATTGCAGAATCACAAATTGAAAATACAGCCTGGTATTCAAAGGATCGTGTGGTTATACAAACGATGGCAACCATTGTACACTGTTATTGAAAGAACTGTTTTTCCAAGAGTAGAGTTTGTTCAAGGTTTACCATCAGACTTAGATGACGACGACTACTTTGATACTAAAGTCAACAATCTACTGATCATTGATGATTTGTTCTCTGAATCTGGCAAAGATAAACGCATTACAGATTTGTTTACGGAGGGATCTCATCACAGGTCTCTCTCAGTCATTTCAATTAATCAGAATCTGTTTGGAAACAAAGATCCTACACAGAGAAGGAATTGTCACTACTTAATTCTCTTCCAAAATACGATAGATAAGCAATCAGTGATGACATTAGCCCGACAGATGTACCCAGGGAATAGTGAAAAGTTGTTGAAACCATTTGAAAAAGCTACCAAGTATCCTTACGGGTATTTATTGGTGGATTTAAAACCGTTTACACCAGAAGATCAGAGGATAAAATGTTTGATGTCCAAAAACACCAAAATTAATCAATCTACAGAACGCGTTCATCACGTGACTCCTCCCCAAGAACCTATAAAAGAAACTGTTTTTCCAAAAGTAAATTATTCTACAGCTGCAGTTCAAACAGATCACATCGAGGATAAATCACAAGATAATTACGAAAATAATTCGGAAGACATAATGGAACCTAAAGGACAAGCTTGCGATGATTGTGGGCAATTATTTGACACTAATCACGACGTGCAGAGACATGTTAAAAGCGGATGGTGTCCTGAACACAGGGAATCAAGGAAACGAAAACACGAGGAGTTGAGCGATAGCGAGCATGACGAAGATTCTGTAGAAGATAATGAGGCTTACGTTAATATATGGAAAAGAGCTAGAGAATCAAACGATCAAAAATTCGATAAAATATACAACACATTTATAGACAATGGGGAGGAACATGATGATGCTCAGGAAATGGCGGAAGAGCGCATACAACCTTATAACGAAAAAGACTTTTTCAGCAAGTATACAACTTTAATAGATAACTATATTCTTCCACTCAAAAACAGTAGATTACATACACAGATTATGGTCCAGATAGATAAACTGGTTTCAAAAGGTTTAAATCCGACATCAGCCGTGAAAAAAGTTATCAGAAAGCATAAGAACTCATTTCAAGACTTGTTTGATATGGAATTTTCTGATGATGAAGAAGAGGAGGAAACAGATGATGACGTCAGCGGGGAGGAGGAAAGTGACCAAGAAAATATATAAATTAACATAACTTATCTTCTGTTGTTTATTTGTGTTGTGAATTTTAGACAGTAAACATGGCTCCTTGGGAGGACTATTTAAAAACTATTTATTATGATGCTAAACATCCCGGTGCGTTTGCCGGACCACAAAAACTGTATAAAGTTGTGAAATCTGAAGGAAAATTTAATATTGGTATGTACAGAATACGTCAATTCTTACATGATCAGGAGTCCTATAGCCTGCATAAACCAGTAAGGAGACGATTTCAAAGAAATCATATTGTAAGTGCAGGAAAAGACGATTTATGGATGGCTGACTTGATCGATATGGTGAAATTTGCTGATTGGAACAAGGGTTTCAAATACATTTTATTGGTGATAGATACATTCTCCAAGTACGTCTGGTTACAGCCGTTAAAATACAAAACTGGAGAAGAAGTAGCTCAAGCGTTTCAGAAAATCTTTACATCTTCAGACAGATCACCGGCCAAACTCATTACTGACAAAGGTAAGTATTTATTTTTCTACAATTTATTTTTCAATTATAATTAGAGTTAAGCAAGACCTAATTATTTACAACAATACAACTACTGTAAATCTGATATTCATATATCACTTAATTTTTATTTAATTATATAGGTATATATATATATATTATGTAAGGCAGATACTACACATTATTTATTTTTTCAGGTCAGGAGTTTAAAGCCAGGAAGGTCCAAGCTCTCATGAAGAAAGAAGAAATTCAATATTTTCCTACTCAAAATGAAACAAAGGCATCTACCTCGGAAAGAGCTATTTTGACTATAAAGACCAGACTCATGCGCTATTTTTCGTATTTGGAGACTAGTACATTTCTACCTGTGTTACAAGACATTGCCGATAATTATAATCGCACCTATCATAGAACAATTGGAATGAGACCTGCGGATGTCAAGGACACAAACCAGGAAGAAGTGCGTTTAGCTACATACTTTGCGCAAAATCCAAAATCAAAACGTCCAGACGTTACACTTAAACCTTTCAAATTTAAAGTGGGTGACTTTGTGCGTATCAGTCATCTAAAAACTGTGTTTACCCGGGCGTATGACCAAACATACTCTGGTGAAGTGTTTAAAGTACATAAACGCTTCCACCGAGGCACACTACCTATCTATAGACTTCATGATTTACAAGACGAAGATATTAAAGGAACCTTCTACGAGAGTGAACTTCAGAAAATTAACGTTGATCCTAATCAGACTTGGAAAGTAGAGAAAGTATTAAAAACCCGTGGCAAAGGGCGAAACAAACAATTATTTGTAAAATGGAAATATTATCCGCGTAAATTTAACAGTTGGATAAATGCTAGTGATTTAAATTAATATTCTTTAGTTTACTTTGCCTTAGTTATGTTGATAATTTTGTCAATATACGTTCTGTACTTAATAGTTATATGTTCAATGTTTAAACTGTATTTATCTCATGTAAATAAAATTGGTGAAGTACACTTAAACTTTGTTGTATTTTTCAATTCAAAACATTTGCCGATATTACAAGCGTGCATTTAAACCTGGGTGTAATAATGCGTTTAAGGTAGTAAACGTCGTCTGCTCTGACACAAAAAGTGATCGTCTGCTACACATTTAATCGTTTAACGTTTAACGATATCTTTGACCGCTATACAACAACTAACCAAGTTGTACATATCAATAAACTTGCTGATATCTGATTGGCTGTCTAATAAATTGAGCCAAAAAAAGTGGTGAAAAAACTTACCAAATATTGAGAGATTTTCTTTGCTGTGTGTAAATTCGAATAATTTTATCTGTAAGCGATTGTGTTGATGTGAACCGTACGCTGTCAATAGCGGTAATGAAATAAAGTATCGGAAAATTGGTTTAAATACTGTACAGCAGATAAATAGTTTATGATGAAATAGAGCGTCTGCTACAGAAGTTTAAAATACTATCTTAAATCAAATATTGGGAAAAACTATTTTCAAACTTTGGCGGCCAATTTAAACTGTCGTCTGCAACAGAGGTTTTAAATACATGTACTAGCTAAATATTGGTAAAAACTATTTTCAAATTTTGGCGGACAAGTTAAACTGTCGTCTGCTAGATATACCAATATGATCCGCCAGATCCGTCGGCGCAATATGGCGGACGTTAGTAACGTGAGACGAAGACTCAATGTTCCAAGATGGCGGCGCGCTGTCGTTACGCTTAAGTGATTTTGTTTTTTTACTCAAAAAAAGTGTTCTATCCTCCCCCCCTTGACTACTTTAGTAATCTAATACACGGATTCGAAGGATTGTGTCCCTTGATAACTCTTTCCGCTGCAGGTTAGATCTTCAGCATGCAATGCAATAAATAATAATGAGAAGACATCAAATTCTTGAATTGTACACAAAATTATTTCACATGAACAATTATTGTGCAAGTATGTTAACAAGGAAAATTTCATGTCAGAAACTATAAAAAGATCTTTATTTATTTGAAAGTATAAGTTCAATAATGTATATATATTTTTAATCTTTTCCCTACTTTTTTAAACTTCGTCCTTGCTACAGTAAGATTTGTCCTTACATTTTAGAATTAACATTTTCAGACCATAATATTGTTGTTGGGTCGTAGACCGCTTGACCTTGCGCGTCTGTCTTTTTAGAAAATCTTTTTGAAAACATTTATTTTGCATACTTGCTTATCTCATTTTCATTTAGACCATGGTACACAGCGTTTGAATGGAACAACTTAAAGTGATATACTTAATTCCCGATTAAATTAAACTTGAACATAACCCTTTAGGTCTTTAATAATCAAAATTACATTTTTAACCACAAAGATTTTAAACGTAATATCTTTTGACATCGTACATCCAGACAAATATTAACATTCTTTTTTTAGCTAAAGATGTATATCCGTTTTTATTACCAATTCATTCTTTTTTAATTCAGTTTTTATGTGTTGTAATGTACCTCTGTAATTGGTCTAAACCTTATCTGTCATGTCGCTATGTATGAAGAATTTTTATATGAATGAAATGTCTGTCTTTTTTGTTGAAGATTTCACAGTTCTTTTCTTGAAGGAAATGATTACTTCACACGAATTTTTCAATAAAACTAACCGCAAGTGGCGTGCGGATAATTAGAAAACTTGGGTTTAATTTTAAACCTGACATGTTATACGACATGCTAATTAAACTCTCGAGTATAAAGCGGGCACTGAATGTCCAGTGGTGTCATGTCAGGCCACGCAACCGGGCGCTACGAATTAGACTCATATCTTTATTTTCAATCAAACTAAGTTTAGCGTGCTTCATAGTTAACACAGTAAATTAATGGATCTAAAGCTAGAAATAGGTACAAAATAGGTATAGTCAAAATGTCACCTGTTATGACAATAGATGATAATATCTAAAACAACATAGAAAGAAGAAGTTCGAGTCCCATTTGTAGTGGCCATTGCTAGCTTTAGATAGAAGGTGTGAATCTCAGTAGTGACTCGGGTTGACCCGAGTTAATCAGAAATACAACCGGCTTTCACATGCCATATTTTGAAAAGCTATTGTATTTTGCGCAATACAAACATAAACGAGGTCGTAATCGAAAGTCGAATACATAATTTAATTTTTCCACTATTGACATTATGTAATTAGCAATAGAAAATTAGTTAATTTTACCACATAAAATAGATTAGGATTATCAGATTAACTTTTATATCTTTTAGTGGTTGTAAACGTTTGATATTTTACATGTATTTGTATACTATAATTGACAAATAAATCTGACTTCTTGACTGCCATCCAAGTAGACAATTACAGTCTGGCATGCATGCATGCCTGCATTAACGTGATGTAAATGAAATTTTACCGGTGCTTCAACTGCCAAAATATCACATAATAAGACAACTTTTATTTGTACCTGCACATAAAACAGCGCATTGTCAGCATATTAGCCAATTGGTATATATAAAGCAAATGTAACAAGACCGCAAGTGTCAACTATTTCAACGTCAACAAGTAACAAGTTGATGATGAACGCGGACATGTAGCTATTAAATGGTTTGTTATACAATAGAAAAAGCAAAAGAAGAAAAAAAACTCCAAAAAAAAAAAACGTAAAACAAAAATAAAACAAACAAATAAAAAAAGGAGATAAAAATCGCAAAGCGGTGAGCGGCAGATATGTCTTATTTTTCAGTTCATTGCCATGCTACAGTCACAGTAATATATTGCATTCAACGACAGGCAGATGTAAAAAAAAAAAGATGTTTCAGTTATTTCCTCAACACTGTACCAAGACGATACCGGTATAAACCGGGAGATTTCGGTATGTATACGTATATAAACCTGAAGGAATTCTTGTAACGGGTTTCTTATGAATGGTACTTTAGCAACACTTCATATTGTATAGCTGTCAATAAAATTCTGTAATAAATAATATCTTATTGTTTATTGTTGATTACAGGAACGTCAATGTAATTTGCAATTACAGCTCTGTAAGTATAGAAATGATTCCACCCAATTTTAACCACAGGTCCTGATTTCAATCGTTTTGTAAAGGAAGAACAGAACGTAATTATCCAGAAGTTTAAAATGTCTTTATCAACTCCCGGACTGATTGTCATTGGGTAGGACCCAAATTAAGCACTAGACATGGTACAATAGGTAATCGGCATCTAAGTAAGTCCTGAGTCTGAGCCCCTGTTGGTTTGATTGGTATGGCTCTAGGTTACCACTGGTCACATGTAATACATGGCAGGTAGGTTTTCAAGCTGGTGATTTGTAAGTTATTTGATTCTGAATGAAGCGCGTTAGTGTTAACGTCAAAATGCAGAACACATGTGAAATTGATGAAATGTTATAGACAGCGGGTTTTTGACATGCTTACTAAGCCTTTAAAGTTAAGATAAACATTCGGGTGATATGTTTTCAAGTTACAACATACCTCTGTTGACAGCCTGTCCCTGGGTTTGTTAATGCTTGAATTACTCGAATTCCTCTGCCCTCTTTCTGCTCCCTTACTCGAATCTTTATCCTGTACCCCAGGATCCACATTATCCGTGGAACTTGCAGACACAAGCGCAAAATACATGGTAAAATCCTCACAGGAATCAAACTGATACACTATAATCACTTTTCCATATCTCACCACCACACCTCAGGTAAGTTAAATATGCACAGTTAGACATTCTTTAAAGGTATATTCCATTCACTTACAATATGTCGCGGTTTCATACCCTATCTTGTCGCTTATTTATTTCCCTCTTAAATAAGAACTCCGTTTTAATGGTTGTAAAAGGTAACAAATATGCCCAAGTCATGTAATCTTATTTAAGGATTTTCTATTTAAAATGAAAACATAGTCATAACCGTAGCCAATTTACCGGTATTAAACGATATCAAAACATACACTTTACACTCAAATACATTTACTATAACGAAAGAATTTGACAAGTCTTATGTTATATTGTAAGAAATCCGACCTATAACCTACATCATTAAAACCAAAGTAATCAGAAGAGATTTTCCACCAATCTATTGCTCATTAAATATTTACTTAAATGAAATTGATACAAATATCCATGTCCGTTAAGCTATCAATTTAATCATTCAAATAAATGCTTAAAGTAAACGCGACTCTTCTATCGTAATCACGAGAGCGTTTGAAGTGTAACTTCGGCTCGTGCTTAAAAGTGCACTATGTATATTATAATGTATATTTATACTTCTAACGTAATAAAGGTATGCGCGTATTTATCATATGCTATCTTTAAACACATACAAGCGAATTTGTTCTAAATATATCTAAATATAATAAAACTTCATTCATATGTCACTTTCTGTTCTATTTTCAGCTTTTTTGAGACATTAAGAACAATTAATTTTTCCATTTGAGATACTATCTTAACGCTTAACACCTTTTTTCTGAATAGAAAGTACACGTCAATGTACATTATACATGTACATGCATTGTAAAATCTTAAAAGGACAAGGAATATTTATCTATAGTTTTATCATTTTGTTCTACATTGTTTTATTTTGTTAGTCCTGTTTTTGCTTGTTTACAAGACTTTTTATTGTTTTTGTTCAGTTGTTTTCTTTCGACGCGTTCATAAAATATTAGCAGACGACACACGAAATTTCGTTTGAAACAAAAACGAATTCACTATACATGTATATAATCTATAACTTTTACTCAGACGTTCGTCTGGTATACTGAACAATACATGATCCTTTTGATAAGAAAATGTTAATTGTTTTAACAAATTAAATAAAACAATCCAAGTTAACGCCCTAACATATAGAATGGCTGAAAAGTGGCGTTAACTAAAGAGATAATAAAGATTTCATAAAAAGGTAGAATAAACTAGTAATAATACAACTCTTGAAACTGATATACTGTGAAAGTGTCATTCAATATATAGATTCGTCAAATTACTTGTTCGCAGACGATAATTAACGGTCATTGAGAAACAGTAAAAGAGATATTTTTTTATTTTTTTTAATAAATACTCTTCTGCCATTTCAATATTATGGCTTCAAAATCACACACTGGCACAGTGTGGAAACACAAGTGGAAAGAACCACAACTGTGTAGCCTACTTTGGTGGTAAAGAACGACAACTCTAGTTTAACGCATTAAAATTCTCAATAATTTTGTTGTTACTTGGTCTGTAGACGATAAAAAAAAACATTTAAAAGCTGTCTGGAATATGTTTTTAAATCAATTAAACTATTTATTTGCTTGATGTTTATTATCAAAAATTACTATTTAAATGCTTGCTTTAAATTGTATCAAGGGTTGTAACGAGTGCAATGCATGTCAAAGTCAGTCCTGGTGCTAATATATGGTTTAATTAGAATACACTTGCAAATAGGAGAGGGGGCGGAAGGAGCGGTACCGGCGGAATCCCCACATGTAAAAGATTATTAAGCATTCATTATTTTTCATGTGTGGTGTTTTGTCCACTGTATACAATTTTGGGGCGTGGGGTTTTGGTTTATACAAAATTATTTTAGTTCGATTGTGTTGGAAGCTATAAGCTTATTGAAACATTCTCGAATCAGTTCCTGGAACCAACCAGTACTAAGCAATGAATGTAAAGTTTCTTGCTCAAGGAAACAACGGCTTGCCCCTGACAGGGTTTGAACCCACGCGGTCAGCAATCCTTAGATTACTAGTCCGACGCGTTAACCACTCGGTGTGGGTTTTTGACATGAGGGGTTTTGTCCTACATTCTTCAATAGAATATCCAGTATTTCTCTTTCCTCATTTTTAAACCTTTCCTTTCACTTTATTTATACTTATTATTCCCTAATCGCATTTTACACTTTATCAATATTTTTGATCTTGAGTAAACAAAAATTTTATCAGTGTCATTTTTGTCAACTGTAACATATCAAGAAAAACCTTTCGCTTTT
Source organism: Ruditapes philippinarum (assembly GCF_026571515.1). Classification (NCBI taxonomy): domain Eukaryota; kingdom Metazoa; phylum Mollusca; class Bivalvia; order Venerida; family Veneridae; genus Ruditapes; species Ruditapes philippinarum. Next base: position 19,111 of record NW_026866837.1, read on the forward strand.
ATAATGACACTGACTAACATGTCTATAACCCCTTGCTAAACCGGGCATGGTTGAGCTGTGTAATTTTTGCGGCTTAGCTTCTCTACAACATAGATTTAGTTACAATGTATTCGTATATCTTTTTCAAAATGTTTTCATTATTTACGGCAGTGTATGGCGACTAAAAGTTTAGATTCTTTGTCGTGTAGTGACCTGATCACAATACTAAACTAATATTATTATTATTATTTTTTTTTATTATTATTATTATTATTATTATCATCATCATCATCATCATCATCATCATCATCATCATCATCATCATCATCATCATCATCATCATCATCATTATTATTATTATTATTATTATTATTATTATTATTATTATTATTATTATTATTATTATTATTTATTATTATTATTATAAATAGGTAATTATGTATGACAAGGATGAAAACCAGAAATCAACAGGTCAATACTTGCGAATATTGGCAAATAATTTGGAAATTTTATTCAAAACTACCAAATTTTAAGCAAGAGGCGATGAAAAAATGGCCTCACAATAACTCCTGACAAGTTATCATAAGAGCTCCATTCCTCGGATACAATCTGATTAAAATCAGCTCCTAAATAACGCTACGCATTAAGAAATAAGTATATCTGATCTTATTAAGAACTAAGTACATGTACACCTGAACTAATTAAGAAATAAGTACATCTGAACTTTAGTCAGATTGACTCAGCATATTTCTTCTTGCTTTTTAATATTGCACTCTGCTAAATACTGTAAAACTTCTGAATTATTACATATTACGTTAAGTGCAAAGAAAATAGATTACATTGTTGCCGTCTGGAATAAGAAGTATTGAACAGATTACTGCTAAATATAACAAAACATATTTCGTTAATTTCGTTATTATTTCTGATTAGTAATTGTAAAAAAAGATACAGTCAAGTAACAATACAGATATAGTAGTAAGCTTATTCCAAAGTTAGGGTAAGTCAGCTATTTCGAGTGTTAACATTACCACAAAGATGGTTTCATTGTTGTTGTTTTATGTTTGATAATATTATACGAGATATAGTAACAAAATCGCCTATGATTTCAACGGATTATGAGTGTCACGTGACCTATTATGAGTTTGCGGCCCGGGGCAAAGTGCTTAAGTATGTTGACTTCAAATTATTTGTCAATCAATGTCACATCCTCATCTACTGATGGAGACAGTCAAAACGCAAAATATCTGTTTCATGTCCAGAACTACTAGTGCCGTTTTGGTTTTATAAAAAATCATGATATTCACTCGTTAAATGAAAAATCCTGGTTCGATATCATTGCTTCGCCCCGCACTCTGCTAAAGTTGGCCTGGCTAATAAAGACTGATATATAACAGTGAGTAAATAAAAAAAAACAATTTTGCATGAATTCAATAGAAACTAAGAGAAGTTTCCATTCATTTTCTCCATATCAGCTTTAATATGACTGAGGTCTGGATAAATAAATTGAAAGAAAGAGTGGTTTATGAGGCGAGAATCAGACTTATAAAAAACAATTTTGCAAGTATATTTTGTTTTACAAGAAACTATGAGAACTTTCCATTCTTTTTCTCGAAATCAACTTTAATGTGACTGAGGTCTGGATTAAATAAATTGAAAGAAAGAGTGGTTTATTGGGCAAGGATCGGACTTATGTTAAGAGTCTCGCTGCAACAATCAACATGGTGCAAATGCCAAGATACCAGCGACTTTTAAAAAGTACACATATTTGCCCATAAAGGAGTTGTTATCAATGGAAAACATCATTAAACAACTTTCCGTGTTGAATGTGAGTGGTTTGAGAAGGCAGAAAATGTTGAAATTAATTGATTCAATGAAAACCTATTAAATATGTTCGAATTTTATTTACAATGTAAATCTGGCACACAACTTTAGATAGTTAAGCTTTAAGTCATATGCCATATGCTGCTATGTTGAGATTAACCAGAAAAGTTTTTTTTAAGACTGTTGATTTTTGAAATATTTCTTATTTCTTGATTCACAAGTTTTATTTGTTAAAAATGGACGTTGGTACGTGTAAAAAGTGTGTAGTGGTAAAATAGGTCTGCCTAATAAGCGGAACTGAATACATTCCACAAAGATGCCAAAATTACAGTGAACTGATCCATTAATAGAAGGTCTGTAATACTACAAATAATCATGTTGATAATTTTAAGACAGACAGACAGACATTTTATTTCAATCAAAAAGGCTTATAAGCCCATGATGACATAATACAGCATATTTACAAGATAACGAACAGTGCATATGTTAAAATAAAAACATTATCACAATATAATTATGACTTTACAGGAGAAGGTCATAATAACAACTTATTCGTTAGAACGTAGAACAATGCAAATATTAATTTATGTTTGTCTTACACTCACGTACTTCTTATCTGTTAAAATGATTGCATGAATTAAATGTTCTGTTCTAGAAATGTTTAGCTACCCAAAAATAATATAATTTACCATGATATTAATCTATGAAGTAGTGTCACAACAAACATAATTAATGTTCACTACATTACATAAATCATTAAACTAAATTAGTTTATCTACATATCTTACCTCACTATTGAGCCAAGATACATAGATTATATTATATATAGATTCCTATTATGCTAATAATCCCATATTTAATCAGTCTTACCGAAACGAAACTGTAAGACCGATAGTATGGCATGCAAATATACATACATGTAATTATATAACATATGTTAGACATGTGTTTGAGATATATACTTATGCGAATATCAATACATTTCTTATTAAGATGCTTATTACAATACAATATAATATTATATTACATATATATTTTACTTATGACTATACACATAAAATATCAATATCTATATTATGATTTATTTGAAAACTTTTAATTGGTTTATAGAACAGAATTTCGAATATTAAAGGCATTATAGATATATATTCCAAGGTTTCGAAGAGTGTTCTTATTTTCTGAATTTACAAGGTCAACCAATTTTCGCATACTAGGTCTTATCCAAAAGTGTCTATCAGTATACTTTTTTCTTATATCAATAAATAACAAACATTCTAATATAAAATGATATTCGTCTTCGATTTTACCACATCTTACACAAATTCTTTCATTCAAAGGGGTCCTATGTGGCCTAGACCATCTACCAGCTTCTATCTGTAATCTATGAGAAGAGACACGTAAACGGGAAAACGCTTGACAAAATTTTAAACATTAAAACATTCCAAATCTGAATGCTGAAATCTAAAAGATGATATTGTATTATAAAATATTTAAGTATCATATTTGATAATAAACGTCGAAATGATTATATTTGGATGTTCTTGGTAAGTGTAAGATACATGATCCGATATTATATATCTTTATATAACAGATACCGGACAGTAGTAAATTGTTCTCGAATAAAATATTATTATTCATCATATAAATGACCATACTAAACTACTAAGAACTTTATCAACATTTTTTAAAAGAAATATCTTATAAGAATATCTAAATAGCGAAGAGAGATAATTTGGAAGAATTTAAAATACTACCGGAAAGTTTGCCTCCCTTGAAACGCCTAAAATAAAAATTCACATGGGGGCAGCTTACGCAAATCAAAGCACAGAAGGCGCTGAATTTGTTTGGGTCTCGGTGAAGGTTGTGAGATTATAAACCAATTTGTTTTTGTATAGTGCCACCAGTGCTTTCCAGCGTTTTAATTGTAGTTAATTGGCTTTAAGACTAATTGCAACACTGATATTTAATTCAATGTTTATTTGACTTAAACAATTTGAAAAAAAAGAGTTGCCTTCCTGGATTTGAACTCCAGACCCCTCGGCCACGGTGAAGTTATATGTAAAAGGCCTGAAGAAAACCATATTATTCTAAATTAGGGTTTGTAACCCTTATTATTTCGACGCTAACTGTTGTTTAACACAGATGTTAATAATCATGGAGCTTATTATAAGCATGTATATCTATAAAGGATAAAACAATATTAGAAATCTTCGACCATTCGGGAATTATTTTGCTTGAAAATTAATGCGCCTGTCATTTGACCATCTTTACGCAGTGATCTCCCCTGAATTTTTTCGGCGTTAGTGTACATATAAAGGGAAGTAACCGCTTCAAAAAAGCGGCCTACTTTCGGCATTTGCAATTAACAGCATCATACTCTGAAATTTCGCTACCATTATTTGTTTGGTCTGACGACCCAAACAAATAAAAACTATTACAATAAGCTATGAAAAAATGCCATATTGTTTCCAATTTAACGTGTCGTCTGCTAGAGAGATGTCATACCTTTTAAAAATGGAATAGTACATGTACATGTCGGAGGGAAAATACAATGTCGCCGTACGTAATAAAAAACACATAAATTGTATCTAAAATGAGTTATGTAATACTTTTATTGTCTGTATACAACATATTAAAATTAGTTAGTATTAAATACTATATTATATCTGTGTTTAAAAATAGTCTAGCTCCGTGAATGAATTATATTTTAGAAATTTAAAAAAAAATACCTAGAATGAATCTCGCTGTTACAGTAAGCAGACATTATTCCAAAAGGATCCGTCAATGATTCTTTCATATCCCGTTGTTTGCTTGTCGTCTGCAATTATTTTGATCGTCTGCTACTGCTGGCATATAGGTTGTCGCGTGCTCGTCTTTGAGAACCGTGAAAATTCACCAACTGCTTGATGGTTTCTCGTTTGTAGTGAGCAAATGTTTTTGCTTAGGTTTTAAGTATCCAAAAGAGATACGTCTGTCTATGCTGAAAGCGTAAACTTGATCGCGTACTTGTTATACAAAGGTTTAATGTGGAATAATGCCAAATGAATCTTTCAATGTCAACAGACAGTATACCGGAAGTAAACGGTATCCATAACAATTGTCGTCTGCTGATTTTTTTTTGTATTTCTCCATGATGGAAACTTTTCTGCAGGTAAGTTAACATTATTGTTTGAACATTTGACAGGCACGCAAATATAAAATTTATAGATTAAGTCTATCCAGTGCATGAAAGGGTGTATTCCTTTAAATGGCAGAGACAATGTTGGCGTTCGTGAATGCACGTGCATAGTGGCTCTTGAATATCTTACATGCAGATGTCTCTCTTTTATGATCATTGACATGTCTTTTGTAACTATACGTCACAACTCGGGCTTAAATTTGACACATTCAAATGGTTTCGGATCTGGACATGTCAATGCATTGCTAGCAGTTGAAATATGGCGAAAATTGTCGTTTGCTTTTTTGGCGTAGCATATCATCATGTGCTAAAGATATTGTTTGAATATATTCTTGCAGGTGACTTCTGCTGGAAACATGTAAGCCATATCCAATAATGGCACGTTTCCGGCTTTTACATTTAATAGTTGCTGGTCTAACACCAAAAACTGTAAAACCCCTCGCGTTGCACACCATCTCCCCTTTCGGAATATTTGATGTAGACTTTCGGTTTTTCTACATGTCTAAGGAAAGCGTCTACACTGTTGCAAAACTCGTAATATGAACGGGTTCGTTTCACCGCATGCTTTCTAGCTTTTTAATTAACTTAACAAGTTATCTACCTTACGTGCCATGTTTCCTTCATCGACTCTTACGGATTTCTTTACAATTAATTTCCCTTTCCTCTTCGGCCCGACGCTCCAGCTTTCTGTTTTTCTAGAACGCTGATGGGGCGTCCGTGGCCGAGTGGTTAAGGTCGTTGACTTCAAACCACTTGCCCCTCACCGCTGTGGGTTCGAATCCCGACAGGGACTTTGGATTCTTTCATGTGAGGAAGCTATCCAGCTAGCTTACGGAACGTCGGTGGTTCTACTCAGGTGCCCGTTCGTGCCTGAAATAATGCACGGAAGGGCACCTGAGGTCTTCCTCCACCAGTAAAGCTGGAACGTCGCGATATGACCTATACTGTGTCGATGTGACATAAAACCATAGGAACATCACTTCCGGAACATCACCCACCTCCTGAAAAAAAATGTGATAAAATTGATAGAAAGTTGTAAAACTGTATAAAAATATGTCCAAACATCCAAATATAATTAGTTAACCTGATTTACAATAGTGCAATAAATTTTCCTATTTTCAAAATATTTTTAAAAATGACCTTGGAGTTCTGTAACAAAAATTTAGCTGTGCATACCACAGGTTAGTCTTGTGAATAAAGGTCAAATTATCATAAAATAATCTCCCTTTGATCAACAAGAACAAAATTACTATCCAGCATTCATTATACTATATATACACCTGGAAATAAGTTAAGCACACCCGGCATTTTGCCTCAATTTGGACAAGATGACAATTGAAATTTTAAATTTTATTTGGGCGATGGTGGTTTGTAGTCAACCTGCACCATCTAGAACAAGCTCTGCACCAAGAATGGCAAAATTTACCTCAATATCGCATTAGACGCCTTTCTGGTAGTATGAGGAGAAGGATTGAGGCTATCATCCAGGAACATGGCGGTTACACACGTTATTAAAAATTTGGCTACATAATGTCATTTTAAGTTATATAATCAACAAAATTTACCAAAAATATCCACCAGTAAATGTTTTGTTAATGCTCTAACATCATGCTCATAAACACTTACATTTTCGGTAAAAAGAACCAACACATTTGCTTATGCTTCAATAATTTAGTTAAGAATAAACTAAACTCATAAACTTACTGGTTTATGATTACTATAACTCATAAATTTACTGGTTTATGATTACTAAATTGGTATCACTAGTTATCAAATTACTGTTTCCTAGCTCAATCAAGTCATCATCTCATGACAGTGCTTTCAATCACATTTAAAATTTCCGGGTAGTGCTTATTTATTATAACTTATTTCCAGGTGTATATAATATACATGTATACACATGAATTTTCCTTTCAATTTTGAATGCCTTAGATTTATGAACCCCAGTCAACAATATCAATAAACCTTTGAAACTTTCTTTAAACTGATGTAAATCAGTGAACATAAAGTGTTAAGAGATAAATGCATTAATTTATTTTCACAAAAAAACCCCAGAAAAATACAAACATGTTGAACATTTTCCTGATTTTGCCCTCAAATTCTGAATAGTGTTGTAATATTTCCCATTATACATGTAAATGTATCAATTAAGAAATACTGATATTATGAGAGAATAATTATAGTCTGCATATATGCTGCCAGTCACTTCAAATTCTGTCAGTTATTCTTATTAACTGATTGATATTGATATGTCACAGCCTGACAGGGGCTCAAACACCTAGCCAACCCTTGGAACACTGTTCTTCAAAAGGAGGCCGGTATTTTACCCCTATCAATTAGGAGAAAGTCACAAACTCTTATTATTAAACCAGGGTTTGAGCCTTAAGTGCAGACAATATTAACTTGATGTTCAGGAATACAAGGGAAAATACAACATTGTTTTACATTTTATAACCTTTAATTTCATTTGCAATAGTAGTGCCATTTAAGCTCTTAAATTGTTTATTTAGATATAATTTTGGTAAAGATCCCAGTAGTACCTATAGTATTAAAAGTCATGACAGGTCTTTAAAGTAACATGCATTTCCTATTCCCTTCTGACATTAAACTGAAGATATCATCAAAACTCTATTTATTGCAATGTTTCACCATCATATATCTATCTATCTATCTATCACTTAAAACAGGTGTTTATGGGGACCCAGTTTGTTTACTTTAGTCCTTTTTTTTACTTTTTGACACCTGTTTATTTCATATAATTTGTAAGTTGTATCTCTAGTAAAGTCCATAGAAGAGCCAAATTAATCTATAGATATTCCCTATAAATTAAATCAATAAGGATCATGTTTTTACTTAAATAACCAAATTCATTAAGATTCTCCTAAAAATAGAAAATATTTAGTGAAATAACCCTAATTTAATAAGATTAGGCTTAATAAATCCCAAAAATAACCAAAACAGTTATAAAAATCCATACAATTGTATGATGATTATTAACAAACATATTTAAGGGTCCAAACCAAACAATCCCTATGAAATTCTATGAACTTGTATAAAAGTTATATAATGATTATCCTATATAGCCTAACAATTTCAATCCAACAATAAATGAGGTAATTTTACCCTAATTTAACTTCTCCTACAAGAAAAGGTCTATAGTTTATTAATTTGATATAATAATATCTATTAACAACAATATTTAACTGACTTGGAGAAGAAAACCCCATCAAATTCTATCGGAAACTAAATAAGTTATGACATAATCAATTATAATGGCCATTTATAGTCCAAGGGAGAGAACTATGAAAATGGACCTCGCACTGATTTTTCAGCATGCAAATAAAATTAACTGAATAAGTAGTTCTATACACACAAGATATATCCAATATAATTGAATACAACTTATAAGAGTTTAAAAGAGTTAATCTAACCAATTACAACATAAGATTCTTTAATAATATAGGAAAAAAAGAAACTTTTATAGCCAATAAATGAAAATACCACTAAATAGCAGGAGTTATCTGCTCTCCCCTTTATAACAAATACATATATGACTTATATGGCACTATGATATGTTTTAAACTTAGTTAGTGTAAATATAATCATATGAAAAGTGCTGTGATAGGTCTACAATGTTAATAAATTCTAGGAAATTTGTCCTTAAACTACTTTATTTAATGATTATTCACTCCTTAAATGACACTTATAACATGTCAGAAGAGAAATAAAACATAAAATGATAAATGTTGAACCCTAATATAAATTATTTGTTTACCTGGGTGCCAGACCATACTTTAAACCTTAAATATTTGAGCCGCGTCATGACAAAACCAACATAGAGTGTTTGCAACCAGCATGGATCCAGACAAGCCTGCGCATCCGTGCAGTCCGATCAGGATCAATGCTGTTCGCCATCAGTATCTCTACTTGTTATAGGGTTTGTAAGGGAACAGCATGGATCTTGAATATACACAATTTAGAAATTTATTATCATTCTTTCAACAATATAGCACCAGTATAAATTACAAAATATTATGCATCAATATGCATTTTAAAAAAATCCACGTCGAACTGAAGCTGATGAAAATGTTACTTATTAATCAGACTTGTTTATTCCAAATACATGATTTACTTTTAAAAGCATTTTAGGTCAATAAAAATACGGATGTTCCATACTTATCTATTGACACATTGTTGCTCGGATTCACTTAACAGTATAAATTTATTCCGCTAAGTGGAAACGAATATTAAATCATAGTAACATATCTGCTATGAACAAAATTATGAAAAACCATGAACACGTAGATAGATATTCATAAAGTTTTTTAAACAACTGACCAATAAATAATATGTCTGAACCAGTACTTTTAATATTAGATAGAACACACAAAATCTTTTCCAGTTTTTTTTTAGGTTTTATTGTTTTCTGACTGTAGCTTCAAATAGTCAAATAACATTGTGACTTTAACAAGAATATTTAAATAAAGACACCCATCTATTAGAATATGTAACAGCTAGATTAATGTGAGTGTTTCATAGTGTGAATTGACATTCTGTATTTCGTTTGTCTTTTTGGTTCATTCTGCGCAAAGTTGGTCTGACAACCCAAACAAAAATGATAGACTCTCTATGTCTGTATAAAATGTGTAACAATTGTCCATAAAAGATATAACACTGTATCAGGGAGGATGTAAAGGTATTTCTGTATTGAAAATGCCAGGTATTGTAGACCTAATTAACAAACGAAATATTCTCTCTAACATATTAACATACTCCTGGCATAAAAATGCTGAATACATTTAATATATGCACATTATTTTGGTGAAAAAAAAATACGGAATTCCACAAATTTGATTGGCCTATTGTGCGCGAAGTTGGATGGGACACTAAAATTGCTGTGCCACAGCTTTTCAAAACCTTATTCAGATTGAAGATTAGAAAGAAAAGAAAACCTTAAATATGTAAGGATGATATACAATAAGCAACACCACTGATCAGAACTGGTTAACTAGAACTTGTCTAAAACGTATATTTTAAGACTATCTTTTATGGACAATGTCACAAACTAAGTATTGTGATGTCAATACTCCCATTTAGTATATACTCTTATAAATACTATAAAGTTAGATTAACTGTAAGGCATAAATTTGATACTTAAGCCCTTGTTTTGCTGCTGGAATCGACTGTGATTACCCTTTGGCACGTTGACACCAGTATAAAGCCAGGCCAGCCTGCACATTCATGCAACGGTTCTGGGGAAAAGTCCTGCAGCTTGATTTGACCTCTACAATCACTTGTGAGTGAGATCAAAATCAAAATATGTTTGCAAACCCTGCTGAAGATCAGTTTTATTGGGGTACAAACATTATATCCAAAACATGGCAACGTCACTTTCCATGTATAGGCCACTGAAGCTTTCAAAAGTTATAGTATCAAAATAACTCCTTTTTATATCACTTATGCCAGAGACATAGATCTAGATCTCCACTTATGTTAAAGAAATGATGTTTATCTTTAAGTTTAGCCGTGCATTTTCACATTTCTTCATATACTTTATGAATATTCTGAATCGAAAGAATTTTATCTTGCAATCTATAGAAAGTAAAACTCATTAAAAGACAAGATAATACAGTAGACTATATTTTTATTGACAGAATACATGTATAGTTTATTGACAATATAATAATGCAAACATAAACAAGCCAGACAAAGAACATGAACTTTAACATGTAAAGAACAAATATATAAGATAAACAAACAGAAGATTTCATTAAGCGCCATTACTTTGTAATCCTACATTATTTTCTAACATCTCAAAGCTAGCACAGGTATGCAGTACTTCAAAAAATCACTTATGTAAGTTACAAAAGTCAACATTTCAATGATTATAGATTTGATTTAAGTTTTTGCAACAACAAAAAAAAAAAAAGACACAAAAAGCTTTGGGGCATTCATGGAAGTTGCTAGTATACATAACATGTAAAGGGCAATAATCTAAAACGACTTAATGATATTAATCCTCTAAGAGTTGCCCCCCTTATAACAAGACAAATACCAAGATTGCAGGCTTGACTGAATAATTTACAAAATATTGAAATAACTGCAAGCTATCTGTCTGAATCAATTATAAAACAAAAGAAGGCTTACTGGTACATTTGTTTACTTTCAATGACCCTCTAATGATGAAATCATAAATATACATATATTTAATGAACATATCTTTACTTAATTTCAAAACACTTCCAACAGTAATTTAAGGGTTCATGATAAAAAGTAATAAAATCAAGTAAATAAAGTAAAAAAAAGTCTGTTCAGACTGTAAGGATCAGCAGGCTGACAGGACTCTTATACTGGTTGCAGACAAGTCAATATAATTGATATCATTAACAGAGTTCATAAAAATATGTTATGTTTTCAGTTGAATACCTTATTAAAAATATAACATCATTATCTTAACCGGGCAGAAGGAAGATAAATGATGACAAAAGTTACTATATTTAACTCAAGTTTATCAAAATATTGTCCATATATCTATATAAAAGTTTGTATTATTAAATAATTGTTAATTGTTTTCACAATGTAATATTGTGATACATACATGTGAGTCAGTGAATTTAAACAATTGTACAGGTACATTGCAAACTTGTACAACATAGTGTCGTACGAAGAAAATTTTTGTTGAATTTTTTGTAGCATTTGTTTTATAAGTTTACAACATCTATAGTAATTTACATAAATGTAAGTTTACATTGTCAATATAACAGTATACTGCGTAAAATATGATAACATATTATTATTATTATTATATCATTATTAAAATATTTCAGCTGATAAGATATAAAATATTCAGCTTATTAAGTATGATTAATAAACAAAGAATTTCAATTAAACTTGTAACTAAAATTAGTAGTGCATCTAATCACAAGTCAAATTCTTTTCATTATCGCTTACATTACATTTCATAAAATGCCTAATGTACTTGTACCATGCTTGGACTTTGGAAACATGGTTTAAAATTCAAAATCACCCTAGAGTTATGCACTTACCAGCAATATGTATCAAGGAGAAACCATGGTCAAATGTTATGCCATTGACTTAGATTCAAGTGTGCATTTGACATGTTTTTTTTTGCATTTTTATGAGCTCGGATTATGCAACAAACCAATAATTAAATTCCACTGCCTTGTATTCGGATAATTCCATTTTCATTTTTTTTATAAATAAAACCTTATATTCAGAAAACGGTAATTTAATATAAAATATCACAAGAATATCACCACCAGACCAAAAGCAACACAAAAGCATTACTTATGTAGAGACTATACAATTATATTGACGGTTGACAGTAAAACTACAGTAACTTATATGAAATAAGGAAGGACTAACAAAAGTTTTGTGATCAACCCTTGATATTTTATTTTCTTCACTTACAAGATTACCATCTTAGTTAAAAGGTAGATACAAATTGTATACTGTAAGCACTTGTGGCTGACAGGTGATCTGGCTGATTGACAATAAACAGGAGTGAATCAATGTGGTAATTAAATTAATGAAGATATGCCAAAAAATCCTGCCTGATTTAATGCATTGATACTTGATTACTATATGCTTTTATTTTCCACAAAAATACATGTACTTACATTTCTATAACTATATTATTGTTAACTCTTATTTTTCACAAAAAAAACAAGATTTTTCAATTAATAATATAAATCATGTACATTTTTACTTTGGCATGATAAACACATCTGTATCAATTCAAGTCATATTATTTTGATTGAAAGGTGACCAGGCCGAACAATACTCTGATACACTGTATACAAAAATGGTTGAAACAATAAACAATGGTAAACATTTACAGTGGATTATATATAATTTATAAACAAAGATAATTGTAAAATCCTGATCTACAAACATATTGTTTACAGTATGTATGACAAATTCTGTCAGTTAAACATAAACATGTCTGTCAAAGATTAATTTGTAACCTAAGATATTATCATTCTTTTACCTGTCTTTACTTAATATACCTTTCAAGAAAATAAGAGCCTGGTTAATGGATATTAAGCAGACTATTTCAACATGATCTGAAGACGTGACTTTTTAACGGTTTTTATTTCAACTAAAATTGAAACAAAAATATACTTCTTTGTCAATATTTTAATATTTAGATCTCTGCATAAATTGAAGTGAACAGGCACAGAGATTGGGTCTTAAGACATTTATGGAATGTGTCTACTTCAAGGAAAAACAACATTTTATGCCAGTGTTTCTAATACTGCTTGATATATAATTCTCACATTTATAAGTACATAAATTCAACAAGTTAAAATTTCACTTTTCAAAAAGTCAAATTAATGATTACATATTCAAAACATATTTACTTTAAAGGGTGAAACTTCTGTTTTTTCATAATCACATAACTAAATAAACATCATTTACAGACCAAGAAATGTTCCTCATAACTGACAAAAAATTATTTTGCAGACCAAGAAAGCTGTTTTGATTCTGCAACTGGTTATAAGTATAAACAACACAAAACTGTTGATACTCTGTTAACATAGAGAACCAGTTACTTCAGTGTTGTTTTAAATCCTTAAGCAACACTCTGGTAAAGATATTTAAAGCCGAAATATATCCAAGTACCAAAATATATACTCTTTTACTTAGCAGATTTTTACAAAATCGTTAGCATGTACACATACCTAAATCTCTCACAATTATGTGTACATGTACATGTATTTCCAGGGTTGTTTACAAAACTGCAGTAACTTATATGAAATAAAGAAGGATTCACAACAATTTTGCATCCAGCCCTCGATTTGGTTTACGTTTCTCTGATACTATATACATTTGAACAAGCAATACATATATTCATAAATCTGATGAAACATGCATTTCAAACTTGTAAACAGATGTTGTTATCCATCTTTTCATTGTTTACACAGTCAGTGGCTTTTGTCTACAACACCAGGAAATTTTATTCATTCAGTATACTTCATGTATATACTTAATTAAATAAACAAGGCAGTAAAATCATTATTTTTCATTAGATATACAAAACTACAACAGCTTTCACTAATATAAACAATTTTTTATATACTTGAAAAAAAAACTAGAACTATCACTAAATGTGATTAATACCCCCACAAGTCTGCTTCGGAAATGAGGATGTTACTAGTAACAGAATACCTTGTAATAGAATTGAAACATAGAGTTATGGTTGTGGGCAATTAAAGATAATTGTGGTTCATGTATGTTGCATTTCCTTTCAATGTGGTTGGCCATTGATGAAGTTTAATTGAATTACTCTGTAATAAGTCCAGAAAGACAAAGAAAAAGAACAAAGGGCAATAACTCTATAAATACTGAAGATAGAGTTATAGTTCTTGTGCACTGCACTTCCTTTTATTTTTCTTGACCATTGTATGAAGTTGTTTTGAATTTCAACCAGTATGTTTTAAGTTATGCTCCAGACAAGGAAAAGTATCAAAGGCAGTAACTCTGTATTTTGTCAAAATGGAGTTATGGCTCTTGTGCACTGCACTTCCTTTTAATGTCCTTGACAACTGTATGAAGTTGTACTGAATTCCAAACAGTAGTTTTCAAGTTATGCTCTCGACAAGGAAAAGTAACAAAGGGCAGTAACTCTGTAATTAGTCAAGATGGAGTTATGGTTCTTGTGCACTGCACTTCCCCTTATTGTGCTTGACCATTGTATGAAGTTGTTTTGAATTTCAACCGGTAGTTTTCAAGTCATGCTCTGGACAAGGAAAAGTAACAAAGGGCAGTAACTCTGTAATTAGTCAAGATGGAGTTATGGTTCTTATGCACTGCACTTCCTCTCAATGTGCTTGACCATTGTATGAAGTTATAATGAATTCCAATAATAAGTCTTCAAGTTATGGTCCGGACAAAAGAAAGCAATGGAAAAGTAACAAAGGGCAATAACTCTGTAATTAGTCAAGATGGAGTTATGGTTCTTTTGCACTGCACTTCCCCTTATTGTGCTTTGCCATTGTATGAAGTTGTTTTGAATTCCAACCAGTAGTTTTAAAGTCATGCTCTGGACAAGGAAAAGAAACAAAGGGCAGTAATTCTGTAATAAGTCAAAATGGAGTTATGGTTCTTGTGCACTGCACTTCCTCTCAATGTGCTGGACCATTGTATGAAGTTATAATGAATTGCAACAATTAGTCTTCAAGTTATGGTCCGGACAAAAGAAAGCAATGGAAAAGTAATAAAGGGCAATAACTCTGTAATTACTTTAGATAGAGTTATGGTTCTTATGCACTGCACTTCCTCTTAATGTGCTTGACCATTGTATGTAGTTATATTGAATTCCAACCATTAGTCTTCAAGTTATGGTCCGGACAAAAAAAGAAGGCAATGGAAAAGCAACAAAGGGCAATAACTCTGTAATTACTTTAGATAGAGTTATGGTTCTTGTGCACTGCACTTCCCCTTATTGTGCTTGACAATTGTATGAAGTTGTTTTGAATTCCAACCAGTAGTTTTCAAGTTATGCCATGGACAAGGAAAAGTAACAAAGGGCAATAACTCTGTAATTAGTCAAGATAGAGTTGTGTTTCTTACGCACTGCACTTCCTCTCAATGTGCTTGACCATTGTATGTAGTTATATTGAATTCCAACCATTAGTCTTCAAGTTATGCTCCGGACAAGGAAAATGCAACGGACAAAAAAAAAGCAATGGAAAAGCAACAAAGGGCAATAACTCTGTAATTACTTTAGATAGAGTTATGGTTCTTGTGCACTGCACTTCCCCTTATTGTGTTTGACAATTGTATGAAGTTGTTTTGAATTCCAACCAGTAGTTTTCAAGTTATGCCCCGGACAAGTAAAAGTAACAAAGGGCAATAACTCTGTAATTACTTTAGATAGAATTATGGTTCTTATGCACTGCACTTCCTCTCAATGTGCTTGACCATTGTATGTAGTTATTTTGAATTCCAACCATTAGTTTTCAAGTTATGCTCCGGACAAAGAAAATGCAAGGACGTCTGGACCGACCGACTGACCAACCAACCGACCGACCACTGGGTGACTCCTATATACCCCCCCCCCCCCAAACTTTGTTTTTGGGGGTATAAATAGAAAAAGGAAAAAAAAAAAACTTAATTCTTAAAACTACCCCCACCTTCTCACTGTTACTGTTCATTTCATATATTAACTGTAGATTACAATTTTGGATACTACCCTGTGTAACATACTTTGAATACCTATAACACTGTTATATTCTTTACTTTGCCTCACTAGAGCTACCTTGAATTTAATAATGTATGTACCTCATATAACATACATTAAAGCTGTAACATTAATGTATCATAAATAGATAGCAGAATAACCCTGCAGACACTTTATTCACTATCATTAATTTCTCACATTGAACACAATGAAATGAGCAAACTATTTTTCTTTTAACATTTACCCTACTATATTAGTTAGAATGGACTTGGGTCTGACGTTACAAAAAATACTATAAGCTAAAACTCAGAACACAAATCACTGATTGGTCAGAAACTGTGACAAAATGTACATTGACCAATGAAAATCCTGAGATTTGAAAGAGAATTCAGAAACAAGTTTTATAAACTCAAGGCTTCATCTGGTTGCTGTCAAATCCATTGCTAATATAAGGGATTTCATGATTTGGATGTCAAAACTAGGTAGCCAATGGTCAAGAGTATAAGAAAAGAACAGAACAGAACACGAATGTGCTTGATGGTCTTCCTCTATACTAGAAGTAAAGACAAGTTGACCGTTCAATTTTCATTAACACTAAAGATAATATCGCGAATGAACATAATTTCATATCACAAAAAAAAAAGAAAAAAAAAAAAGAGCAAAATACAAAAACAGGATACTTTATAAAGTAAATAGCGAGACTAAAAACATACATGTAGCAGCAGTGTATATGGTTATATACATGTACAGAATTTTTGCATAATACAACTCAATAAATAAATATTGCAATAATAGACACTGCATCAATGATACATTATGGCAAGAGTTTACAAGTATAATTTTGTCAATTAGTTAATTAATACATGTACACTCATTTAATATCATTAATTAATTTCTGTTTGGAAAAAAATTCATTTTATTTCAGTTTCTAAACACACATTATAAATTCATAACTTCAGCTTACTTAGTATGATATTTATATATATGACTGCTATCATTATAAAG
This sequence comes from Ruditapes philippinarum, assembly GCF_026571515.1. Taxonomy (NCBI): domain Eukaryota; kingdom Metazoa; phylum Mollusca; class Bivalvia; order Venerida; family Veneridae; genus Ruditapes; species Ruditapes philippinarum. The sequence continues at coordinate 36,300 of NW_026866837.1, forward strand.
ATTTGGGTCAACATTTTATAAAAATATATCCAGAAAATTGATAACAATTAATTGACCTTGAACTTTGTAACATATTATTATCACCTTAGTGCAGTAACAGGTTAACTCTTATCCGATTTAATAGGAGTTAACCTGTTACTGCACTAAGATGATATCATGCTAAATTCTCTATCATTGCAGGGACTCCCCTTGATATCATAATTTTATGATAATTCAGAAATAACAGTACAGTATTGTAAGAAAGTAGTAATCATTTTATATATTATTATGGTATATATGTACGTCAACATTACTTTTATTATGCCAAGTATCTCACATATAATTATAATTAGCACATAGCCACTATAAAATAGTCAGTACATATATTTACATATTTGGTGTTTATTATTTGGTGTATCAAAGCATAAAACTGTTGACTCTGTGAAAAATTACGACCTTGCCATATAATATGAGCCTTGTCATGACAAAACTAACGTAAGGGTTTGCGACCAGCATGGACCCAGACAAGCCTGCACATCCCTGCAGTCTGATCAGGATCCATGCTGTTCGCTATCAGTTTCGCTACATGTAATGGAGTTTGAAAGCGAACAGCATGGATCTTGATCAGACTGCGCGGATGCGCAGACTGGTCTGGATCCATGCTGGTCGCAAACACATTACGTTGGTTTTGTCGTGACGCGGCTCAAATATAATCAATCCCATCCTTGCTGAATTTTTCATATGGACATGATCAGCTTCCATTTTTTTTTAAATTTTATAATCAACTTTGGATATACGAGTATCAAGAATTTTTTTTAAAGTAATCCAGCCAACAGTATAGAGCCTATAGTTTGACTGTATTGATGTAAAGGTTGGCGTGGCTCTATACTGGTGGCAAAGGCTGATCACTTTTGGTTTTCAGGAAGGCTGGCTATATAATATTCAAGTTATAAAATAAAACATTCGTAATAGAAACACTCTGGAAATAGATAGTAATAGAAACAAAAATTAATCAGAACAAATTAATAATACAAATTCATTTTTATATGATATTGGCGTCCAAATTATATTTCTCTTACTAGAAAAAGTTTCTTACAACTCAAACAAATAATTTTAACAAAAAAAATATCAATAATGACTATCATAATTATGAGCATGCATATCCCAAGGATTTTTCTAGTTTGCTTGAAACATTGAGAGAAACAAGAGGGCCATGATGGCCCTGAGGTTGCTCACCTGTATAAAGGCACCCGGAGCGGGGCCAGTTTAAACCCAAGGGCTTTTATTTGAACAAACTTGGAAGACACCCATTAGAAGATGTTTCACAATGTTAAGTTTTTACTACACACATATAATAAAAAAAAGATCTACCCCTCCCCCACCCCCCCCCCCGGCCAATTTTAACCCAAGGGCTTTCATTTGAACAAACTTGGTAGACACCCATAAGAAGATGTTTCATGCTAAACATCTAAGCTCTAGCTCATTGGGTTTTTTTAAAGAAGATTTTTTTAATTTTTCACTAGACACTTGTAGTTAAAACCAATGACACCCCTGGGGCGGGGCCAATTTTGACCCCAGGGCTTTTATTTGAACAAACTTTGTAGACAATTACTAGAAGATGTTTCATGCTTAATATCTAAACTCTAGCTATTTGGGTTTTTTCAAAGAAGATTTTTAAGTTTTTGCTATACAAATATAAGGAAAATCAATAACACCCGGGGCGGGGCCAATTTTAACTCCAGGGCTTTTATTTGAACAAACTTTGTAGACACTCACTAGAAGATGTTTCATGCTTAATATCTAAACTCCAGCTATTTGGGTTTTTTCAAAGAAGATTTTTTAAGTTTTTGCTATATACATATAAGGAAAATCAATGACCCCCGGGGCGGGGCCAATTTTGACCCCAGGGCTTTTATTTGAACAAACTTGGTAGACACCAATTAGAACATGTTTCATGCTAAATATCTTAGCTCTAGCTCTTTGAGTTCTTTAAAAGAAGATTTTTTAAGTTTTTACTATATGCATATAGGGAAAATCAATGACCCCCTGGGGCGGGGCCAATTTTGACCCCAGGGCTTTTATTTGAACAAACTTGGTAGACACTTATTAGAATATGTTTCATGCTAAATATCTTAGCTCTAGCTCTTTGGGTTCTTTAAAAGAAGATTTTTTAAGTTTTTACTATATGCATATAGGGAAAATCAAAGACCCCCTGGGGGGGCCAATTTTGACCCAAGGGCTTTTATTTGAACAAACTTGGTAGACACTCACTAGAAGATGTTTCATGCTTAATATCTAAACTCTAGCTTTTTGGGTTTTTTCAAAGAAGTTTTTTAAGTTTTTGCTATACACATAGAAGGAAAATCAATGCCCCCCTGGGCGGGGCCAATTTTGACCCCAGGGCTTTAATTTGAACAAACTTGGTAGACACCCATTAGAACATGTTTCATGCTAAAGATCTTAGCTCAAGCTCTTTGAGTTCTTTAAAAGAAGATTTTTTAAGTTTTTACTATATGCATATAGGGAAATCAATGACACCCTGGGGCGGGGCCAATTTTGACCCCAGGGCTTTTATTTGAACAAACTTGGTAGACACTCATTAGAAGATGTTTCATGCCAAATATCTTAGCTCTAGCTCTTTGGGTTCTTTAAAAGAAGATATTTTAAGTTTTTACTATATGCATATAGGGAAAATCAAAGACCCCCTGGGGCGGGGCCAATTTTGACCCCAGGGCTTTTATTTGAACAAACTTGGTAGACACTAATAAGAAGATGTTTCATGCCAAATATCTAAGCTCTACCTCTTTGGTTTTTTTAAAAGCAGATATTTAAAGTTTTTTCTTTCGGTTGCCATGGCAACCAGAGTTCTGCATGGAATTAAATTCTTCGAACAATTTTTAAAGGTGACCACCAAAGGAACATTCCTGCGAAGTTTGGATGAAATTGGCTTAGCGGTTTATGAGGAGATGTCATTTAAAGTAAAAGTTTACAGACGGACGGACGCCAGACGGACGCCGCACGAAAAGCGATCACAAAAGCTCACCCTGTCACTTTGTGACAGGTGAGCTAAAAATCATAAAGATATTTATATACATTCTGTTTTGAAGTAACTTTCTATGAATTATGCCGAACATGAGTATTTATAGCACACAGGATATTTAAATGTGCCCTTCACAAATAAGCGAGCGATCATATCAAGTTACACATACATGGGATATGCAGGGACATGCTCTTAGATAAATGACTTCTAATGACCATCTACACGACCTTGAAATAACCTTTACATGTACAAATCTATACATTTGTAAATTTACAATCTAATTTCTATGTCTATGTATACATTAAAAGTAGGACTACATTGCACTCATTTTATTTAAACTAAATGTATGTAAGCTACATTATATTTACAATAGTTCACATATATACATATATAAATTATCTCATATAAAGTACTGCACAATACAATTTTCTATTTTTTTGTTGATGTCGCCAATTAAGTTCCAATTAAGAATAAGCGTCAAACTTTTGGATGAGAAAAAAATATACTTAATACAAGTGCTTTGAATAATCCAGAAAAAAGTTCTGCAAATTGCAGAAAAAAAAAAGAAGAAAAAATTTGCTCCATAAACGATAATTATCATAGCTTTGTGAATATACATATATTCATGTATATCAATATTAATGATAGGCCATTTAGCAGAGGAAGTACATACTTCAAACAGCATATTCTTGGTTACAGCTTTAGTGTGAATATTTCATAATTATACACTTTTGAAAAAATACATAATTCCAACAGTGTTGAGAAAACTCACAGAAAAATTCTGCTGATGAAGTTACATTACAAAAGCCAACTTTATATCAAATTTTGAAGTAGAAATCCATGTAAACAATTTATTTTTAACATACACAGCCTTAGCTAACCAACTCAAATTAACAAAAGCACCTCTTTAAGCCACAAAAAAGCATTAAATCATTATCTTTGGACATAAAGATGTATATATATATATATAAAAATAAAAAACCAACACTTTTTGTTTCTCCATTTCAAACTTAATACAACTATACCTCTATCTGACATAGACTAGCTATCTTATTATTTCAAACAGGATGTTGTCCCCCCAACGCCTTTCAAACACCCCCAACCTAAAAAAAAACAAACCAAAAACAAAAACAACCTTTGCTAGATAAATAAGATACTAAGTGTCAGATATTTAAGCCATTTAGCATACTGAGATTGCACAGTCATCTGCACCAACAAACTACACAATACATGTACATACAAAAATGAAGTCCATACACATATCTACACTTTACTGTATATCACTAATTGTATTGATTTAATGAAAACAACTTGTAACTCCCTGTTTTGAAAGCATTTAGTGTGTCATCACAGAAACCATGGTTTGTAGACATCACTTTTAATTTGTTATTTCTAATATAAAAACAATCTATCAATCGGCGAAGCCATTTTTCTTTGATGGCGGTACCAGGTGTTCTGGAAGTTCATTTGGTAAATCATGTCCTTCTAATTTTATTTGAATCAGATGATTGGCTAACGCCCATTCATCAGTGTCTAACTGTCCATCTCTATCCACGTCAGCTAACTTCCAAATCTTACCAAGAACAGAATTTGGCAGTTTGGATTTTACCATTTCAGCTTTTGCTGCAGCGCCTGTTATTTTGCCATTTATTGGGTTTAGTTTAGTAAACACGTCATCATATTTGTACTTATCCTGTCCAACGATCCATTCATGTTCGCCCTTTCCAGCGTCTGTCCCTTCCCCTCGTCCAAACCCAAATGGACTCTCATTGTAAGCCTCAAAAGCACCTCCTTCTACATTTGGTCTCTCATTCTGCATGTTTTGGTCTTCTAGTGGAATCATTTCCATCAACCTTGCAATATCTGTTGCCAACATTTTATCAACAGTTTCAATCAATTTCGGCCGTAGTTGATGAAATTTGGTGAAATCTTCGGACTGCAGTTGCTCTTGCATACGCTTCAGATTTGGGAAATCTCCTCTCGAGATTCCGTGCTCTTTTTCAAGCATAGTGTATGTTTCGCCCAGTTGCTTGATCAATTCTTTCTTCTTTGAATCTTTTCCAAACATGGAAGGCATGTCTTTCTTCAGAGCACTGATGATATAGGCATGAACCTGAAAGTAAATATAACATATGTATGAATTTTACCACAGTTAAATCGTCGTTATAAACATCTTACCTGTTGTATTTTAAGCAACACAAGTGCAATTATACTGTCACAAAGCATTGTTGTATCTTAGCATTTGATATACAAATTATATACAGTAATTTATTATAATACAAGTTATTTATTATTATATATTATTTCTCTCTCATTTCTATTTTACATATGTTCTGAAAATGTTTATTTTCTACTTAAAGATTGAAGGGCAACATTTTGCATCATAATTAGTTTTAATTTTATTCAGAGCCATTATGCACGATTTTAAGTAATGTCAGGCTCCAAATATAATCGATAATAATTTACATGTACATAACTAAATATATATAGGTACATGTAGATATCTTTATTCACTTGATTATAATAAAATACTCATGGGAAATTAAGAATCCTCTTAATAAAAATGAACAAAGCCAGGCCAGCTTGTACATACATGTGTAAAATTAATGTATACAAAGACTGTATGACCAAACCTTACATCTGACCAGTACAATTGGGTTACTCTGAGAAAAATGCAAGAAAATTCTTTAAAAGTTCATAAATAACAAAATTACAGGCTGATTCTGGTAATTTTACCACCAATTCTGATAAGTGGAGTGACTTAGTAGCAGTGTACATTGATTAAAACCCTTACCACACAAAATATCTTTATAAATTGACTTATCCATCATAAAATCTAGACAAAACCATAATAATTTTCAGTGAAATCTTTCAAAATATGTACTGACTACATGTATAGTGAACACTATTGACTCTCAATAATCAGAGGGTATGGACACAACAGCTGATCTTGGTCTGCACTGCTACTGGTCTGACACTTGGTTAGAATCAGCTGCCGCCACCAGGCTTAAGTTTAATTTCCTTAAATCAACCAAAACCAAAACAGGGCAAAAGTCAATTACACAAAGTTCATATGGTAACAGTTCAGCTCATTATGTAATCATAATATTGCATGCTGGCATACTTCAAGGTGAGTTGACCCTTTGTACTTTGAAAGATAGACAATTTTGTAATCAAATAAGTGAACTTTTATAGCAACAAAACCACAATCTTCTTCTTGTTACAACTTTTTTGCCAATAAAACTCAAATACATGAAAAGTAACTACATTTTGTAACCTTTGTATCAGAACAGTTGTTGCATTTCAAGCTATTAAAATATCAAACTTAAATATTTGATATTTAGGATGGGTAAATTCTAGAAAATCAGGAGTATTTATTTGATGAACATTGAGTATAATACAATGGAATAAATGACCTTGACCTATGTCATCCCACAAACCCCTTTGCTAACAATTATTGATATATTTGTACTTTTAATTATTATCTTTCATCTTTTCCAAATTATAAAGCTTGATGCAAATCCTGAAAACTACACTGATCAGTACTTTAATCAAATTAGGAAAACTGATCAATTTATTCAACAATTAATCGTTTAAAATCAAATGTCATTAAACATCCACCTATTGTAAACAGACTGGCAGTTAATAATAGGGAGAGGTAAGATTACTTGTGTCCTACAATGTCAAACTTGTAATTAGTGATAATAGGGCGTTGTTATCAGATAAGATTGTTGCCACGACACACAACGAAAAACAACATTACAATTTACTGCATGATAATGAATCACATTTAGAATCGTATGACCTGATCAATAATATTGTTCTGAAAACATCTTTCCTGTATTCATGTAGGGTATATAAATATATATACATAGCTTTTACACCCAATCAATATAGTTATAAAGTGCTTTATACTAGTATATGTAGCAGTAGTTGTAGTTGTCCTAAAAAATTAATCTAGAATTTGATTTATTCCATGTAAATTTCAGTAAGGACCATAATTTATTGGCTTTTTCAAATCTGAACAGGGTAACAAAAAAAACCAACACTTTTTTCTCTGCATATTCTCCTTCAAGGACAGTTTTACATGTATGATTTAATTATTAATGTTTGTATGTATAATATGCAACTAGGGTTCATTTTAAACTTGGCAGTCCTGATGATAAGGGTATATTACCTTAATATATTAACTTGATTTAGATTTTATTTACATTTTAATACCTTGTGTTTTGTACTTGCTCACCAGTTATTTGAATAATGTATTGTCCAGAGTTATTGTAAGCGCTTCTTAAATGAAAATAATAAAATTAAGTGGCCAACAAAATAAAGAACCTTCAGACTTATACAGGTTCGACTGACTATATTGGTGCCTACATAAAGCCTATCATTGCATTATCTTGGCCAAACAAAATCAAGTCTTTGTATAAATTGTCTAAAACTTTTATAAGCTTATTTCAATATTCCATTGGACTAAATGGTTTATATTCATAAGCTTTTGAGGATGCTGCAAAATATCCTAAAGATACAACTCTGCTATTTCTGATGGATTATTTCTGTCATGTAGGCAAGTGTTCCTTGTACCATACTGTATTAAACCTTCTATTATTTATGATATTACACCTGTTGCAGGCTGTCCAGCAATTACACACCTACCATAACTCTTAGTGCCATGACTATGTACATGTATATATATCACTTTGATAAGGCAATACAATAGATTACAAAATAATTTAATTGAATTATATTATCTCAGACACAAATGAAGCACCTAAACACTTACAGTACCATAATGCATAATGCTTAAACAGGAAAACACTATCTGTCCTAATATCAAGTTTGAAATCAAATTAAAAAGTTAAACTCCTATATGGTCAAATAACCTAATGGGTAATGGTTTTAGAAAAAATAATTATTGCAAATCATGCCTGCATTGGTTTTTAAAGTGTTTTTTTTTTACATAAAGTTGAAAATGAAGAAAGCTTTTAGCTTGTGAGTCCACTTTCATGATGAACTAATATGGTCTCAGTTACACTCAAAGTCAAACTCTGAGAGACAGTCATCTTGACCATAAGACCAATATTCCCATGTATTGACTTAAAGTTTACATGTAGAAGCTTGACTGTAAGAGGTATAATAAATTTACTCCGCAAATATCTAATTCAGTTATTATAATGAAAAAAAAACCCAACTTGTTTTACAAATAGTTACAACTGGAATGTTGAGGTTGACAAACATGGGATGCTTCACTGCTTGTGTTACTTAAGTTAAAGGATACCAAAACAAAATATGTTTAATATCTATTTTATGTTATTTTAAATGTTGAAATGCATATTAACATCATTTTACCGGTACAGAAAACTATTTTCGTTTCACTTACTTTCAAAGTACAGAAATTGAATGTCTATGAAAATGAAACCTACATATAATTTGTACAATCATTTTATCAAAATATAGGTAGTAACTACAGGCTTGCACCCAAGAGGTCAGGATCCTCAACTATAACATTAGATTGATTGGCACACACAAGCATGCCTGGGCTTATTTCAAATCTGATCAATAGTACTGTACTACAATATATTTTAAATGATAAATCATATTATATTTCCCAGTGTTTTTGTTATTACACCCAACAGGTTCAAAGTTGGTTTATATACAATATACATATTTGAAGCCACAGTGGAAAGTCAGTTATATGGCAGACCCCCCAATGCTAGGGAAAATAGATATGTATATTAAACTTTAAATGGAAAAGTCACTTGTACTACATTACTGTATGAATATCATATAATACTATATAGATATTTGTTTACAAAGTACAGAATTTGATACAGGAATTCAAAATATTTATAGCTGTTTTTGGCAATGACAAGATATTTGCTGTTTACTTACTTTACTTACTAAACTATAAATAAAGCTGGTATCTTTAAGGTGTGGTAAGCGTATGTAAGAACTTATGAAATACTTTTGATGACAAATTAAGATAAATACATGTAAGAACCATGAGGACATGGTGACTAACAAATAAGCCGCGTCACGACAAAACCAACATAATGGGTTTGCGACCAGCATGGATCCAGACCAGCATGCAGTCTGATCAGGATCCATGCTGTTGGCTTACAAACCCTATAACACGTAGAGAAACTGATAGCGAACAGCATGGATCCTGATAAGACTGCGCGAATGCGCAGGCTCGTCTGGATCCATGCTGGTCGCAAACCATAGTGTTGGTTTTGTCATGACGCGGCTCAAATAACTATATTATGAATTATGTCTTTAGATAATATTGTTATACTATGTGGACAAACTATATTAAAATTCAGGAGTCAAATTACCATAATACACATTATAGTGACAAAACAGTTTTTAATAGGTCAGGAAAACAGTTTAACATATATAATTTTTTTAGTCCAAAGATGGAGCTTCATTAGAAGTTAACTTAATTTAAGTAAACTTTTAGTCATCTCCTTTTTTCAATTAAAAAAATGGCCTAGAGGTTTCATAAAAATTTCATAATTATCTTCATATTACAATCAGCTTTCCAGATAAATAAAAAAAATTGGATAAAACTAAAAGAAATAATATAACTGTGAATTTTATTTTTACGACAACATTCTTTAAACCTTTCATCAGCTGGAACCAAAATTGATTAGCCATTGCCACCCATACAAGGCAAGGCCAACCTGGACACAAGTGCAGCAGTGCAGCATAATCTAGTTATTTACAGTTGGTAGCTTAATTTTTATATTTTTGATATTGAAATTCCAGAAACGTTGAATGGACTGTTCCAAACCAAAAACTGGGTAAATCCATTGCATAAAAATTCAGCAGGTTTTGATATAATGCGACAAGATCAATTCTGATAATCAATTACAAAATCACATGAATCTTCTTATGTTGCAAAAACTGTGTAATCAGGAAGTACAAAATGTCAAGATTTCTTCTTAACAATCGCTTGATGGAGGTCAAAACAATTATCCATTATTATAACATCTATAGGTCTTATTTTAAGTGGTAAAATGATCTTAAGATGCACACACCTTCAAGGTTTAAAGGTTCTTCATGTTCTTGAAAAAACTTTTTGCTGAAGAAATATTGAATGTATGTAAAAATTGGTCTTTATTTCAATAAATATTTTAGTTTTTTGTCACATCCTTAAAGTGCTTGTTATTTTAAAATATCACATTGTTAATAATATTTTGCCAACAAGGAAGAATAATATGATATATGACATTGATTTAACATGCCCTGAGAATTTATTAACCTATCGTTTGTGACATTTATCATGATTTATGTCTGTATATTTTTGTCATGATTTACAGCCATATCCTATCTATTCCAACAATAATCTTACTAAAAAAATGAAAAATTCTTTTTAAATAAGAAGTATAAATACTAAAGTTTGAACATTCTTTTAGGCTGATTTAGATCACCCTATTCAAAATCTTACAGGGCTTTTTTCCTTCTCTAGCCCAGGCTGTTTAAAGTAATTATACATGTATGTAAATGTAGGCCTGTTTCCCTCTGGAAACTTCTTTAAAATCACACAGTTTTCCCCTTAAACTCAGTTAATTCAAGTTTTTTTCCCCTTTTGCATTACTTCCAAGCCATTTTCCCCAAAATTTAAGGGAAGGTCCCCTTATGGTCTGCCTTATTCAAGTTACTGTTTTGAAGTAATTTGCAATGTAATTCATCATATATATTTAAACTGAAGGAAGTTATCTTGAGGGTAACAGGCCACCAAGAATTAACAGTGAATGCTTTACAACTAAAATAAAATAAAAATTTATTGAATTTCAGTTTGCATGTCATAATTATATACATGCATCTAATTAAACAGACCAAGTTTATATTAATATATATTCGAATACAATGTACTACTACTAGTTCTACTACATTAACTGTGAATATAAAGAATTAGAAATAGAAATTAGAAAGTAATTCTAGCCTGGTTACATCTACTATTTATACCTTTGCAAGTCTTGCCCTCTTAATCAAGTCATTCAGTTTCCGCAATGCCGCATTTCTTGGAAGACTTTGAAGATCACTGAACAAATCTTTTTCTTCCAGCTCAAAGAGTTTTCTATTCATATCATGCTGTAAGGGATGGTCCCAGAATGAGCCTATGTAGACCCGTGCAACCTCTGGAGTATTTAAAACTTTGCCTAGTGACCACATTAAGGCACCATAAACTCTCATCAACTGTTGATGGTCAACACCATCAGCTTTATTTAAGACTATCCTTATCTTATCATCATATCCTTTAATAGCATCAATAGCACGATGGAATTCATCAGATATATCTAACTTGTGTGCATCAAACAAGAGAATAATTCTATCAACTCTTTCCGCAAACCATTCCAAGACACCAGGAAAGTCATATCCACGATCGACCCTTTGTTTTTCACCGGACAAAATGCCTGGAGTGTCTACAATAGTGATACTGTCCAATACTTGGTTATGCACTGTAGAACACTGGAACCGGTTAAGAAACGCATTCCCAAATTTAGTTAATGGTCGGAATTGTTTAGATGGATCTACAACTGCGGCGTTACCTGGAATAACACCGTCCTGATCTCCTCCCATTACAGCAATGAACCGGTCAGTTGTTGGTTCTGGACCTATACGTATACCTGGAAAGTCTTGCTCCAAAAGATACCTAATAAAAGTTGTTTTACCAGTGGAATACTGACCAATAAGTAAAATCATTGGTTTAGCATCAAAATCGGGATCATCAAGCTTTGGTGAATGGAAATCATGAAATCTGTAAGTTTCTTCTAGTGGAAGCAACTTTTGTCTATAAATTTTCTTCAAACCTTCAGCCACAGTGTCAAAAACCTCCGGCTCCTTACGACGCTTGTCGTCCCCAGATAACCACCGCAACATCTTGTCTCAAATTAATTCCAACTTTGATAAAAAAAAATAGTATTTGACAGTTTTGTGTAGTTGGGAGTGTACACGACTCACTCACAACCGGAAATCATTCGACATTAAATGCGCAGATGCAGTAACCTTTTATTTGACCTTTTCTAAATATAGAAACGTGTCACTGACGTAAAGTAATGTTTTGATTGCAGATCTGCACAGCTGAGCAACCAGAAATATCTTTAAATTTACTAAAATAAATCGTTTTCTTCGGGTTTTTGCTGGAAATCAGATTGACAGACAGCAGTATAAAGGTTTGTTTTACGTAAATGCGAATTTCTATTTAACACGTATTGAAATGTTGGGCGGATTTCTTCGTGTTTTCCGTGGTTGGAAAGTGTTGTTGCCTGTTGGTGAAATGACATCATAACCTACTTTCTTTGTATGGTGTCACATGTGTTGTTTTTGATTGTATTCACACCTTTATTGTGTGAGTCATGTTCAGAACATCTACTTTATCAATTCAAATCATTATTAATCTTGTTGAAACTGGATAAGTGAAATGACAATAAAAAACTAATTCAACTTCAAGGTAAAGGTCAAATCTGGTGTTTGTAAATAGTACATGAACATGTACATGAATTAATTATAAGCAGCTGAAGATACTATGTGCTTAAGTCAAGCCTTAATCACAGAATGATATTTTTGAATGTTATTTCATTGTTTGACTTCAAATAATGCATCCTCAGGTCATACATTGTACATGTACTGTATAATTAGGCTGTTCGCTATAGCCTATACTAGCGTTTGTGTTAGCATAATTAATTTAATTAAAGTATAAATTCTTACACCTCAGTGCATGTCCAATAGCACTCAACAGTAAAGAAATAGTTTCAATTCTTATTGTCTAGCCTGTCAGATGCCAGTATGATATGCCTACACATATATATGCAGATGGCAGTCATCGAATTTAGCATGTGGCCAGTGAGAATTATTTCGGGCCAGTGAAAATTTAGAGAAAATTTAGTTAAATATGTAGTAGAATAAATTCAAAACTGGAATTCGGGCTAGTAAAATCAAAATTCATTGACTGAGATGGGTACCCCTTAGCGGTAAGTTAGCCAGATCGATATTCTACTGTGCAACCTGAATAATTAAATTATTTCAATTCTGAAGTTATGCACTGGCCAATCAGTTTCAACCTAGCCACCTTACAGCTGTGGATAAGTGGAGACTTTGATTAAGAATTATCAAACCGTTTATAAGAACTCTACTGTGAGGACAGTTAGATACCTAGTCCTGTGGAGAGAGGTAGTAAAAGTTCCCACAAAATGTCCTTACACTGCTAGTTAGAAATATCTCTGGCTATTTTGGCGCTAAATGAAAGCCTGCATATTGATCATAGATGGAATGAAAAAAATTGGCTCAATTCACTTATTCTTCACATCGCCTATTGGGGGGCAATTATTTTTACATTGTTCTTTTTGAGCTCCAAAGCCTCTTGTAACTTGTATGCTTTCCACTTCCCAGGGATGCTATGGAAAAAAATGCTTTATTCAATAAATAAATGCATCAAACACTCACTCACTACAAAACTAAATAAAACCCTCACTCACTTAATATGTACAACAAATCTGGGATCACTCACTATATAACTGCATCAAACACTCACCAACTATATAACTGCATCAAGCACTTACAATAATACTGAATCAAACACTCACTAACTCACTATATAACTGCACCAAACACTCACTCACTATATAACTGCATCAAACACTCGCTCACTATATAATTGCATCAAACACTCACTAACTATATAACTGCATCAAGTACCCACTCACTATATAATGCATCAAACACTTTAATATTCACAATATAACTGCATCAAACACTCACACACTATATAACTGCATCAAACACTCACTCAATATATAACTGCATCAAACACTCACTCACTTTATAAATGCACCAAACACTCACTCACTATATAACTGCATCAAGCACTCACTCATTATATAACTGCATCAAACACTCACTCACTATATAATTGCATCAAACACTCACACACTATATAACTGCATCAAACACTCACTCACTATATAATTGCATCAAACACTCACACACTATATAACTGCATCAAACACTCGCTCACTATATAATTGCATCAAACACTCACACACTATATAACTGCATCAAACACTCACTCACTATATAACTGCATCAAACACTCACTCTCTATATAACTGCATCAAACACTCACTCGTTATATAACTGCATCAAACACTCACTCACTATATAATTGCATCCAACACTCACACACTATATAACTGCATCAAACACTCACTCATTATATAACTGCATCAAACACTCACTCATTATATAACTGCATCAAACACTCACTCACTATATAACTGCATCAAACACTCACTCACTATATAATTGCACCAAACACTCACACACTATATAATTGCATCAAACACTCACTCACTTTATAACTGCATCAAACACTCACTCACTATATAACTGCATCAAACACTCACCAACTATATAACTGCATCAAACACTTACAATAATACTTAATCAAAAACTCAATCACTATATAACTGCACCAAACACTCACTCACTATATAACTGCATCAAACACTCACTCACTATATATCTGCATCAAACACTCACTATATAACTGCATCAAGCGTTACTCACTATATAACTGCATCAAACACTCACTCACTTTATAACTGCACAAAGCACTCATTCACTATATATCTGCATCAAACACTCACTCACTATATAACTGCATCAAACACAGTTAGACTGAATCAAATACTCACTCACTATATAACTGCATCAAACACTCACTTACTATATAACTGCATCAAACATTCACTCACTAGAATCAATTAAACACTCACTCACAATATAGCTGAATTTAATCAAACACTCACTCACTATATAATTGCATCCAACACTCACACACTATATAACTGCATCAAACACTCACTCATTATATAACTGCATCAAACACTTATTTACAATATAACTGCATCAAACACTCACTATATAACTGCATCAAACACTTATTTACAATATAACTGCATCAAACACTCACTATATAACTGCATCAAACACTTATTCACAATATAACTGCATCAAACACTCACTCACGATATAAATGCATCAAACACTCACTGTATATATAACTGCATCAAACACTCACTCACTATATAACTGCATCAAACAGTTATTCACAATATAACTGCATCAAACACTCACTCACTATATAAATGCATCAAACACTCACTGAATATATAGCTGCATCAAACACTCACTCACTATATAACTGCATCAAACACTCACTCACTATATAACTGCATCAAACACTCACTCACTATATAACTGCATCAAACACTCACACACTATATAACTGCATCAAACACTCACACACTATATAATTGCATCAAACACTCACTCACTATATAACTGCATCAAACACTCACTCACTATATAACTGCATCAAACACTCACTCACTATATATCTGCATCAAACACTCACTATATAACTGCATCAAGCGTTACTCACTATATAACTGCATCAAACACTCACTCACTTTATAACTGCACAAAGCACTCATTCACTATATATCTGCATCAAACACTCACTCACTATATAACTGCATCAAACACAGTTAGACTGAATCAAATACTCACTCACTATATAACTGCATCAAACACTCACTTACTATATAACTGCATCAAACATTCACTCACTAGAATCAATTAAACACTCACTCACAATATAGCTGAATTTAATTAAACACTCGCTTAATAATTGAAACAAACACTCAATCACTATATAACTGAATCGATCACTCACTCACTATATAACTGAATTAACCACCCACTATTCAATCACCCACTCGCTATTTAACTGAAGCAAACACTCACAAACAAACACTTACTTGGTATATAACTGAAACAAACACTCACTCACTATATAATTGAAACAAACACTTGTATGAAACTGAAACAAACACTCACTCGCTCTATAACTGAATCAATTACCCACTCACTTTATAATTGAAACAAACACTCAATCACTATATAACTGAATCGATCACTCTCTCACTATATAACTGAATTAACCACCCACTATTCAATCACCCACTCGCTATTTAACTGAAGCAAACACTCACAAACAAACACTTACTTGGTATATAACTGAAACAAACACTCACTCACTATATAATTGAAACAAACACTTACTTGTATGAAACTGAAACAAACACTCACTCGCTCTATAACTGAATCAATTACCCACTCACTTTATAACTGAAACAAACACCCACGGGCTATATAACTGAATTAAACACCCACGGGCTATATAACTGAAACAGACACTCACAGGCTATATAACTGCAACAAACACTCACTTGTTATATAACTGTAACAAAAACTCACTTGCAGTTCCTATATAACTGAAACAAACACTCACTCGCTATATAACTGAAATAAACACTTGCTATATATTTAGATTTAACACTCTTGTATATTCTTAGTCTTATTATTCATCATAATAATTTAAGACTTCCTCCAACCAATGTGAAGTAGGGGGAAATATGTCACAAATACTGATAATATAAATTGGAATTTTGTTTTGGTAGTTTTACATGGTTACTACCTTATGACTTGTTAAATGTACATGTTATATGATTATGATCCTTTTATTTACAGGATGGGTCGAATATTCTTGGCACATATTGGTGGAACAAGACTGTTTTCATGTTCCAACTGTGACACACCTCTTACAAACAGGGCTGAACTTATATCTACAAGATTTACAGGTTAGTAACAAGAATTACTGGTTATTAATAAAGTTAACAAGCTAGATTAAAACATAAGTTAACTGGTAATTTACAAAAATAACAATCTAGATTAAAGCATTTTCTGGTAATGCACAAAGGTTAAAAGCTAAATGTTAATTTACATAAATAACAAAGTATATTAAAAGGTTTTCTTGTATTTCACAAAGTTAACAAACAAGATTAAAACATTTTCTGTTAACTCACATAAATAAAAAGCTAAAATTAAAGGTTAACTGGTAATTAACATAGTTAACAAGCCAGGTTAAAAAGGCTTACTGGTAATTCACAAAGTTAACAAGCTAGATTAAAACATTTCTGTTAATTCACATAAATGAAAAGCTAAATTTAAACTGGTTATTAACATAGTTAACAAGCTAGATTAAAAGGTTAACTGGTAATTCACAAAGTTAACAAGCTGAATTGAAAGGTTAACTAGCTATTCAAAGAGTTAACAAGCTGGATTAAAAAGTTAACAAGTTATTCATAAAGTAAACAAGCTAGATTAAAAGGTTAACTGGTAATTCACAAAGTTAGCAAGCTAGATTAAAAGGTTTTCTGGTAATTCACATAAATAGCAAGCTAGATTAAAAGGTTTTCTGGTAGTTCACAAAGTTAACAAGCTATAGTAAAATGAGTATTGGTAATTCACAAAGTTAAGCTAGATTTTAAGGTTAACTGGTAATTCACATAAATAACAAGCTTAATTAAAAGGTTTACTGGTAATTCACAAAGTTAACAAGCTAGGTTTAAAAGTTTTCAGTTAACAAATCAGTCCCAAGGTTAACAGGTTAGTTTCAAAGTTAACATATTAGTAGGTTATTCACAAGATTAAATGGTTAATTTAATTTAAAAAAAGAACAAGGTTATTTACAAAATGTATTCATAGTAAAGGTCTGTTAATACATTATTAAGAGGTCTTCACATTGTTTCACATTCTTAGGGTCTACATTGTATTACATATGTGTTACCATCACATACACACCCAAGTATCTAAACTGTAAAATATGGGTCATTGGGCTATATTTAATACTATAACAATAACTTAATTTGGACACCTGTTTTCATGGTATTAATGCTATTTAAGATTTTAATGCAATGTACATGAAGCATTTGCATTACTTTTTATGTCTCATTGTAAGGAATTTATTGTATATAAAATGAATGTCAAGTGGTAAAAAAACATAATGTACATGTATGTCATGCTCAGATCATAGTTCAATGTCACACACATTGTTCTGTTTTAACAAATGCTGTTTTTAGGGAAATATATCAAATTTATTATGCATTGAGTCATGTGTTCATATAAGTCTTCATGTCTTAAGCTCTCAGGGAAGTAAAAGTAATGTATCACCATGCAAAATGAGAATACAAACTTCAGAAATCCAGGAAGTTAAGCCACATTTAAAAGTTTCCGAATTTACTTAAAATACCATACAAAAATTATTAGATTTTTTTTTATTATCTTGGCTCACATTTCTATTAATAACTCGTATTCTTTCTGTCAGCAACTGATTCAACCAAAAGGACGAGTGCAGACCAAGATCAGCTGACACATCTGTACCTTCCTATCATGGTCTGCACTGTTTGCTTTTCAGACAGTATATGTATTTTTCCTACCCATATATCATTCTGCTAATTGGTTTATCCATATTGAAAGGTGGAAGTCAGTTTAATGGTATTT
This sequence comes from Ruditapes philippinarum, assembly GCF_026571515.1. Taxonomy (NCBI): domain Eukaryota; kingdom Metazoa; phylum Mollusca; class Bivalvia; order Venerida; family Veneridae; genus Ruditapes; species Ruditapes philippinarum. The sequence continues at coordinate 54,727 of NW_026866837.1, forward strand.
AGCAGGTAAATGGGTAAAGAATTCACCTTGACTTGACTAATTCAATTTTGCTTCTTTTCTACAACTTTGTATTTTCCATGAATGAAAATTGTTCACAAGTGACAGAAATCAATAAATGAAATTGAGATGAACTATGGTGACTGGAATAAATAAACATCCAAACCATTTCAAACCTATATCTTTCAGTAAAACATTTTATTTTGTAACTTTTTCAGGTGCTACAGGAAGAGCATTCCTATTTAACAAAGTTGTTAACCTGACCTACAGTGAAGTCCAAGACAGAGTTATGCTCACAGGACGGCATATGGTCCGCGATGTAATGTGCAAAAACTGTGATCAGAAACTCGGCTGGATTTACGAATTTGCCAATGAGGAGAACCAGCGTTATAAAGAGGGGCGTGTCATTCTAGAACGTGCCTTGGTCACTGAAAGTGAGGGTTTTGAGGAACATGTAGGGACTGATAGTTAGGAAAAGCTAACCATTTGACGGCGTTTTGTACATTGTTTTTTCATTTGGTTTAAAAACGGGGAAAAGCATTCTTATCAACCTGTTGTATTCATAGTAACTTTGTGACAAAATCATATTTAAAGGAAAATAATATCTTTGATAAAAAGTTGAAAAATAATGCAAAATTATTAAAACAAGAGTAAGAATTGTGGCACACAATTATTTATATGAAAGGAAAAGTATCTTTTATATGAATTTAGATGTGAATTCTTTCTCAAAGACTTATTAATATTTCATTTTTGCAGAATTCCCTTAACAACATGGTTTAATGTTTTTCTCCACAAATAACCAAATAAAATCATGTGCAATGTAGTGACACTCCAGATGATATCAAGTTGAATATCGGCACCCTATACATAATTGAACTTTCAGTATCTAATTTGAATATTCAATAGTTTTGTATGGGAAAAAAGATTTTTCCTAGTTTGGATTAGTCTTTGTATGCTTGTACTGGCCAAGCATTCTGGAACCAATTTTTCACCTAGCTTGGATGTATCTTTTGATGCTTGTGCTGGCCAAGAGTTGAAACAACAACTTTTCACCTTGCTTGGGTGGATCTTTGCTTGTACTGGCCAAGAGTTGGAAACCAATTTTTCATGTTTACTGGATAAATCTTTAAATTCTTGCACTGGCAAGGCTTAAGGAAACTAGATACAAGAATTCTCCTTGTCTGGTTCCATTGAGAATTGGTTTTAATTTTTTTGTACCAGTCAGACTTTCGGGTGAAAATTTTTTCCTGGGTTTTTAAATGCTAGACAAGAGGGCTAGGGTAAAAGGTTTTATGCATGCATGTTAAACATGTCAGGAGTTCAATAGATAATATTTCATTTATTGTTCAAAAATAGGATTTTTTTAAATTTTGTATTTTTGTTTTTATTTGAATCTTTGATAAAAATTTCTTGAAGTTCATTAAATTTTTGCTTTCAAGTTAATAAAATGTTGATAAAAAAATGCTTAATGATTTTGAACCTGACAAATCTTGAATGATTCTGTAATTTAAGTAAAGATTAACAATCCTCTGAATTTCACAAGTTTTGAAATCACCAAGACTTGGTTCCAGCATTTGAAGAATTTATATTTCATTTATCTTTGGTGAAATAACAATATATTTTTTGGTCTACAGAATTAAAGAGTTCCTTTTTTGTTGAATTATTTACAAAATAGATCAGTCAGCTTGTATTGATCCTGTATTGGTATTGCATAATTTATGTAAATAACATGAGCTGATCTATACAGATGTGAATATTTGCCATGTCAATTACATGTATCTACCTATAGATTTAGTGGTTTGGTTTCATATTATACACCTCAGATAGGAATGTTAATCTGTTTAGAATGGAAAGTTACATGTGTGTGTGTGTTTTTTTGGGAGGTTTTCCTGTTTCTGCACATAGTTGATTTTTCACTTTGGGCTATTTTCTTTCCAGGTTAATTATTTTCACGTTTATCTAATTTTTCAGCCTGTTATCTTGTCACAAATAAAGAAATCTGTCTGATAGTGACTATTATTAATGAATTAATTGAGTTAATTTAAAGAAAAATGAAATCTTTGGTAAAGTCACCCTTTTCAAAAAAGACCTAGATTTAGAAAGTCAGCAATTAATTGTACCTTTTGATCAATAACATTACAATCTACCCAGTAGATTTAAGAGGAGCGGTGGCCTAGTGGTTAAGGTGTCTGCCTCTCAACCCAGAGATCATGGGTTCGAGTCCTACTCGGGTCACGACCATGTTTCTTCATATGACACCTGTACTGGTTGGTTCCAGGAAGCAGACTCGAATGTGATTAATATAAGTTGCAAGAAATTGTTTTGCATTAGAGCTTAAATCATTCTGTTTAAACCAATTTACCCAGTTTTGATTCTGGTAAATCACCTTTTGCCTTTTTAAGAGAGTGGTTACATAGCAACTGTTTATCAATTAATATAAATTCTCTGTCCATTTTAATGTTTCTCCTAATTTTGTCGAAGAAAAGTTGCTATTCATTTGTTTATTATTTTGTTTGTTTATTTTGATAAGTTACAGATTTCTTGACAATGCATATATTGAATCAATGCATTTTAATGAGGACTTTTTTTACCAAAAAATGCAGAAAAATACTTTTTCTGTAAATTTTTTGCATTTATCTTTTCATAAAAATGCAACTTTAATTTGAATATTTAATTTTTCTTTTTCTCTTTGTACATGATTAAATATTCATATCTAAAGAAAATATTTTACAGAAGATAATTTATTGTCAATTATTTTTTGTTGGTACAAATGTGCTATTACAATTTTTTTTGTTAAAATGTTATATGATAGCCTGAAATAAAAAAAATCACCTATACTTGCAGTGTGTATTCTTTTCCTTTAGGAATATAATCTTTAGTATGCCTGTAAGACTAGCAAGGTAAGGAACACATAAGGCCTTATGGCCCAGTTTTACGAGATTTCTGTGTGTGTGTTGGATTTTATGTTCACATAATCACACTATAGGTCAAATGGCAACTTTCTAGCTTACTTGGTGGAGGAAGACCTTGCCTGCCCTTCTATGCATTATTTCAGCCATGAATGGGCACCAGAGTAGAACCACTGACATTGTCTGCTAATTGGATAGTTCCTCACATAAAAGGATCCAAAGTCTCTGTCCGGATTCCAACCCACAGTGGTGATAAAAAACCTTTTTATGAGATAAAATTCAGTGTATTGCTCACTGACATGAACACTTGGTCAACATGGCCCCGACGCACAAAAACTGAAGCCGTCTGCTTGAATATGCTTCAAACACAAATAAACACTAACTGGAAATCAAACTTGACAAAAACAATAAATATCCTATTATATTAGTTTTTACTTTTTGTCCTCTTATTGTGATACAGAAAGAGATATGCATAAATAACTATCATATTCGGCTCTTCATATTTTTTGCTAAATGATGTTGAATTTACAGATTCAGCCGTCATAATAAATGACAAGCTTGTATTTTAACTTACTAATGAAAGCTGCTTCCCTTCCCAGCATTATACTGCAGTATTGGATTATTGTGATAGAGCACTGACCTTGTAAATGAAAGTTGGGTTAACTCCATAATGGGCCCACAGACGCTTGGGGGTCAGATCCTGCCCCCTAATGATACGCCCCTGTAAACACTCTATCAAAACTATTTTAATATTTTAACACGAATGGAACTTTAATGAGACTTGATGGTATACGGTATTTTTTTCATATATGTTAAAATTGTTTGAAAACCATTTTTATCGTTGTAATAGATGTCCCATTCGTGTTTAAATTTTAAAATAGTTTTGATAGAGTGTTTACAGGAGCGTATCACATTGGGGGGCAGGATCTGACCCCCAAGCATCTGTGTAATAGGCCATATAAAGGTCAGTATTAAATAGTCGATATTTTAATGAAGTTGAACTATCAAGATGGGCATTATGATCAGTGTAAACCTCTAGTTCATAGGTCAAAGAGAAATAAGCACTACATAATACATTCTTTAGTTTATAATATATAACATAAAACATACACAAAATTATTTAAAGCTCTTTTACTGTCAAATCAGATCATCAGTACAAAATACATATTCAATAAGGTTGTGTTTTATGTATCATAAGTTTTAAGTGATACCAGCACATTGGTAATAAATAATAGTAATCTTCAAGCATTTACTGGTAGAGGCATCAAGATGGTTCCCTATATATTATTTAAAACACAGACAGGTACCTTGGTAGAATCACAGACCTTCAACAAGTTATCTGGATAGCCAATATCAGAAGTGAACATTCCTCTCAACAATTATGTAGGGACAAGTGCTTAAGTTATAGCAATTTCAGTCATTGTTTCAAAAGACTAAATAAGAAACATGTCTATAGATAATGAATGTTGCCACATTCCACAGAATGTCCCCATATTCCATTTTTTCAGTCTATGGACAGACAGTGTGACAGCGAAGTGGCAGTACAAGGGCAAAGTAGTATGAGAGTGAACTACATGTAATATAAAATATTTTTTACATTTGAATGATTAGCTTATGAAATTAAATTGTCATTTTTTTTTCAAAAAAACAATTTAGAAAGTTTAAGTCTTATTTCATCTCATTTCGATGATGAGGACTGGCTGGTGTTGTCCTTTATTATATTTGATGTGCTACAATTACTATATAGCCTTATGTCACATCAAAGGGTAACAAACTATTATATCACATGGTAACATCACTTTTTTGGCCGGCTGACATTACCAAATGTGCCTAACACGTAAACCATTTTGTTCTTTACCAGCTACCCCACCTGCTCAGACTTTTCAGCACTTTTATCTAAAACTATTTGTTCAGCATTACAAAATAAATATCACATGCCAGAGAGGGGATAGAACGGAATGTCCACCTTTGACAAGAAGCCAACCTCAGCTAACCTATCAGTTACTAGTTACAACACTCGGGGTGAATCTTCCATTCTATCACTCAGTCGGATAAGATTTATACTGGTACCTCTTACAAACCAGACCAACTTTTTCAAACCAAAAATCACACTGTACAATCTTCACTGAAGACGTAAAAATAAATATATTCTAGAAAACTTGTTAACTAAAATGTTCTGTATATATTTTTCTGTTTCCATAAATGCCAAGCCAGTTTTTGGTTTCTAATGTGTAGTCTTGTATCAAACACATTAAAATCTGCCAACTGTAGATCCTTCAAATATTTATCACAGATATACTGAAATGAAAAAAAACACAAACAAATTATCTCTAATGTTTAATGTCATTTTTAAAGATTTTGTCATGATTTTATGAAGATGCTGGGGTAGAGGGTAGTCCTAAAATACATGCTGAAAATATCTAAATGATATAAGAAAATTTTGAAGATATCACATAACAATGGTACAAACTTGCTTGTAGTCTGAAAGCATTGAATTTGGCCAATCGGTTTCTGACAAAATTGCTACATTACAAAATTTTCACAGTTCAAATGCTGTACCATAAAATATTGTGTGCACAATAAATAAAGTACTTTATTTCATATCACACAATGAAACAAGTGGAAGATGAATGACAATCAATGAATAGCATTCACTATTTTTATACAAGAGGGCCATGATGGCCCTGAGGTCGCTCACCTGTATATAGCCCCCCCCCCCCGGGCCAATTTTAACCCAAGGGCTTTTATTTGTTTATTTGAACAGACTTGGTAGACACCCATAAGAAGATGTTTCATGCTAAACATCTAAGTTCTAGCTCATTGGGTTTTTTAAAAGAAGATTTTTTAAGTTTTTACTATACACATATAGTTAAAAACAATGACCCCCGGGCTTTTATTTGAACAAACTTTGTAGAAATTTACTAAAAGATGTTTCATGCTTAATATCTAAACTCTAGCTATATGGGTTTTTTCAAAGAAGATTTTTAAGTTTTTGCTATACACAAAAAAGGAAAATCAATGACCCCGGGGCAGGGCCAATTTGACCCCCGGGCTTTCATTTGAACAAACTTTGTAGACACTGATTAGAAGATGTTTCATGCTTAATATCTAAACTCTAGCTATATGGGTTTTTTCAAAAAAGATTTTTAAGTTTTTTGCCATACACATATGAGGAAAATCAATGACCCCCGGGGCGGGGCCAATTTTGACCCCAGGGCTTTTATTTGAACAAATTTGGTAGACACCCATTAGAACATGCTTCATGCTAAATATCTTAGCTCTAGCTCTTTGGTTCTTTAAAAGAAGTTTTTTTAAAGTTTTTACTATATGCATATAGGGAAAATCAATGACCCCCTGGGGCGGGGCCAATTTTGACCCAAGGGCTTTTATTTGAACAAACTTGGTAGACACTCACTAGAAGATGTTTAATGCCAAATATCTTAGCTCTAGCTCTTTGGGTTCTTTAAGAGAAGATTTTTTTAAGTTTTTCTATATGCATATAGGGAAAATCAAATGACCCCCTGGGGCGGGGCCAATTTTGACCCCCAGGGCTTTTATTTGAACAAACTCGGTAGACACTCACTAGAAGATGTTTTAATGCCAAATATCTTAGCTCTAGCTCTTTAGGTTCTTTAAAAGAAGATTTTTTAAGTTTTTACTATATGCATATAGGGAAAATCTATGACCCCCTGGGGCGGGGCCAATTTTGACCCCAGGGCTTTTATTTGAACAAACTTGGTAGACACTCACTAGAAGATGTTTCATGCCAAATATCTTAGCTCTAGCTCTTTGGGTTCTTTAGAAGAAGTTTTTTTAGTTTTTACTATATGCATATAGGGAAAATCAATGACCCCCTGGGGCGGGGCCAATTTTGACCACAGGGCTTTTATTTGAACAAACTTGGTAGACACTCACTAGAAGATGTTTCATGCCAAATATCTAAGCGCTAGCTCTTAGGGTTGTTTAAAAGAAGATATTTAAAGATTTTTCTTTCGGTTGCCATGGCAACCAGAGTTCTGCATGGAATTAAATTCTTTGAACAATTTTTAAAGGTGACCACCAAAGGAACATTCCTGTGAAGTTTGGATGAAATTGGCTCAGTGGTTTATGAGAAGATGTCATTTAAAGCAAAAGTTTACGGACGGACGACGGACGGACGGACGCCGGACGAAAAGCGATCACAAAAGCTCACCCTGTCACTTTGTGACAGGTGAGCTAACAAGAGCTGTCCGTAAGACAGCGCGCTCGACTTTTTTATTGCTTGCCAATAAAAAAAGTTTTTGCAGTAAAAGGCAATACAAGAATCTCTGTATTTTTAAAGTGAACTAGTTGTTTGATACCCTTGAATATTACAGCAATGTTTATATGACATAATTTATGGTAAAGTGAACAAGTGGATAGGAATGAATTTTTTTAGATTTTTTAAGTTTTTTAGTGCTTGCCTATAATACAAAACATTGACAGTTAAGGGCCATAATTCAAATAAAATCTTTGACAGAATTACCTTCTCCTGGACATGTTTGGGAATCATGATTGTAAACAAGTATTCCAACTTTCAAATTAATATCTCAAACAGTTCAGTCAAAAAGTGGACTGGTACTAAAAACTTAACCAAGATTCTAAGACGATAAAAGGCCTTAATTTTTAAAACAAATCCTTGACAGAGTTACCTTCTCTTGCGTACAGATGGGGGTAATGATGTGAAATAGCATTAAAAGTTTCAAAGCAATATCTCAAAGGGTTAAGGCAATAAGTGGATTTTACCCATATTCAATGTATTTTCTAAGTCAAAAAGGGGCATAATTCTGTCAAAAACCTTGACAGAGTTATGTCCTCTTGTCTGTTGATGAAGGTCGTGATGGTAAACAAGTATGGTCAGTTTCAAAGCAATACCTCCAATGGTTTTGAAATAAAGTGAGGTGGTACAAAAAACTTAACCAAGCTCAATACACTTTCTAAGTCAAAAAAGGGCCATAATTCTGTCAAAAACCTTGACAGAGTTATGTACTCTTGTCTGTAGATGGAGGTTATGATGGTGAACAAGTATGGTAAGTTTCAAAGCCATACTTGTAATACTTCTGAAATAAAGTGGGGTGGTACGAAAAACTTAACCAAGGTGTGACGCCAACGCTAACGCCGACGCCGACGCCGGGGCGAGTAGGATAGCTCCCCTTTTCATAGAAAAGTCGAGCTAAAAATGACATATTTGATTCTTAAAAATATCCATTTTCATTGCTTTTGAAATAAATAAAATCTTCTGAAATTTGCTTATTGTTACTCATATTTTCAAAAGTAAGTCAAACCAAAATCGGCAAGATAATATACGCCATACTTACAAAGGGGTTAAAGAAATAAAGAAAGTAATTTTTCTAACGTTAACTTACTGTGTTGAGTAATATAGGGTACGCTCCTTTTGGCACATCTTTTAGAGCTCGAGCCTAAATATGATAAAGAAAGATTTTTCTGTATCTATAATGGTTCAGTGTTGACTACAAAAATTTTATATACAAATGATGCAATAAATAAATGATGCAAAAAAATAAATAAGATAAAAGGCAAAAGTTTGTTTTGAGGTACACCTTTTTTGGACTGTCATTATAAGTATTTCTTCAAACAGGCAAATTTAGACACTTGGAGTTAAAAGATATAAATATTGGTATTTGACAAATGACTGTATAGTGAATTTAAATATACATGTAATGTAAAAGATTTGTTTCATAATTAAGATCTTTGAAGTTGGTGATAACATTTTTACTACTGCTTCCAACATTATGCGGTCATGCCAACACTGCAAAAGTCATATGCTTATTTTCCGGTTTTACTGGTGGAGGAAACATCAAGTCTAATGGACACTTGAAATGAACCAATTAGTTGTATAACTGCATATATAAAAGAAATTCCAAGTCAGTATCCTTAAACACTGATGGTTGGTTGCTTTACACAAGCTAATAGGCTGATATTCATTTCTCAATCAATTGCCAGCAGGGGGCATCTGGGCCCCAGGTTATAAAGAAAATTGTTGATCTTTAACTCAGATCTCATGTTTTCGATTGGCCAGAAACCAGCGAAGGATTTAAAGTGACCAGTGAAAATCTTGAGATATGAGACAGGCCTCTGAAAATTGTTTTATAACCTTAGGGCCTGGGCAGCCTTTTACTAACGTACTTACGTTAGCGTAACTAGAGTTTGAACATGACTTTTGTGTAAGCAGAACTTGGGTATTTATTTGCGTTTCACGAATCTTTCTTAGCTTTGCATTTGCGTAGGTTTTAAACATAAAGTTACGCTTTTTTATTGCTGGCGTAAATTGTATGTTCTGTTTAGTGAAACACAACTAACATAATTTTATGTTTTGCATAAGTCCAAATTTATGTAAAAAGATACGCTTAACTTACTGAATATTAGTAAAACGCTCGCCAGGTGTCTTAATCCCAAGTAAACCTGATCAGATGCAATATGAGCATAAGAGTGCTAGTGAAATTATAAACTATATATAACACTGTTACTCACAGTTTCTAGATGAGAATGAGCTACACAAGCAATATCATACATGACATCTTTAACATTCTGATCTTCTTTACAACGCAATATCTGCTCCTGTGATACATTGTGCTGGAATTAAGTACTAACATGGTAAGTCTCACAAGCTAAATTATCAGCAATACCAGTATTATATATTATTGACAAAAGGATTTGAGCTAAATGTCAGGATTAATATCATTTAATATTCTGAGAAAGGTTTCGAAATTATTGGATGGAGTAATATGTGGTCATATTGCCGTCGGTTAGGTTTTAAGTCATGTCAACACTGGTAAAGACACTTGGTGACTTTTCTAGTTGCACTGTTGGCCTCAAAGTAATCTTTGTATATTATTTCAGGAACACACAAGCACTGAGTAGAACCACAGACACTGTAAGCTACCTTGACAACTTCTTCATTACATAATTCATAGTCACTAGACTAAGTGCTATTTCAAACTACAGAATTAAGGAAAAAAGAGATTTTAGTCAGTGACCTAAACCATTTTACCGTGGAAACTAATGCCTCTGTGATAATAATTAACCCAACTCTTAAAGTACATGAAATAAAATAAACCTCTGTCAACAATTATTTATATAACTCAACACATAGACAGGTAAATGAAAATGAAAAACAATACCTTGATTAAAAGTTCTATAGGTATATAAACTTTGTTTTTACTGGCATGGTAAGCTGTAGCTCTAAGTAATGTAACTAAACCCTGACATCTACCTATATGACTAGCTGCGTGATCAGCATTTACATCTTTTATTCCTGAAAATAAAATACAGATACTTGTGTTACAGTGGATTCTTTTCTCTGTTTTTTTTTTTATGTTTATTACACAGATTTGAAACCGTTTTGGTAATATCTGGACTGTCATTTTCATTGAACTGGCTTTCCTGGATACTAACCAGTCATTGCCAATTTCCCAACAAGTGACTCACTACTTATTCCAAGTGATTTCTGAATCAGGGGTGAGAGACAGATGGCTACAAATGTTTTAGGATCATTTGTCATGGAAAAATTTGACTCATACAAGTATTGAACCAGCTACCCATTGGTTACAAATTCGATGCTTTCCCCTTTTATTTAAGCAGGCGAACACTTCTCTATAAATCCTTGAAAAGATCAAAGAAATCATTACATATTTGATAATTCTAGTTATGTTTGTTTTTTTATTTTGTTGAATTTAGAAACATAAAGACTATTTTCTGTCAGAAACTTTCAACCTATTGATTTAATCTAATAAATCAAATTAATTTTTTTAAATTGAGATACTTGTGGGTATCGGTATCAAGCAAATTAAAACAAAGAGCAGGAGCTGTGTCCATAACTGAAATGCAAATATCAGAGATTCATTGACAAAATACTCTCTTTGATGAGCTAACCAGATTGGCAATGACATTTTTGAACACAAATATGATAAAAAGAGCTTTATCAGACACCTGCACACTCCAATAACAGGTAAGTTAGAGCTGAAACTGTATTTTCTGCAGAATCCTCGACATTCTTCACTGTTCTATTCATATCTTGATCAACTTGTTTAGCCTGAAAGTAGACATGATCTTCATCACAAAAACCACACCACTTAGGTAATGAAACACTCTGAACTTATTTCTGATAAATGTACTTAAATTACAATGTTCTTGTTATTAGATATAATTCTTCGTATTTTAGATGTTCTTCTTGGTATTTTAGATGTTCTTCTTGGTATTAGAGATATCAAACTTCCACATTGAATCTCAACAAAATATTTTTGAGTGAAAGAATTAATCATACTCAAAAGAATTGATTGATAAGTAAGTTATCAGCATTCTGTCAAAGAGGCCCTAATAATTGTTTGAAAATGAAACAAGAGATGTTTGTGAAACACTAAATGTCAAAGGGTGAGAAAAATGTGCAGCCTGATCTGGACTCAACTCGGGACCCTTGGAATACTGTACCGCCGCTCTACCGCCTGAGCTATCCAGCTGCATACACATCTTCTCCCCTAATTAGTGATCAGTTCTTAACCGTGACATACTCCCCTGCTATATTTAAATTCATTCTCGAATTTCACAGAATTACAGAGCAATGTAAATTAAACTTTGAGCATTATGCAGTCACAGTCCCACGTTGGGCTCCAAATGTCACAGGGTGAGAAAAATGTGCAGCCTGACCGGGACTCGAATTCACAACTTACCCTCTCTTCTAAGATTCTTGTGAACCAGATCTTTGAAAGTTTATGTTTTGCTATTGCCTGAAATTAGCAACAAAAAATATGTAAAATTATGAATAAAATGAATCATAGCTGAGAGAAATTTTCATTAAAAATGTGTTTGGACTTATTGTTCAAACAATGCAGAACTGTGTGTTAACTGAAGAGTGTGGATATTAGAATACTGTTGTAACTATAAGATTTGATATATAAACAATGAAGAAATAAAGACAGCAAAGTATTTCAATAATTTTTTCAGTCATGCTCACAGGGCTATGACACAAATGGAGAAAAAAAAATTAAAAAACACTTGGCTATATGATTACTACTCAAAGGCCATGCCCCCATATACAAATCAGATTATCTTTTGTTTCAATGCTCTTTCTATTACTAATGAAGTTAAAAAGTATATTCTAATACATGGACACTTATGCCCCGACTAGATTTTCTGTCACAGTGGCATATACATGTATGTACTAATATTCTTATGCATATTTCATAAAAAGTAAGTGTTATTAATTTTCAACCCTTATCATGCTAAATATCTTAAATGGACTTGTTTATCTGTTAATCCCCACAAAACAATTCATCATTTTTCGTGAAATTTTCATAATATATACTAACTGAATAGTAAATAGCCAACAGTGCAGACCATGATCAGATGGCCAAGGATTTTACACAGCATCACTGTAACCTTGAACTTTGACCTGATAGATGGATGGACTATCCCAATCATAGTATGCTCATACTAAAAGTATATATCTAAAAATTCATTTAACATGTTTCAACATTTTAACTTTTATAAACCTTATATAATTAAAGTCACCACTATTTTCATACAACAATGTGAAAGTATATCTTACTCTTGAAGCTGCTATTGCTACAGGTGTCTCTGGTGGTGTACCCTGAAAAACAGTTTATCATAAACTATGTTAATTACTGATATCTTTGCTTGCCAACTTTGCCCAAGTATGTTAATACAATGTACTGTATCAATATTGAAAATATATAATTTAGAATAAATTACTAGATTAATACTAAGTACAGGTCAATGCAGAAATTTCTGAAAATATTTGGTTATACTAAATACAGGTAACTAGATAATGGATGCAACAAAAAAGACAAATGGTACTTATAAAGTAATAAATAAACAATTGGGGTAGTGAACTTCTTCAAATAAAAAAAAATGACCATAATGAATAAAAAAACTTCTATTTCATTTTCAATTTTCCAATAACTTGAATTAACAATTTTTCAAAAAATAATTTTTTTACATAAATAACATGCCTCTGTAGCAGAATGGTTAAATTTCTTGAAATGGAATCCCTTGTCCTATGACAACAAATAATTCCATGTGAGGAAATTAACTAACTTGATTCCAGTTCTATCCAACATACTAACTACATGTTCTCCTCCAGCCAAAAAGCTGTAAAAGTGTCAAATTATTGTGACATTTACTTGAGAATATACATGTACATGTATGTCACATATAGAAATATTATAACATAAGTTTTACATACTTTGAACATATTATCAATGGTATCTTTCCAGAACTGTAATCTCATAATGGCTCTCATTTTATCACTTGTAACATCTTGAACCTAAACAAATGTACAAACATATCTTTAAAATTATTTCTTATTACATTTCTAAACCAATTTCCCTGAAAAATAAAATGTTTGCTTATTAATTCAAGTACAGCATGTATGGTGGCAATAATGAAATTATAATTAAATTAAATTAAAGGTACTGTGTCATTATTCTATAACATTTTAGCTTTTATCATAATTGCATTAATATATATAAATAATCAAATTAAAATAAAGAAAAGTACAACACATCAAGACCAGAGCTGGTTTAGGTTATTTATTTTCTATTATTTTCTATCGGTATCGGTTCTATCAAACCTTCATATTTGGAAATCTATAGATTTATTATGATAATTTAAATTATTATATAAAATCAAAATGTTAGAAGATAACTTCACATATAAAAGCATGGTAAAGAACTCTAAATAAAAGTAATATAAAAAATATATAACTGATGACTGAAAATAGAACTATTATACAAGTACCTGAGCAAGTTCAATATAAAGTGCTCTGAGTGCCATAGCTGATGTTCTGTAATCTTTGTGGTACAACAATGTACAAACATAATTTTCATAATCACTTTTCCTGCAAGAAAATAATTATTAATGAGACCAAGAAAATGGAAGTTTAAATACTATACAAGGTAACAGAGCAATAAGTTATGACCAGCTATAGACTACATGTGTATATTTAAAAGGAAATCAAATAAAAAACAATTAAAAACGTATAATTTCGATATCTATCAGTGAAATATTCTGTGTCATTTCTAGTTGGGCGGGGTATTCCGATAACAGAATAATTGCAACTATAAAGTATTTTGCATAAGAATAAACATCAAGGTGATCCGATTGAAAACAGAAACCGTGCATGAAATACCGATTGACATCCTGAAAACAAAAAAAAATGTCAAATAAAAATTAGCAAACGTTTTTTCTCTAACTTCCCCATTCATAGATAGGCTTTGCCTACTGTCATATTAAACCGCTGGTATTATATGAAAACTAACTAAAAGATAATTTTTTTTTACATTCAGATAAATTTAACAGCTACTGATAAGTTTAAAGTGTCTTAGTCCCGAAAACAAGTGCCTATGTTAATTGATTAAATTTTGAATATTTTACATAACATGCATACAGTAAGCAGAATACATATTAGCCTGGAACCCTGTTGTATCGATCTATTTATCCATAAATTAAAACTGCAGTTAGAAAAAATTAAATCTCCTTGAATCTTTATTTTGTATAACTTATTTTGATCCTTTTGTCATAATATTTTCATGGCAAACATCACTGATATATAGTTTTTAGCTTTGCAATATACAGATATTTACAGACATGTCAAACAGGTTGAAGAATTAGGTCACGCCATTATATCGATGCATTGTGAGAATCGTTCAGTTAGTCAAAGTTTTGGAAGTCTGAACAATCTTTATGTTAGATTTTTTAGTCAATTAGAAACAAAGATGTCTGTTTTAAAATGTCAGCATAAATTTAGGAACTTTTAACAGACAGTAAATGTACTTTTAATAAGAACACACTATTTATAAGTCTATTTATTAGCGAGCTTGACAAGCTGGCCCGAAGGGCCTGCTCGCAAAGCGAGCTTTACGGTAACGCGAGTACCTGCTAAGTGATGGTTTAAGAAACCTTCGTCCGAAGTACTGAATTGGACACATTGCAACCTTTCGAATTTAAAGATAACGATAAAAACTGAGGAATTCTGACTGAAAACGGATGTGTAGACTGGTCACCCGCGCACGTCTATGGGAACCATAATTGGACAGGGAACCAGAATAACGGAAGCTTGGTATAAAATATCGAATGACAGTTTTAAAACGGAAAATGTAAAATGAAAATTGAAGGCGCCATTTTGTTTGAAAAATCTGATAAATAAAAACAATTTTTTGTCGAATTTTGTTGTGAAAACTATCTAGAATGAAAGAAAATGATCTAACTAAGAAAATGAATCCAAAACACCAATATCTTTTATTCAGTCGTTAACGCTGTACAGACGTTTAAAGTATTGTTTACGTGACGTCACAATGTAGCGCCAAACCGCACGTGCAAAACAAACAAATCAAGTACGCTATTTTAATTTCGCAAACGTTTTAAGTTTTACATTTATTTCACTTTTAATAATCTTTATTTCGCTTGAAAAATTATAGAGTGAAATAAAATAAACAAAGTTTTATCAACGTTTACAAAACTCGTTATTCATTTAACGACAGGGTCGGAGCCATATTTAACGCAGTATGTGAAACGTCACACGCACTCGTCACTGCATTTGAAATAAAACTGAGCGATTATTTCATACTATTTCACGTTAAAAGTACATCGAGCTCGCTTTGAGGCTTTGCCTTTTTCATATA
Source organism: Ruditapes philippinarum (assembly GCF_026571515.1). Taxonomy (NCBI): domain Eukaryota; kingdom Metazoa; phylum Mollusca; class Bivalvia; order Venerida; family Veneridae; genus Ruditapes; species Ruditapes philippinarum. The sequence goes on from NW_026866837.1 coordinate 70,310, forward strand.
ATACGGTGAAGTTAAAGACCGGGCCCGCGAAGCGGGTCCGGGCTTTGGCTTGCCCGGCTATAGCCTACACGTGAATATTTTATAAGAAAATTAAATAAAAAAACAATTAAAAAAATATAGAATTCTATACCTATCAATGAAATTTTCAGTGTCAGTTCTAGTCGGGCGCCGCCATTTACAATGTATGTCAATGATAATAGGCGGGGTATTCTGATTACGGAACAAATCTCAACTTTTCGGATTAGTAATAATTGTCGAGTGTTCCGAGTGAAAACGGAAGCGGGGATGTAATATCGAATGACACCTTTAAAACGGAAAGAATGAAAGGATTTTTTTAACGACTTCCCCGTTCATAGGCTTTGCCTAATTTCATATTACTTGTTAGATGCCGGGAACCAGAATATACCTAACAATTAGGGCTGGGGCGAGTATCTGAGTACTCGGATAATCACGAATCAAAGTGAAAAATCAGGTTTGAATATCCGTAAGCCCAGAGATCGTGGATCGCGATCTTATTTGTTTATATACATTCACTGTTTCCCACACCCTAAAAGTCGAGAAAAATACGATTTGAGTATAAATTATGACAAGTTTACCTAAATACAATTTGCCGGTTAAAGACCATGTACCATGATGCTGAGCTAGGAAGTAATTGTTTTCAAAAAAAGAAAACAAAAATACTCACCCAAAGAATAAAAACATAAACCTAGTTTATATTTGCATATATGTTTAATGTTTAGTTTTTTTTTATTAAACATGTTTTAAAACTAATGTACATGTTTTTATGGGTGTCTTGATAACACAAGATTTGTGGTTCGATTTGTGAATCATAAGTGCTGAATCGCGGTTCGGATCGGATCGTCACTTATCCGACGATCCACACCCCTACTAACAATGAAATTTTCAGTGTCAGTTCTAATCGGGCGCCGCCATTTACAATGTAACTCAATGATAATAGGTGGGGTATTCCGATAACGGAACAAATCTCAACTTTTCGGATTAATAATAATCGCCGAGTGTTCCAGGTGAAAACGGAAGCGATGCATTAAATACCGAATGACACCTTTAAAACGGAAAGAATAAAAATAATTGTTTAACGACTTCCCCGTGCATAGGCTTTGCCTAATTTCATATTATAATAAGATACAATGTCTTACGGTACTGGAAACATGTTTTGATCATTGTTACGGCACACAAACAAATGCAAAAGATTTTCGTGACACTGTTGGAAATGTAAACAATCAGTAGGTGGCGGATTTTGCAAGAAATCAAAAGATTTGTAATTAGATCGATACAATGAATAGCACGATACAATGGGGTTTCACTATCATTCTAAAATTTACTTCACTAAATCCAAACAGTATTGAGTAGGGCTTGATTTTGTAGAGTATAAATTAATACTGCTTCCTTCATCTAATCTGTTTATGGCATGCCATTGCTGTAATAAAGGTAAATTTCTTCTAAAAATCGAATGACATTTGAAAAACATTTTCTTGTTCATGGGGGCTGCCATATTTGGTGTCTACATAAATTATATCCTTGATAAATGATCCTACTCTCAGAGTTGTCGCCCTTAGTTAAAAGGTCTTTTTGGACTTGGCAAAAATTTTGTGTAAATTCAGAAATGGCACAGCTTCTTAGCGGAAAAGACGTATCAGAGTAATTATATTATGTTTATAAGTCTTTTATTGATTGATTTACTTCTCTAGATTTCCATGACAATTTCTACCTGTAATTTTGTCTGTAAAAGTTACAGCACACATGTGCATCCTTGCACCACTGCACTGTCACTTATGATAGATAGCAAAAGCAATATTGTATAGTGTACATAATAGTTGGAAAATCACACTCTTTAAGGTAAAAAGTAAGCTTTCAGAATAAAAAAAAACATGAAACTATATATCTGTTAGCTGGTGATTTTGTTGTTTTTGTTGTAAATGTTATTTTTTTTGTTTTGTTTTTCGGTCTCTTAGTCTTAATAAATTTATTAAATTACAGTTAATAATAGCACATATATACAATATATCTATCACTCAATTGTCACACAGGGCCTCATTTGTCACACAGGGTGTAAGTGTATCATTTACAGCAGACAGAATTAAGTTTTATATAATAGGTCACTGTGTATGACCTTATTTAATCAAAATTATTTAATACATAATGCCAACAGCCAGTAAGAACATTTATGGCACCTTCCATGATATAAATAGCTGTTAGAACCATACATAATACTTATTCCACTTAATATAATGGACAGATGGAATAAGTCTGAAAGATTATGCTTAATTAAGTACATTTCCATCAGTTTTCTAAAAGCAAGATTTGAGAAAAAAAATAATAGACTTTCATCAATGAGAGTGAAGCATATCATATGCATTCCTAGAAATGAACTATCCATGAGTTTCCAGTAAATGTTAACACTAAGTAAACAGTATTTAATTTGAATGTACCAATGTTTTAGAAATAATGATTGTACTTAACATGTTGGATATAACTTAAAAAATGAAGTTAATGGCAAGTGGCAGAGGACTAAAAGTTAGTGAATTAATTTGATATTATTGAATGACCTTCCCACATTGATAGACCTTCTTTCTCACATACTGTAGATGAAATATGTTATTGTATTTTTTTAGAGGCATCACTATAGGGAGTATTTAATTTTGCTATACTTGTTTATCTACACTACTGGCAGTTAGTCAAGATATATAGAACACTGACAGGCTAGCGATGTTTCAATGGTGTTTTTGTATAAACTTCTGTAAACTATTGGTATTTGCAATTGTAAACTAAAGACAATAAGCAAACTGAACAAAATATGTCAGTATGAACTTCAGAAAACATTTAAAAAACTATTTTGACTGTTTAAATTGTAAAATAAGCTTTATATATAAAAGAGCAATCAGATTTTTAATTTCCTAAGATTTGTCAAGGTTCAATTATGGGAATAGGGTAAATACCAGTCTATTTGACCTTTTAACCCTTGATTTTCTGAAACCAAGAGTGATAAGCCTTTGCCACCAGTATAGAGCCACCAACGTATCCATACAGTCTTAACAGAATCCTTACTGTTAGCTGACTGTAAACTTCATAACTCCAATAATCAATAATGAACAAGTCCAAAAATGAAAACTGGATATTTAGGAAATTAAGCAAGCAGTTAACTGTTCATGATGAATATCAAGATATTAAAAGCATAGTTTTAGGGTCTAGTTGGAAGTCATGGATATACAACCTGGCCTGACTATATGATATACTATGTCACGGTTCAGAACTGTTCACTATTTAGGGGAGAAGATGTGTAAGTGGCCGGATAGCTCAGTCGGTAGAGCCGCGGTACGGTATTCCGAAAGTCCCGGATTCGAGTCCCGGTCAGGTTGAAAATTTTTCTCACCCTGTGACATTTGGCGCCCAACGGGCATCGTGACTGTAAAGCTCAGAGTTTAATTTACATTGCTCTGTAACTCTGTGAAATTCGAGGACGAATTTCAATATAGCAGGGAGATATGTCACGGTTCAGAACTGTTCACTATTTAGGGGAGAAGATGTGTAAGCGGCCGGATAGCTCAGTCGGTAGAGCCGCGGTACGGTATTCCGAAGGTCCCGGGTTCGAGTCCCGGTCAGGCTGCACATTTTTCTCACCCTGTGACTCTATATAATATACAGGTGACATAAACACATGATTATTGCTGCCAATAATTAAAGAATGATTATTCGCGTTATTTATTATTTCATCATTATTATATTTAACAAAATCTATTCATGATTTTACACAGTGAATTTATTCTGTTACAGTAATTTTGATGGAGTTAATGTTTACAAGATTATTTCGAATTTGTTATCTTGGCCCTATGGTATGTCTATTCTTGCTGTAACACTACAAGATATATACATGTATCCTATTTTATGAACTTGTGAACATAATATACATGTAAATATATATATATATACAAGATATCCACCAGGTCTGATAAATTTTAGTAAAAGTATAAAGAAATGGAGATAAATGAATCTTAAACTAGAAAGATACACCATATTTTATGTACTTGTAACACAATAAACACCAAGATTGTAAAAAAATATTGTACTGTTATAGTGCAGTATAAGGTCAGTATATAGGTCAAGGTTTAAGGTACCATGGGACATTGAACTTTTAGATAAGGTTAGATTATTGACAACTACAGAGAGAGAGAGAGGCAAAGATAACTCAGCATAAACCATATAACTGACTGTTATTATCAGGATTATCCTGATAATAACAGTCAGTTATATGGTTTATGGTTTATTTACAAAAAAATTATCCAAATGACAATTTTTTGTCTTTTTAACTATTTTTTATAAGTGATGATAATAATAATCATGAAGTTTTGCCATCTGTATATAGCAAGGTCAGTCTGTATCATTGATGTAAAAAGGTTGACTACTCACAGTTTTAGCATTTCTATTAGTATTTTAATGAAATCCCTCTCAACTGTAAATGGACTGTTCCAAATTCCAAGTTTAAATAAAAATTTTGGTTTAAGACAGTGCTGAGTACACCAGTGTTTTCTAAATAGTCATTTGGTAAAGGTTAAGATTTATTTTCCTAATTATTAACAAATATAGTTTTAAAATTCCTGTGATGAAAAGCCACCTCTTTATTTAGACCATTGGCTAGTTACTCATGACTGGTCTGTATATATAAGTCTGAGTTTAATGTATATAAAGCCTACCCCTATACTAAAGAGACGAAGATGACTGATATTTGCATACAGGTTTTTACAAACTTACATTGGTAATATTTTGTTGTTGTTGTTGTTTTCTGCAGAGATATAAGACAGAAAATAAAGAATGAAGTTGAACATCTACAAAAGAGATACCCAGCATTTAAACCTGGATTAGCCATTGTTCAGGTAATAAACACACACACACACACACAAGGTCAAACATTTTCTTGTTATAGAAAGTAATTCGACTGATTTTTTTATGAAGTTAATCTTCATTACTCAAATAAAGCTATTGTATCAAGCTTTCAGAACAGAATCTGTCTGTTTTTCTTCCATGATGTGTGCGTGTACATGTAAAATCCCGTTGCCTTTCTTTGTAATTTTGTTTACTGTAGTTGATGAATTAATTTCTTAGTTCAAGGTTTCAGCCTTGACAGTTTTAGGGTTATCACCTGTCTAAGAATATTTTTATAGATAAAACTTTATGTTAAAGGCACATTATGGAAACACATAAATTTTTACTTCTATAGAAAGGGCAAACATGAATTTTATAACATTTAACTAATGGTTTCAGGGCATGTTCAGTTAGATGCTTGCTACCTGGCAAAAGTAGCACTGTGAAGTAGAAGTAGGAGTACAAGTTTTGCGTTGTAGAAGTAGCAAAATGTAAACAAAAAAGTACTTTGACTTCAATATAAAGTACTAAATCTCTATGTCTGTACTAATTTCCTAAAAACAACAGAAGAAAAAGTTGGTTCAGGTTATTGGCTAGTGAATAGCTTTTTAGAAAGTACACCAGATATGAAATGCTTTTGAAACATAAAAATGAAAATTTTTCTGGTGCATAATGGGCCTTTAATATTTACTAAAAATACCAGTTTATTCCTGTTTCAACTCAAGGATACAAACAGCACTTATTATACTGTATAATCTAAATGTAGATAACCTAGACTCATGATAATTATCCTGTAAATAATGTTTTACTTTAAAATGTTTTTCTTGTCTTGCCTGTCAGAGGTTGTAAATGACCTAACATGTTGGTTTGTGAAAGATAATATCACCTTGACACATTAACAAATATCTTTATACCTTTTACACAACTACATTATTTTATCACATTTCAATCTACAGTTGTTTGGTTTTTTATGAAATTTTTATAAGATTTATATACAGGTATAAAAGAAATACAAATTTGTGTGATGCTTTAAAAAAGGCTTTATTTATTTATGAAAAGCTTTAAAAATTTAAATAATGAGATTACAAATTTTTTACAACTTCTGTTCTACAGTAAAAAAATTATGCAAAATAATGAGGGTAATGGTTCTTTACAAATCAATCACATTTGTGAACCACTAACCTGTCTCAATCTTATTTTGATATATCACCATTATGATGTTGTATCATAGGTTTTGTTAAAACATCATTACTTAGATTGACTATTGCTTCATTGTTTTTAGCTCACCTGAGCACTTAAATTAGTTCATCTTAATCTAAAATTTCCTCAAACATCATCTCCTTCTCTCCTTCATCACATAAACTTCACACAAATGATCTTAAGGTGATCTTTTGCAAGTATTAAAAGTTCCAATCTGATGCATAAGTATTAAGCTTCCATAACTAAAAATAGACATAAAATAGAAATTAGAAAAACAAGGTATAGTTCTAACATATGCTTTTAAGTTTTTGGTCACTTTTGATGATTAAAGCGATTCAGTTTACGTTGACTTATGAAAAAAAAAAAAAAAAAAAAAAAAAACATTTTTAAATTTTCTTCTTGTTAAATAGAGCATGAAGCATTGTTCAACGAAACTGTAAAAATTATGTGATTTGTGGCCAAAGCTCTGCCCAAATTTGACACATGGACATATGTACTTCTGCTCTGAAGAATTTCGACCTTCTCTAGCAATAGATCTCAGGTGAACAATGATAGTTATCATAGTCCTGATGTTTATTTTATTATTTACATATTTATTTAGCTTTGAAGCATATTAAATTTGGTATCACACCCCCAACCACCCACTTGGGTGTCAGACTTGCACCCTTTGGTCCTTGGCTATACAAACTCTTAGGTTAAAGAGCACAACCTCATTGACAACTAAGCCAAATAATTGAGGGTTTGTACTTTCAACAGCGTGACTGTAAGGCCTGCTGTTCTGCTAACAGCTCTTGTTATTAATTGAGGTTGGTGTGCACCAATCTGTAACACATGTATTGTAACTTTTAGTCTTACATTAAGTCCTCAGGTATAACCACTTACTTAATTGAAGTTAAAACATTCAGAAATAAACCAACTTTAATAGGTTATATAAAGATTTTTAGTCAGGATGAATTAATCATGACCTTTTTTTACCGTTGACCTAAAATCTTTTTTTATTACACTACATACATACATGTATATGAATATATATTTTGTTGTCAGGTTGGCGGAAGAGAGGACTCCAATGTATATATAGGTCAGAAGGTGAAGAATGCAGCTTTGGTTGGTGTAGATGCCAGACATGTCAAGTTACCTAACACCTCTACTCAGCAGGAGGTTGTTTCATATTCCATGATTTTGTATTCGTTTTCTTTAAAATTTATATATATGTTTGTATTAAACATTACTTTTATAGGTTAAGTTCCAGACTTCCAAGTTCGATTTTGAGGAAGCTATAAGCTAACAGAACCACTCCCAAAATTGTTTCTGGAACCAACCAGTACTGAGCATTGAATGTAAAGTTTCTTGCTCATGGAAACAACAGCTTGCCACTAACAAGCTTTGCACCCACACAGCTAGAGATTCTTAGACTAATAACCACTTAGCCATGCCACAAATATGGTGTTGGTGTTGGTAGTTTTCACTCCCCATCACGGCAGTAAGCCACATTGAATTCACCAGAGCACAGTCCAGCCACCGCAAATGTTCCTGGGCAGACTGTCAAGCAGTTTACCAGTACTAGTTGCCTTCACTTTTGAAAGGAACTGATACTTCTGTACATACTAGAGCAGAGGTACAGTGCGAATGACCATAGAAAAGATTTCATGATCAGTCGCAACAAAAGTGACCTGCACGGTTCAGGATCAAACCTGGGTCGCCTGATTCACAGTCCAACGCTCTACCTATTGAGCTATCGGCTTGCCACAAATATGACTAACTTTATTGACTTTTGACAGTGTTTCTTTATAACTTTTTATGGTTGTTTGATTTATATATTCTATGTATTATTGTTTTAGATATTACATGCTGTACAGAAGTTGAACGATGACCCTACTGTACATGGAATTATCGTCCAGGTAAATATTTTCACATGTAGTTAATCAAACAACTAATGTACAAACACACAATTGCTGTATAAATAATTGTTTAATTAATTAATTAATTGAAGGGACTCCACTGAGGTTTTACTGACATGACAGGACTGGAAATATTTTTTTTGATATTTGTGTACCATTTGATATAAGGCTAAACCAATAACTTGTGTGCAGTTTTTCAGATTATTTCTCACTCCATTTGTCCAGAATAATAATTATTTTTGTGAAAAATTACCAGGAAAATCAAAGTGTTGCAACACTTTTCACTCAACTCGGGTTAAGAATTTTACTGTAGATTTTCTAATTAATTTTGTGTATTTATGTTTTTCCATACTATACATTGCAGTTTTTCTATTTAAAGTTCTTCATATCAACTATGTAAGAACTTCAAGTTTTATTATTTTAGGCTTTTTGACCTCAGTGGAGCTCCTTCAATAACATATTTGGACTGGACAATTTTGAAATATTTATTTTTATTCTTCCATTATCACAAGTGTTGCGTGTATAATAATGTTAAATGAATAAATTTCCATACTAAATTAGGTTTTACTTGTTTAAAAGTGAGTATGGTGTAATTAATTATGCCCCCATTTCGAAGAAAAGGGGGTATATTGCTTTGCACTTGTCGGTCTGTCGGTCCGTCGGTCCATAGACCAAATGGTTTCCGAGTGATAACTAAAGAACCCTTAGGCCTAGGAACTTCAAACTTGGTATGGTGATAGGTCATGACCAGTAGATGACCCCTATTGATTTTAGGGTCAGTCAAAGGTCAAGGTCACATTGACCTTGTAAGCAAAAACGGTTTCCGATCAATAACTAAAGAACCTTTAGGCCTAGGAACTTCAAACTTGGTATGGTGATTGGAAATGATCAGTAGATGACTGTATTTATTTTGGGGTCAAGGGGTCAAAGGTCAAGGTCACATCGAACTCTTGGGTAAAAACAGTTTCGGATCAATAACTAAAGAACCCTTAGGCCTAGGAACTTCAAACTTGATATGGTGATTGGCCATGATCAGTAGATGACCCCTATTGATTTTGGGGTCAAGGGGTCAAAGGTCAAGGTCACATTGACCTCGTAGGTAAAAACGGTTTCCGATCAATAACTAAAGAACCCTTAGGCCTAGGAACTTCAAACTTGGTATGGTGATTGATCATGACCAGCAGATGACCCCTATTGATTTTGGGGTTAAGGGGTCAAATGGCAAGGTCACATTGACCTTGTAGGTAAAAATGCTTTCCGATCAATAACTTAAGAACCCTTAGGCCTAGGAACTTCAAACTTGGTATGGTGATTGGTCATGACCAGCAGATGACCTATTGATTTTGGGGTCAAGGGGTCAAAGGTCAAGGTCACATTGACCTTGTAGGTAAAAACGGTTTCCGATCAATTTACTAAAAACGCTTAGGCCTAGGAACTTCAAACTTTGTATGATGATTGGTCGTGACCAGCAGATGACCCCTATTGAGTTTTGGGTCAAGGGGTCAAAGGTCAAGGTCACATTGACCTTGTAAGTAAAAACGGTTTCTGATCAATAACTAAAGAACGCTTAGGCCTAGGAACTTCAAACTTGGCATGGTGATTGGTCATGACCAGCAGATGACCCCTATTGATTTTGGGGTCAAAGGTCAAGGTCACATTGACCTTGTATGTTAAAACGGTTTCCGATCAATAATAAAAGAAACCTTAGGCCTAGGAACTTCAAACTTGGCATGGTGATTGGTCATGACCAGCAGATGACCCCTATTGATTTTGGGGTCAAGGGGTCAAAGGTCAAGGTCACATTGACCTTGTAGGTAAAAACAGTTTCTGATCAATTAACTAAAACGCTTAGGCCTAGGAACTTCAAACTTTGTATGATGATTGGTCGTGACCAGCAGATGACCCCTATTGAGTTTTGGGTCAAAGGTCAAGGTCATGACCAGTAGATACTTGATAACCCTTATTAATTGTTTGATCACTGGGTCAGAAGTCATGCATAATAACCTTATCACATGACTAATTGGCTGCTGATAGGGGGCATACATGTTTTACAAACATATCTTGTTAATTAATTAAATGCTTTCTTGCTTAGCATGTAAAAATCTTTAAATTTAGTTATAACAATGGCTTTGTAATTATCCCCCTGCCGAAAAGGCGGCTGGGGATATAGTAATAGTCTCCGTCCATCCGTCCGACATTCCGTCCGGCCGTCCTTCCGTCCGACATTTTTGTCCGGAGCATTTCTCTAAATGTATTTGAGTTATCAACTTGAAACTTCATAGGTGGATAGACCTCATTGAGGAGGAGTGCAGTGCACAAGAATGATAACTCTACCCTGCATAATTTTTGAGTTATTGCCCTTTGTTATTTTTCAAAATTGATTTTTGACCATAGCATAACTCAAAAAGCCTATGAGATATCAACATGAAACTTCATAGGTGTATAGATCTCACTCAGGAGGTGTGCAGTGCACAAGAATGATAACTCTACCTTTCATAATTTTTGAGTTATTGTCCTTTGTTATTTTTCATACTTAATTTTTCACCTGAGTGGAGCATAACTCAAAAGTGTTTGAGATATCAGATGAAATGTCATAGGTGGATAGATCTTATTGAGGAGGAATGCTGTGCGCAAGAATGATAACTCTTCCCTATACAATTTTTTAGTTATTGCCCTTTGTTCTTTTTCATGCTATTTTTTCCTGAGCTTATCTCAAAAAGTATTTGAGGTATCAACTTGAAACTTCATAGCTGGATGGATCTCATTGAGGAGGAGTGCAGTGCACAAGAATGATAACTCTACCCTGCATAATTTTTTAGTTATTGCCCTTTGTTATTTTTCAAAATTAATTTTTGTCCAGAGCATAACTCAAAAAGCCTTTGAGATATCAACATGAAACTTCATAGGTGCATATATCTCACTCAGGAGGTGTGCAGTGTACAAGAATGATAACTCTACCTTTCAAAATTTTTGAGTTATTGCCCTTTGTTATTTTTCATACCTAATTTTTCACCCGAGTGGAGCATAACTCAAAAGTGTTTGAGATGTCAACATGAAATGTCATAGGTGGATAGATATTATTGAGGAGGAATGCTGTGCACAAGAATGATAACTCTTCCCTATACAATTTTTGAGTTATTCCTCTTTGTTCTTTTTCATAATATTTTGTCCGGAGCTTATCTCAAAAAGTATTTGAGGTATCAACTTGAAACTTCATAGCTGGATGGATCTCATTGAGGAGGAGTGCAGTGCACAAGAACGATAACTCTACCCTGCATAATTGTTTAGTTATTGCCCTTTGTTATTTTTCAAAATTAATTTTTGTCCAGAGCATAACTCAAAAGGCCTTTGAGATATCGACATGAAACTTCATAGGTGCATAGATCTAACTCAGGAGGTGTGCAGTGCACAAGAATGATAACTCTACCTTTTATAATTTTTGAGTTATTGCCCTTTGTTATTTTTCATACTTAATTTTTCAATTCAATTTTTTTCTTAAAAGTATTTGAGGTATCAACTTGAAACTTCATAGGTGGATAGATTTTACTGAGGAGGGATGCAGCACACAAGAATGATAACCTACCCTGCATTATTTTTCAGTTATTGCCCTTTGTTATTTTCAGCCATCAGTATTCACATAGGTTTCAAATCTGTAATCACTATAGCCATCAGTTTTCATTATCAAAAGACCTCTTAAAATGGAGTTATGCTCTACTACATATACATTCTTCCAATGAGCAAACACATTCGGCGGGGGATGGCCATGTTGACATGGCTCTTGTTTCATTTTGTATACCTGATTTGGTATATTTTTGCAGATTTTTATATGTATATCACCATTTCTATTATTCATCAATCAACTTTTATTTAGATGAAATGAACAATATTTCAGTTGCCATTGGATACCACAAGCGAAGTTGACACACATTTAGTCACAAATGCCATCAGACCAGAAAAAGACGTAGATGGGTAAATAAAGATCGTTACTTTTCTTCTTCACTACCTTAATAACTCACAAATGAGGGTCTTCATGGTTGGGAGGTTTTATCCATGTCTTCAAATCACTTGCCTCTTGCAGCTTAGCTTTTCAGCTAGGTTCATGTTTTTACTCAGGGGCCTGCATGTGCCCCAAATGTGTAAATGGAGTGGCACCTGATCCACCTGTAAGCCTGTGACATTTCACTTTGTTGGTGTCACTTTAAACCCAACCAACATAAAAAGAGAGAAATAACAGAAAATGGAATACAATGTAAATTATTAAAAATAATAAAAACTTTTTTTCTTTCTCAGGAATTGTAAGCTGAAATCTTACAGTAAGACTTTAACAGTGACTGTGTGACTTAAAGTCATGCTTATTTAATGTTTTTCATCAGTTTTAGCTCATCTTTTTGAAAAAAGTGGCACTATTGTAATTTACCCATTAGGCAGCTATGTAATTGGCCAACGTTTTGATAAATTTTTACTTTATGGCCATTAATTTCAATACTAACAATGTTATAACATTCAAACTTAATATTAGGACGCACCTAACCTTGATGTGATCTTCTTGCCATTGGACTTGACTAGATTGGAAGTGTAGTGTATGCAAACCTTAAACAATTTAAAAAAACATAATTGAACATTTATTGACAAAAAAATTAAGGCAAAGAAAAAAACTTTACAGGTATATCTGCATGAAAATAATAGTACATATCCTTATAAGTCTTATGATGCATTTTTGTGATTTTTCTCAAGGTTGCACCAGGAGAATGCTGGAAAGTTGGCACGAGGTGACCTTGCTGATTGTATTATACCATGTACCCCTCGAGGATGTCTGGAACTCATCAGAAGATCAGGTGTGTTGATGTCATTGTTGATGTTTTTTTCTGTAATTCTTCACATGGTTCTTTTACCTCATCCGCTTCCCTTACTGTTTATCCCATTTATTGTAAACTTTTATTAACTCACTTTAAAATAATGCTAACATTAAGACCGTCTTTAGTATGTGTTTTTATAATACAAATGGCTTTACGTCAAAATATATGCACCACCATGCAATACCATTTTTATGGAGTCCCAAAAGTAGGATGTGTATATGATGAAAACTTCAGTGTTGTTTTAAACAATTTATATCAGACATATAGATTTTTTTAGTGATATGCCAATCATTTTCTAATGTTCAGGGGTAGAGTTAATATCAAGCATGGGTATATAGATTTGTTTGGTAATATAAGAATTATTTGTTAATTTACAGGAGTGGATATAGCCGGTAAAACAGCCGTGGTTCTGGGTAGAAGTAAGATAGTTGGAGCCCCGATGTCAAACCTACTGACCTGGAACCATGCTACAGTCACTGTGTGTCACTCCAAGACAGTCAATCTACCTGATGTTGTAAGTACTTGCATCATAAAGTATCATTTTATAGCACTTTTGAATTGCTAACATTAAACCAAGGTAATTTTCTACCAATAACAGATAGCCAAATTTAGCTGTATACCCTTGCAGTATGTTAATACGGTGTTTAAGAGCTTTTAGGGGTCAAGTTGTAATACCTGTAGTATTTTACTTTGAGCATGCTGTTACAGAGGCTATGGTCCAGTCCACATTTGTGCCAAGATTCATCAGTATTGAAGCATTTTTCATAGTTTCATAGCAGTTTGAACTTGTAACTGGAGGCTTTTCAATGAAAACGGCCATTTTTCACAATATGCTAATGAAGGAAAGGGTTAATATATTTTTTTGTTATACAGAATTTAATTTAGTTTGATTGTGTATTTTATTTTGTTGTTATTCTTTTTATACCCCCGCACAACAAAGTTGTAAGGGGTGTATACTGGAATCAGGTCGTTCGTCCGTCCGTCCGGCCGTCCGTCCGTCGGTTTTTTCTTGTCCGCCCAATAACTTAAGATTCCTTTGACCCTTAGTCTTCATATTTGGCATGGAGGTTAGTCATGATTAGTAGATGACCCCTTTTGATTTTGAGGTCACCAGGTCAAAGGTCAAGGTCACAGGGGCCTTGACTTCAAAAAGCTTGTCCGCCCAATAACTTAAGATTCCTTTGACCTACAGTCTTCATATTTGGCATGGAGGTTAGTCATGATTAGTAGATGACCCCTATTGATTTTTAGGTCACCAGGTCAAAGGTCAAGGTCACAGAGGCCGTGACTTCAATAACCTTGTCCGCTCAATAACTTAAGATTCCTTTGACCCACAGTCTTCATATTTGGCATGGAGGTTAGTCATGATTAGAAGATGACCCCTATTGACTTTGAGGTCACCAGGTCAAAGGTCAAGGTCACAGGGGCCGTGACTTCAAAAAGCTTGTCCGCTCAATAACTTAAGATTCCTTTGACCCACAGTCTTCATATTTGGCATGGAGGTTAGTCATGATTAGTAGATTACCCCTATTGATTTTGAGGTCACCTGGTCAAAGGTCAAGGTCACAGGGGCTTTGACTAAAAAAAGCTTGTCCGCCCAATAACTTAAGATTGCTTTGACCCACAGTCTTCATATTTGGCATGGAGGTTAGTCATGATTAGTAGATGACCCCTATTGACTTTGAGGTCATCAGGTCAAAGGTCAAGGTCACAGGGGCCTTGACCATAAAAAGCTTGTCTGTCCAATAACTTTAGATTCCTTTGACCCACAGTCTTCATATTTTGAATGGAGGTTAGTCTAGTCATGATTAGTAGATGACCCCTTTTGATTTTGAGGTCACTGGATTAAAGGTCAAGGTCACAGGGACTTTGACTTCAAAAAGTTTGTCCACCCATTAACTTAAGATTCCTTTGACCCACAGTCTTCATATTTGGCATGGATGTTGATCATGACCATAAGGTGACCCCTATTGATTTTGAGGTCACTGGGTCAAAGGTCAAGGTCACAGGGACCTTGACAAAAAAAAGCTTTTCTTCTCAATTGCTAAAGAATGCCTGTCCGCAGTGTATTGATTTTGACATTTTCACATTTGAAGCATGTAGAATACATAACTTAGCAATGCACTGGCTTAGTAACCTCAGATTTGGCAGGGAGGTTGTCCTTGAGCTCTAAATGGCCACTGTTGATTCTGACAAAGTGGTATGCGGGGGTATTCACGCCATGATAGTGGCAGTTCTAGTTTCAGTTTGTTCTGTATATTTCTTTTCAAAAATTTATGAATGTTCATTAACATGATTTTAGTGGTATATATCATAAAACTATATGTATCTGGTGATTTAATGTTTCAGGTTCGTACTGCAGATATACTAGTTGTAGCTATTGGTAAATCACAGATGGTTAAAAAGGACTGGGTTAAACCAGGAGCTATAGTCATAGACTGTGGCATAAACAGCATCCCAGGTAAGGCATTTTCATGGTCTACTTTTATACTTGATGTTGTGGTATACTCACTTGCACCACCAGTGGTTTTTCACATTTAATTGGGATGAGGCCTTAGCCTCTTGATTTTAGGAAGATTCATCGCTTAAATTGCTAATTTGGGAAATAAAAAAGTTGTGTAACTTCAGATATTGGAAACACTGCATGATTTTAAAGTAAATTTCCATTGTGAACAGGCCTGTTGTAGGCATGTGTTATATAAGATGAAAAATCACTGATCACTATTGTTTAATCCACTTTGTTTGAATCAAGACTTATTGTGAATTTCAATTTCATTTTCTTGTTCTTTAAGTACAGTTTGTGTAGACATTGGACTGTAAATCTTTTCACACATTTATTTCTGTATTACGTCTAGTTAACTTGTGGCCTTATATAATAGAAATGTACATGTATCTGAGGATTATTCTAATAATTGTCTTGGTCATTAAAGATGGAATAAACAGTACGGCCAACAATAGTAATTTATACTGGGTAGATACACTCAAACAATTTTATAGTTGGATACTTTTTAAATATTCTTTCATCAGAAAAGTATTCAATATATACCTGCTTAAAATTTGAGACTACAGAATTATTCATAGTACTGAATTGCCTTTTTTACAAAGAAAATGATATTCCATATGGATGGCAGCAACTATTATATGTGTATCATATAAGGAATATGTGTAATGTGAAGTTAATGCTTAATATTTACTACAATACTAGTTTTAAAATATCTGTGTTGAGAATGTTAAGATTAATGAATAAAGAGAGGCTCAGAAACATTTGCATGATTAGTTTATGTCAGCAGATACAATATTTATGAACGACTTTTTAAATAAGTTTATCATTTCCATAAGAGCAGACACTTAGTGTCCAATTTGAAAAATGTTTTGAGTGTAGAAATCTGTAAACCCAGACAATTTAAATTGTTCAATCATTTTATAGCCATAGAAGACCTTATTTATGTTACTGGATATTGTTAAGTAAAGGAACAGTATTGCATTATGCAGTGATATTGATAAAATATTGAAATATGATCTAGTATTTAAAAGTTTTGACATAGTATTGCAATATGTTGTGATAATTGCAAAATGTAGTGATTTTTGACATAGTATTGCTATAGGTTTTGATATTTGACATTGTATTCCAGTATTTTGTGATAATTGACATAGTATTGTAATATTAAGAGGTTAATACACGACAGGAGAGGGCCGGAAGGTGATAATCGGCCCGCAAAATGAATAATGGACCCGAGGGCCATTATTCATTCAGGGCCGATTATCACCTTCCGGCCCTACTCTGACGTGTATTAATGTCTTTAATACACTTGGTAGATCTAATAGTAGCATTTTTAAAAAACAAAACAAAAAAACAACAACAAATACTTTGAAGTTCTTTCGTTGAAATTCTTGTCTACTCTTCTACTGTTCTGTACGGGCGTTTACTGTTTTGTGTTCAAAGGGAGTCATTTTTTTTTGGAAGGAATTTTTTCGTTTATTTCTTCAAATTTCAAAAAGTAAAAAAATTGTTTTGTAAAATTTAAAATTTCGCTTAAGCTTATAAAAGAAATAAGCGATTCGTTTTTTGGGCAAAAAATTTTTTTTTTCCAAAAATTTTTACAGTTAAAATGTTTGAAAATTTACGTAAAATTTTGACGTCAAAATTGGTTTTGTTTTTTGACGTGCCATTTCTTTTGGGGGTTTATAAAATAGTTCTGGGGCCCCCCGGGCCCCAAACTTTATAATAAATTTACGTTGGGCACTCAAAAAATCAAATTGAAAAATAGGCAATTTTTGTTTCTTATTTATAAAAGGGATTGGGGTTGGGGGATAATTGAAAATAGATTGGCAAATATTTTGGGGAAATTGACATATAGTATTTTCCAAAAATTTTGTGATAATTGAACATAGTATTGGCAATAAAATTGTTTATGATTTTGGGATGTAGTGTAGCATACAAAGGTTATGATATTTGACATTTTATTGAAATATGCTGTGATTTTTTCACAAAGTATTGCAGTATGTTGTGATATTTGATGGAAGTTGGTTTATATGGTGAAAGTCTGCAGTAAATAATAATTAAGAAAGTAATTAGTACACTTACGAATTTGTAGGCATTCTGCCAATTTGTTGAGTATTTCTTTACTGATTTTACTATTTTTAGAATCTGATTATATTGAAGAAACAGATGAAGGTAAAATCTGAAGTATTGTATAACATACATGTACATCATATTAACTTTCATTGTTTTAACTATTTTGGTGAGAAGATTTCAGGTTTTATTTCATGTATATACCCCTGACCTGCTGGAACCAAGAAAAATAAGTCCTTACCATCATTATAATAGAGCCAGGTCCGACTGAACTGTGGACAGTTCAGTTTTTGTATTTTATATAAAAAAAATCCCTCAAACTTTGAATGGATTGTTCCAAAGTCAAAGTTGGACAATTCCATTATGAAAATTCCAAGCGGTTAAGGGGGTTGGTCTTTTTCCCTTCCTTCCAAATTGTCTTGTTAAATTTCCCCAATAAATTTCCTCATCAATATTTCTACCTTGATTGTTTTTAGCCTGTGTACAATTCCATATTCCCAATACAAGTTATAGGTGTTGCTTTAGGTTCCTTGCCATTTAAATTGTGGGAATTAACCACAAGAAGGCAGAAAAGAACCTAAAGTAGTAATTATTGGGTTTTTGCTAATTTTGTGTTTTACTTGCCTAGGAAAATGGACTATCGATTATACACATCATATAATGTTAATGTTTTTAAATAATATTTTTGTTGCTTGAATTGTTTTTTCTGTTGCGGAAAAGAAGGAAATTTCTTTGTTAAAGTATAATTGAGTACCCTTGGTCTTTCCTATTCCAATTGTATAATATAGAGATGGGACAATTTTCAACTATTGATAGCTTTTAAAGAATTTTTTTTTTCTGGGGGTTTTGGGATGGGGGGGAAGGGGTTTGGGGTGTTATTTTTTTGATATTGACTTTAAAAATTAGAGGGTTTTAAATTTGGGTGGGCCCCAAAAGGGGTTTCAAATATATACCAAATTTTTAAAATATTTTTTGATATTATTTTGTAGTGTTTTGTTTATATGTATTTTTATAATAAAAAAGGGAAAATTTTTTTAAAACCTTTTAATTTTATAACAATTGGGTGCCCCGTAAAATTTTACCAATTTAGATAATTTTCTTTTATTTAAAAAATTTTTATTATTTTAAATTTAAAGTAGTTGCAGACCCGGAATTTATGGTTTTTTAAAATTTTTCTGGGACTGTTTTGGTTCAGCCGGGTTTTTTTTAAAATTTTTCCCAAAAATGGGAAGGGGGTTTTTTCATCCAGATTGGAGGATTTGGGTTATTTTAATTTTAAAAATTTGCACCCCCCAAAGGGTGCTCCGGGAACAGGACTTTTAATTTTGGTAAAGGGGAAGGTAAAATTTTAATTTTTAATTTTAAAATTTCAAAAAATTATAAAAATTTTTTTATAAATATGCATGTGTTTTGATACCCGTTTATTACAGAATAACCAAACATTCAAGGGCTCCCCCTTTTTAATTTCCCCTTTTTTTAAAGTGTAGCAGTTTTTGCTGAGGTTGAGATCAAACAGTGTTTAGTGAAGCTATGTGTTTATTTTTGATATTTAAACTAAAGTTTTACTTAAAACATCATGGGCTACCCCAGACTTGAAATCTGTGAGCCGATTTTTCTCAAAACGAAACAAAGAGAATATTTATGAACATTTTTTATTTGCAGCACAAATTTATGTCTAATAAAAAAGGTGAATTATGTTTTCTTTAAAATTTTAATGCTTGTTAACATTTACAAGTGTGGATATTTTTGCTGCTCTTAATAATGTATGAAGTAATAATACCAATTTATTTTCTTAACATGTTAAAATTTTGCAAAATATTTTTTTTGTAAAGTAGTTTTTATTGTTTAAAAGATAGAAAAAGCATTATGTTAGTAACAGTACTATACATAGATGGTCTGCACCTTTTCCAAGTCCAATGTTTCAGTATGTTGCATACTGACTTTGATAATAGAGGTGTTTTAATTTAGATGAAGATGCATTACATGATTTGATAATTTTAAAGGGGTAAGGAAGCTTGTTGTGATTTTTTTATGTGTGATTTGCCATGAAATTATACATGATTAGTGTACTTTTGCCAGAAAATGTTTGAAAACCATACAAGTTTATCTAAAAATTGATGGAATATAATAAGTTTAATTAGAAATTGAGTATTTTACGTGTGCGTGTGTGTGTGTTTTTCCTGTATTTATGCTGTCTGATCATACTTTCAAATATTCATTGTGAATTCCCTAAAATTAGGGATAAAAAATATTTTAATTTTTTTACATTCAGGAAATTCAGTATGTTTATGGTTGTTCCATTTGGCACACAATATTCAAACTTCATAGGATGATTATCCATATTGGATAGAAGACCCCTATCGATTTTGGGGTCACAAGGTCAAAGGTCAAGGTCACTATTGTCTTAAAACTGAAAACAGTTTCCGGGGCATAACTTAAGTTCCATGTGGCCTACAATATTCAAACTTCATAGGATGATTGTCCATATTGGGTAGAAAACCCCTATTGATTTTGGGGTCACAAGGTCAAGGTCACTATTACCTTAAAACTGAAAACAGTTTCCGGAATATAACTTAAGTTCCATTTGGCCCACATTGTTCAAACTTCATAGGATGATTGTCCATATTGGGTAGAAGACCCCTATGGATTTTGGGGTCACAAGGTCAAAGGTCAAGGTTGCAATTACCTTAAAACAGAAAACAGTTTCCGGAGCATAATGTGAGGTCTATTTGGCCAACAATATTCAAACTTCATGTGATGATTGTCCATATTGGGTAGAAGACCCCTATATATTTTGGGATCAAAAGGTCAAGGTCACTATAACTTTAAAACTGAAAACAGTTTCCGTAGCATAACTTATGTTCCATGTAGCCCACAATATTCAAACTTCATAGGATGATTGTCCGTATTGGGTAGAAGACCCCTATTGATTTTGGGGTCACAAGGTCAAAGGTCTAGGTCACTATTACATTAAAACTAAAATAGTTTCCGGAGCATAACTTAAAGTCTATTTGGCCCACAATATTCAAACTTCATAGGATGATTGCCCATATTGGGTAGAACACCCCTATTGATTTTGTGGTAACAAGGTCAAAGTTCAAGGTCGCTATTACCTCAAAACAGAAAACAGTTTCCAAAGCATAACTTATGTTCCATTTGGCCCACTATATTTAAACTTTATAGGAGGATTGCTATTTGAAGGAGGTAATACTTTATTTAATTGATGTAATATCTTACAAATGCTTCATCCTTACTAAAAAAAACAAAAAAACTTTCGGGCATATAATGCTCCGCCTAGCGGTGCTCTTGTTTTTATGTTAAAATGTTTGTTTTAATTCCTTAAACTTTTTTTTCTGACCAAAACAGAAAGTTTGGGGTTAGCTGTTAGTATTATGAAGATGGAAAGACACTCAACATCAACATTGGTCTGCTTGTGTTCATATTTTGCTGTGTGGCATTAAACTGTGTTTATAACTGCATTTTCCAATATTAAAACTGTTAACCCCTTTTAAAACTTTATCTGTAGAATCCTTAGATGATCTTCTTTCCTTTTTTTTCTTTTTTTTATATTTTTGTTGGGTTTTACTTTGCACCAACACAGTATAGCGACTTCCGACCTTTAGTGGTAAAGCAAGACCTATGTTGCCCTTCCGTGCATTATTTCAGGCACTTGAGTAGAACCACCGATGTTCTTTCTGTAAGCTAGGGATGACCTCACATGAAAGAATCTAAACCCTTATCTGGATTTGAACCCACAGCAGTGAGGGGCAAGTGGTTTGAATTTAATGTTCTTAACCACTTGGCTACAGATGCCCTTGATCTACTTTCAATTGGCAGAGCTGCTTTGGTGAAAAATAGTAATAAATGGTACTTTCAAACCACATTGTCTGGTTGCTGACCTTATTGGGAGAGTATTGGATTAGTTATCAAGATATCGTTGTATCATTCCTCGGCATGGGGAAATTTCTCAGTGTCATGCAGTAAATGGTGTCGTGTCCAAGGTCAATGAGGCTATGAATGGATTTTTTTCTTAGAAGAGACCCTTTATCTTTGATAATTAGGTACCTTCCATGCATGTACATGTATTTCTAATCTTCGATAGGTTTGAAGTTGATAGGGTCAAGGTCAATAGGGATGGAAAATAGATAATTATACGGATTGCCATAGAGCCTTTATTTAATGTCCATTTCTTAAGGTATTTGGTATGTAATTACTTTGCATTGAAATCTACCCTTTGGCAGTCTGCAGTCTTTGAAGGACACTTTGTCAAAGTCACTGAAAATTAATAAAAAATTCTACTTTATTTAACATTTGAAAATGTTTTTAGCTATGCTTACACAACTTAAGACAGCAACTACAATATTTTTTTTTCTTTAATAACCAATACCGGAAAGCATTTTTCTGACTTCTGTGACATCAGGCTTGATAATTGTTTTACTTGACTTGTTTACTTTACAGTGCAACCTCTGTATAGCAGTAACAGGTCTCCCAAGGGTCATCGTTGCTCTGCAGAGGTTTGACCGTATCTAAATGTTATTTCTTTACTAAAAGGTCAAAGATTATTAAATATAAGATTTGAAAAAATTTTGATTGCTTGTCATTAACTGATCGTGTTGTTTCATTTTGAGAGAGGTTCCAAAAATATGATTAATATCAATAATTTAGTTATATATCTTCAAGCTTCCATTGTATTTCTTTTAATCCATCTGTATTTCATTGATATTCTTTTACAATATTCACTGTTTTGTTTACTTGCAGCAATTTGTTTTGAACCAGGTAGTGAAATTAAAGAAACACTCTATATAAAATAGTCATTGCAGGCCAAATTGTCTCCTAAATGTAGGGTCAAAAACAAGTGAAGGTTAGCAAAGAAATTATTTATTTATTATGCCCCCCTTCGAAGAAGAGGGGGTATATTGTTTTGCTAATGTCGGTCTGTCTGTCTGTCTGTCGGTCGGTCTGTCGGTCTGTCCGTCGGTAGACCACATGGTTTCCGCTGATTATCTTGAAAAGTATTAATCACAAAGTCTTCATATTTCACATGGTGATTGGTCATAACTAGTAGATGACCCCTATTGATTTTGGGGTCACTAGGTCAAAGGTCAAGGTCACAGGGACCTTAAATGTCAAAATGGTTTCCGCTGATTATCTTGAAAAGTATGTATCACAAAGTCTTCATATTTCACACAGTGATTGGTCATAACTAGTAGATGACCCCTATTGATTTTGGGGTCACTAGGTCAAAGGTCAAGGTCACAGGGGCTTTAAATGTCAAAATGGTTTCCGCTGATTATCTTGAAAAGTATGTATCACAAAGTCTTCATATTTCACATAGTGATTGGTCATCACTAGTAGATGACCCCTATTGATTTTTGGGTCAAAGGTCAAGGTCACAGGGGCCTTAAATGTCAAAATGGTTTCCGCTGATTATCTTGAAAAGTATTCATCACAAAGTCTTCATATTTCACCTAGTTATTGGTCATAAGTAGTAGATGACCTCTATTGATTTAGGGGTCATTAGGTCAAAGGTCAATGTCACATGGGCCTTAAATGTCAAAATGGTTTTCGTTGATTTTTCCATGATTGAACACTTCCATGTACCCTTTTTTGGCAATTTTTTGTAATAAAATTACCAATTATGTGAGTCAATGGCTAGAAAGGGGGGTATATGTGTCGTTCGACATTCTTGTTTAAATATATATTATTAAAATTATTGTTTAAGATGCAACAAAGAAAACAGGGAAACGTTTGGTTGGTGATGTTGACTTTGAGGAGGTGAAGACGGTGGCATCCTGGATTACACCAGTACCTGGTGGTGTCGGACCAATGACAGTGGCAATGTTGCTACAGAACACTGTGGAACAGGCAAAACGTTCTCTAAATACAGTACTGGTAAATATAAACCTTATTGTGAAATTTTTCTTTAAAATGCACTTTCATTTTGAAGAATCTTATAGTTTTAGCATCAAATGATCATAGACAAAGAAAACATTGTTCAACCTTTAGTGTGTTCGGTCTGTATTTACGCAATGTTCTCATAAATGATATTTCAACACAATTGATTTAATTTTGATCCTGTATAAAGGAGAGGTACTTGTAAATTTGGTTTTTGTATATATTTTAATGTCCCTTTGTCAGAATAGTCTTGCAGGTGGCTACCAATAAAGCTCTTACTTAACAAAAACATAGAGAAAATTGATCATTGATGTCTCGTCAGTAAGAAAATAAATAAAATTTATTTGATATGCCTGTATTAGGCAGAAATCATTTGGGTGTCAGATATTTTGTATGAAATTAGCCATCAATTTATTTTACGTTAACAGGAGTCTAGTACATGGAGGTTGACACCACTAGAACTTAAGTTGAAGTCACCAGTTCCCAGTGATATTGACATCGCACAGGCTCAGACCCCTAAATATATCAATAAACTGGCAGAGGAAGTTAATCTCCTGCCCGTGGAGGTAGATTTGTATGGAAAGAAGAAAGCTAAAGTTTCGCTCAGTGTGCTTGATAGATTAGCTGCACAGCCTGATGGCAAATATGTGGTAGTTACAGGGTTAGTTTGTGTTCATATATAAAGTGGTGGCATGGCAGGATAGATAATGCGCCAGACTAGGGATTTAAGGATTGCTTGCCGCGTGTCATAGGCATGCTGATGTAACCTTGAGAAAGAAACCTTACACACATTGCCTGGTACTGCTTGGATCTAGGAATGGATTTTAGAGTGTTTCAAACACAATCAAACAACAATAAATTCCTATAAACGGAAGGAATTATGAAAAAAATTGAGCTAGTAAGCTTCCCAAGGCAGATTCATTGAAGATGTTGGTTATTCCCAAAGCCTGCTTGTGCATGCTTTAATATATAAAGGGTCACCAAGGTTGTCCCATCATTATTCAAACTCACAAGATGAAGGTGTCTGAAATATTCAGCAAAATGAATGACATACACATCTGACGTATGACAAAATGAAATATGGAATATACCGTGATGCAAAATGTAACCTTAATATATAGGAATGTACTTATTTTGTGTTTTTAAACATGGAGAATAAAAGAAAGAATAAACAACTTGAATGGAAAAGCATTTTAATAATGAAGTATTTCACTTAAAGAAAAGAAAAAATCATGATAATTGTTTGAAAAATAGACAACAAAAGATTTTTAAACACAGTAGGAGAACTTATGTTTACTATAATGAAAGATTTATGTATATTATTTTTAGCTCGACTATTCGATAAGAATAAGTAGAGCTATTGCAGTCACCCGAGCGTCAGCGTCGGCGTCGGCGTAACCACTTATGTTAAAGTTTTTGTAATAGCTCAAATATTTTCAAAGTCCATTGACATATGGCTTTGAAACTTTGCACACTTGTTCACCATCATGACCCCAACCTGTAGACAGGAGGAGGTAACTCTATCAAGCATTTTGACAGAATTATGCCCCTTTTTCGACTTAGAAATTACGTTAAAGTTTTTGTAATAGTTCAAATATTTTCAAAGTCCATTGACATATGGTTTTGAAACTTTGCACACTTGTTCACCATCATGACCCCAACCTGTAGACAGGAGGAGGTAACTCTATCAAGCATTTTGACAGAATTATGCCCCTTTTTTGACTTAGAATTTACGTTAAAGTTTTTGTAATAGTTCAAATATTTTCAAAGTCATTGACATATGGCTTTGAAACTTTGCACACTTGTTCACCATCATGACCCAACCTGTAGACAGGAGGAGGTAACTCTATCAAGCATTTTGACAGAATTATGCCCCTTTTTCGACTTAGAATTTACGTTAAAGTTTTTGTAATAGTTCAAATATTTTCAAAGTCCATTGACATATAGTTTTGAAACTTTGCACACTTGTTCACCATCATGACCCCAACCTGTAGACAGGAGGAGGTAACTCTATCAAGCATTTTCGACAGAATTATGCCCCTTTTTTCGACTTAGAATTTACGTTAAAGTTTTTGTAATAGTTCAAATATTTTCAAAGTCCATTGACATATAGTTTTGAAACTTTGCACACTTGTTCACCATCATGACCCCAACCTGTAAACAGGAGGAGGAAACTGTATCAAGCATTTTTTTTACTATCAAGCACTAAGAATAGTCGAGCGTTGCTGTCCTACTGACAGCTCTTGTTATATTTTTGATATTTCAGGATCACACCAACTCCACTAGGTGAGGGAAAGAGTACAACAACAATAGGTCTCACACAAGCTATTGGGGCACATCTTAAGAGGAATGTGTTTGCGTGTGTTAGACAACCATCACAAGGGCCGACATTTGGTATCAAAGGTAATTGAAAGCTACAACAGTTTAAATGTAACAAAAATTGAATTCTCTTTGTAAAGGTATTATCTAAAACTAAAAAAAAGACATTAAAAAAATATAATATAAATTTACCCATTACCTGCTTATGCGTAAAATAGTATTCAGTCATGGATTTTTTTTGTCCTTGTAAAATATTAAAGGTTAATTATTATAAAATGATTCAATATGTTCTTGTTGGTATGCTAATATCAATAATTCTGTTCTAAATTGCCAAGTTTGAAACTGACTTAGAACTGATGATTGCAACTTTTGTCAAAATAGATAACAATGATTAATATATTTTCTAACCGAGTCTTAAGTTAAGATTGCCATATTTGTGTGTTATAGGTGGCGCTGCAGGGGGAGGTTACTCTCAAGTGATACCTATGGAGGAGTTTAACCTTCACCTGACGGGAGATATCCATGCTATCACAGCAGCCAATAACTTGTTAGCGGCCCAGATTGATGCCCGCATGTTTCATGAAGCCACCCAGACAGATGAGGCTCTCTACAAGAGACTTGTACCAGAGTCCAAAGGAAAAAGAGCTTTCTCAAAAATACAGTTCAGAAGATTAAAGGTATTAATGATATACAGTTAAACCTCCAGAGTGGCTCTTTGTAAATAAATAACTTTTTAGCTCACCTGTCACAAAGTGACAGGGTGAGCTTTTGTGATCGCTTTTCGTCCGACGTCCGTCCGGCGTCCGTAAACTTTTACTTTAAATGACATCTCCTCATAAACCACTAGGCCAATTTCATCCAAACTTCACAGGAATGTTCCTTTGGTGGTCACCTTTAAAAATTGTTCAAAGAATTTAATTCCATGCAGAACTCTGGTTGCCATGGCAACCGAAAGAAAAAACTTTAAATATCTTCTTTTAAAAAACCCTAAGAGCTAGAGCTTAGATATTTGGCATGAAACATCTTCTAGTGAGTGTCTACCAAGTTTGTTCAAATAAAAGCCCTGTGGTCAAAATTGGCCCCGCCCCAGGGGGTCATTGATTTTCCCTTAATGCATATAGTAAAAACTTAAAAAATCTTCTTTTAAAGAACCCAAAGAAGTAGAGCTAAGATATTTAGCATGAAACATGTTCTAATGAGTGTCTACCAAGTTTGTTCAAATAAAACCCCTGGGGTCAAAATTGGCCCTGCCCCAGGGGGTCATTGATTTTCCCTATATGCATATAGTAAAAACTTAAAAAATCTTCTTTTAAAGAACTCTAAGAGCTAGAGCTAAGATATTTAGCATCAAACATGTTTTAATAGGTGTCTACCAAGTTTGTTCAAATAAAAGCCCTGGGGTCAAAATTGGCCCAAACCCCGGGGGTCATTGATTTTCCTTATATGTGTATAGCAAAAACTTAAAAATCTTCTTTGAAAAAACCCAAATAGCTAGAGTTTAGATATTAAGCATGAAACATCTTCAAGTGAGTGTCTACAAAGTTTGTTCATATAAAAGACCTGGGGTCAAAATTGGCCCCGCCCCGGGGGTCATTGATTTTCCTTATATGTGTATAGCAAAATCTTAAAATCTTCTTTGAAAAAACCCAAATAGCTAGAGTTTAGATATTAAGCATGAAACATCTTCTAGTAAGTGTCTACAAAGTTTGTTCAAATAAAAGCCCTGGGGTCAAAACTGGCCCCGCCCCAGGGGTGTCATTGTTTTGAACTATATGTGTATAGTAAAAACTTTAAAAAATCTTCTTTTAAAAAGCCCAATGAGCTAGAGCTTAGATGTTTAGCATGAAACATCTTCTTATGGGTGTGGGGGGGGGGGGGGTGGGGGTAGGGGGCTATATACAGGTGAGCGACCTCAGGGCCATCGTGGCCCTCTTGTTTATATCAACAGGTTGAAATCTTCCTAAACTAAGACTTATTTAACCTCCATAAAGCAACACCTCTCAGTAACCACCAAAAATATGTCTTCCAAAGGGTGTTGCTATGCAGAGGTTTTACTGTCATTTGACAAAGTGTTGCCATTTCTTTGAATGTGTAAAATGCTTCTTAAAAACTATTGAAAATTAAATCAATGAGGGTTTTTATGCCTCCACAGAGTGGGAGCATATAGCGTTGCACTTGTCCATCCGTCTGTCCGTCCGTACGTCTGTCCGAGCAAACATTTTGGGTTTAGGGGCTATATAACAGTAAAAAGAACAAAAGAGAACAATAGGTTCATTCCGTGATCAAAGGGTTTAGGGGCTTGTAGCCCTTAAGAAAACAAAGAAAATAACAAACAAAATAGCCCCTAAAGCCAAAATCTTGTGAACGCAACTCCTCTTATACCAGACTGGCAGATTTTGCTTAAACTTCCAGGGATGAACAACCTTAATGTGTAGATGGTAGTAAAGGAAGGAATTTTTGCTGCAACCAAATTTAACAGAATTATGGCCCTTTGTTGATTTTTTCACTATTTACCATATAGAAATTTTGTGAACGCAACTCCTCTTAAACCGGATGGCAGATTTTGCTTAAACTTTCAGGGATGAACAACCTTAATTTGTAGATGGTAGTTAACGAAGGAATTTTTGCTGCGACCAAATTTAACAGAATTATGGGCTTTTGTTGATTTTTTCACTATATACCATATATATGTTGTCAGTGGGGGCATCTGTGTCCTTTGGACACTGTGAGTTCTAGTTTATTTCATATTTCGCGCCAAAAATTACAAGATTTTATTATTAATATGAGTTGTAATTTTCATATTGACTTATTTTATCCTCTGCCATGCTAAATATCCCAAGTGAACTTTAAATATGGACAAAACCATTCATTATTCTAGAAAATAAATTTAAAGTATGTACTGACTGAATAGCAAACTGTGCAGACGACATCTTGGTCTGTACTTATCGCATTCAGGGTAGAATAAATTGTCGCCAGTAGGATAAGAGTTAAATGCATTTAAGAAAAATGCTTTGAAGTGAGTTTGTAGCTAGTTTTGACCACTTAATTATATCTTTATGATTGTTTCCTATACTTACATGATCAAAATTATGCTAGTATAAATACTTCAGTACTTCTGCATGCCTCCAGATGAGCAAAAATATTTCAAGAAAATCAAACTTTAGAAAAATGTACTAAGATTTAAAGAAAAGTAAAAAGATTAAAAATTCAAGTGATGATTTACATGTTATGTGCAGTTAATGACTGATTTTGAAATATTTGTCACTTTTTGCATATTTTGACCTCTCTTTGGTAAAATATGGGAATTGTCAGTGCACTTTGCAGTCTGTTAGTTATTTTCTCTGTTCATGTGACAATATTTGACTTTAATTTGTTTAAAATACATTTTCAAAAATTTTCATGAAAATTAGCATGAATCTGGAGGCTTTAATTTACCATAGTCATTATAATTTATAAAATTATGATTTATTTCTTTGAATCATTTAGAAACTTGGCATTGAGAAAACAGATCCAAACTCACTGACACCAGAAGAAGTAACAAAATTTGTGAGACTGGACTTCGATCCTGCTACCATTACATGGCAACGAGGTTTGTACATCATGACATGCTGAATTTTAAAGTCAATTTCATAGCCACATTTTAGCTTGTCTGGCACAGAGAATCCCTTCAAGTGTGTGTCCCTTTGTACATTATTTATAGAAGGAATGGGTTCTAATTTAAAGCAAACGACAAGCTCTCAGCTATGGGGATAGCTACATATTTATAAAGAACACACTTTCCTTAGTGAGAATCTTAACACATTAACATATGGATTATTTTGCGCAAGGTAAAACCAACCCATGGTAATTTAGTTACCATCAAGTTTTAATTGGATAATTAATGAGACATTTAACCTGAACCAGTAGATGTCTTGACTTTAACTAAGAAAGTGCTGGCAAACATCCTTAGCTAGTTGGTACAATGTAATTCAGTCCTGTCAAAATAGTTTTGTATATATTTTGATGATTGATTACTTTTATACAATATTTACCACTATATGGGGATACTAGTAATTATATTTAACAAAAACTTTGTATAAATCTTATAAATATCATAATACATGTACTACAACTTACAGAAATTGAAAATAAAAGTTGTATCTTTGTACAGTGATGGACACAAATGATAGATTTCTGAGAAGTATTACAATAGGCCAGGGACCAAATGAGAAAGGAAAAACTAGACAGGTTTGTTGCATTAATGTTTAACCAATACAATTATAGATATTCATACAATGGACTCGCCCTGTTTTAAATTTGGAATAATCCATTGTTGTTCTGTGTTTAGCTGTGTTTCAATAAAAGAAAAAACTTATTACAAAAAAAAATCTGATGAGACTACACTATTCTGGATGGCATCGGCACTAACCTGTGTTGCATAGGCACTTACCTGTTTGACTTAGGTAAGCCTCATCTAATGTTTAAAGTATGAGAATGTGAAGAAATTTATATATTTATACTCTTTTGTGTATGCCACTAAATTATTTGAAGCATAATTTTGAGAAATTTTAATGCAACCTTAATTTTATTGAGAGTAACCTTGGTGTTGCAAAAGTCTTTCTTTGAACTGATTTTATAATTTTTGGAGTGTCTGCCTGAACGGCTGAATATAAAATGTAAAAATGTGTATTTGTTTCTATGTTATTATAAAATATGTCAAAAGATTTATAGATGATGATCAGATATTTCTTATATTGTTACAGTGTCAGTTTGATATCACAGTTGCCAGTGAAATTATGGCTATCCTTGCCTTGACAACCAGTCTACAGGATATGAGGGAGAGATTGGGCAATATGGTGGTTGCTAGTAGTAAAGCTGGTGTCCCTATCACAGCTGATGATCTGGTAATTTGTTCCTGTGATCTAGTGGTTATGATGACTGTTTTTTGTATCATTGTTACCTGATAGGTTGTGGTTTCATGTCTATGTTTAATTAGAATGCTGTCTTGACAGCTGATGGAGGGCTTATTGATCTACTGAGATGCTTGGAATAGGACATTGACAGTAAGATACTCAATATAACACTAACTTTTGATAATATTGAAGGGAGGGAGAGAATATCTTTTTCATCACAGTCTTTCATTAAAAGAAAAGAAAATTTTGGAGCTGATAGTCGTCATCTTCTATTAGACTATCACAACTTGTCATTAAAATAAAAAAAAGAAAAGAAAGATTGATGATTGTTGTATATCTATAATGAAGAACTGATAACCATTTATTTCAGGGAGTGAGTGGTGCATTGACAGTATTAATGAAAGATGCTATTAGACCCAATCTGATGCAGACACTTGAGGTAATAAAGCCCTTTATAGTACTCTCTATAATTGCTGTATGTTATTTAAAGTTAAGAATTTTGTATGTGTCATTCTAAAAAATGTTAAAAGCTTAATATCATATTTGGATTAATGATTTCTGAAAATTGAGAAACTTGACAGTGCTTGATTTGTGTAATGGGTTTACCCTATTTTGGATTGTATACTGTTAATTGAAGGAAGCTTAGTCTAAAGATTTAAAATATATCAGAAAATTGTTTATTTCTTAGACATAATAGACCTTTAAAAAACTATTCTGTTTATCCTTTTGTGTATTTCAAGTAAACACAATGTTGACACAAAAACATTGTTATACTTAATTGTATATTATAGGGTACCCCTGTGTTTGTACATGCCGGACCTTTTGCCAACATCGCACATGGAAACTCTTCAATCCTTGCTGACAAAATTGCTCTGAAACTTGTAGGAGAGAATGGATTTGTTGGTAAGATTATTGTTAGCTAACCTGAGCATATGCTCAGGGTGAGCTATTAGGATCACTCTTCGTCCGTCGTCTGTCGTCCGTCGTACGTCGTCCGTTGTCCGTTCACACTTTTAAAACGACATCTCCTCTGAAACCATAAGGCAGATCATAATGAAACTTCACAGGGATGTTCCTTGTGTGAAGCCTTAACAAAGTTGTTCAAAGAATTCCATTCCATGCAGAACTCTGGTTGCCATGGCAAGCAAAAGAAAAAACTTTGAATATCTTCTTCTAAAAAACCCAAAGAGCTAGAGCTATGATATCTGGCATGAAACATCTTCTAGTGAGTGTCTACCAAGTTTGTTCTAATTAAAGCCTTGGGGTCAAAATTGGCCCCGCCCCAGGGGGTCATTGATTTTCCCTATATGCATATAGTAAAAACTTAAAAAATCTTCTTTTAAAGAACCCAAAGAGCTCGAGCTAAGATATTTAGCATGAAACATCTTCTAATGGGTGTCTACCAAGTTTGTTCAAATAAAAGCCCTGGGGTCAAAATTGGCCCCGCCCCAGGGGGTCATTGATTTTCCCTATATGCATATAGTAAAAACTTAAAAAATCTTCTTTTAAAGAACCCAAAGAGCTCGAGCTAAGATATTTAGCATGAAACATCTTCTAATGGGTGTCTACCAAGTTTGTTCAAATAAAAGCCCTGGGGTCAAAATTGGCCCCGCCCCAGGGGGTCATTGATTTTCCCTATATGCATATAGTAAAAACTTAAAAAATCTTCTTTTAAAGAACCCAAAGAGCTAGAGCTTAGATATTTAGCATGAAACATGTTCTAACGGATGTCTACCAAGTTTGTTCAAATAAGAGCACTTGGGTCAAAATTGGCCCCGCCCCGGAGGTCATTGATTTTCCTTACATGTGTATAGCAAAAACTTAAAAAATCTTCTTTGAAAAAAAGCAAATAGCTAGAGTTTAGATACTAAGCATGAAACATCTTCTAGTGAGTGTCTACATAGTTTGTTCAAATAAAAGCCCTGGGGTCAAAATTTGCCCCGCCCCGGGGGTCATTCATTTTCCTTATATGTGTATAACAAAAACTTAAACATTCTTCTTTGAAAAAACACAAATAGCTAGAGTTTAGATATTAAGCACGAAGCATCTTCTAGTGAGTGTCTACAAAGTTTGTTCAAATAAAAGCCCTGGGGTAAAATTGACCCCGCCCCGGGGGACATTGATTTTCCTTATATGTGTATAGCAAAAATTTAAAAAATCTTCTTTGAAAAAACCCGAATAGCTAGAGTTCAGATATTAAGCATGAAACATTTTCTAGTAAGTGTCTACAAAGTTTGTTCAAATAAAAGCCCTTGGGTCCAAACTGGCCCTGCCCCAGGTGTGTCATTGTTTTTAACTATATGTGTAAAGAAAAAACTTGACCAGCTAGACCTTAGATGTTTTGTATAAAACAATTTCTAATGGGTGTCTACCAAGTTTGTTCAAATTAAAGCCCTGAGGGTTTAAACTGGCCCCGCTCCGGGGGCCTATATACAGGTGAGCGACTTCAGGGCCATCATGGCCCTTTTGTTTTGGATGTTCATGTGATGATTTAAGTTTACTTTTTAAAGTTTGAGATTTTTTCAGTGTTTAAGGTGGTTTCAGACCTTTTGTTGCTCACCATTATAGATTGTAATCCTGCCAGGAATTCTTTCATGTGAAGAAACTATCCAGTTAGTTTACAGTATGTTGATGGTTTTACCCAGAAGTTTCTTCACAAGTATAGCTGGATAATTGCCATATGGTCTTTTCTGTGTCTGTGTGTGACTTGAAATAAAGCATAAAAATATATATGTGGCATTATGGCAAAGTGGTTAACGTATAGGACACTTTTCACATGCATGTTACTACTGAACATTAGTATACAATTCCATGTGTCTTGGGGGTTTTTTTTTGGCAGTTTAAATTTTTTTTAATTGAACATAAGTAACATTAGCTATTTGGTCGGCAGCAATAAATTTTATGAACATCTTTTGGACTTCTGTTTGATGATGTATGAACTATTTCAGTGACTGAGGCAGGGTTTGGAGCTGATATTGGTATGGAAAAATTCTTCGACATAAAATGTCGTTACTCTGGTCTTGTACCCAATGCTGTTGTCCTAGTGGCCACAATAAGGGCTCTGAAGATGCATGGAGGAGGACCAACTGTGGTGGCAGGAGTGCCCCTACCTAAGGAATATATAGAAGAGGTAATGTAGTTCAAGTATTTTCAAATACAGCATACAGTTCAACCTTTCCTAGAATTTTAACACAGGTTTTCCAATGTAATACTGTGGTTATTTGATTGGTGAATGTAGATGGCATAGTGCACCAGCCTCTTTGGAGGCTTGGGTTTAAATCCCACTGCTGCCACCATGCCAGTAAACAAGAATACAGGATAGATCTTATATAAATGTTTATTAACATGATTACAAAATGTCTTTTTCTGAAAAAACAAATAGAGGGCACAAAACAAGGTAAACAACTCCCCTACATATGTTGTGCACAACAACTAAATGTTCATAGGTCATTGGACACCATAGATATAGTGGCAATCCATGTTTCTCTAAGGATTTCAACCTTCTTAGAATAATTATCACCATTGGAGAATATTATCGGGTTTTTGTGATTTTATCATCTTAATAAAATTATGAACCCTTTGTTCATGTGATATTAGCTAAAAATCTGGTTCTTTGACAATTTCCTATCATTTGTTTTGAATAGTATTTAAATCTGAAATTTATATTGACTACTTTCTGTTGCATTAAAAAGTTGGAAAATGTATGTACTTTAGATTTTAAATACTCTCCTTGAAAATTATCCCTTTATATTTCTTCAATATTTATTTTTGTTTATTTTAGAACTTGGAATTGTTGGAGAAAGGATTTTCCAATCTACAGAAGCAGACAGAAAATGCCAACAAGTTTGGAGTACCTGTTGTTGTTGCAATTAATGGATTTGCGTAAGTTATTTATTTTATATGGGACAGATCTATGTTACTTTGTAAGGAAACTTTTGGCGAAGGGTAATGTTGGGAGTTAGAAACTTGAGATTATTGCAGGTGTTTCTGAGAATTTTCCCTGTGACAATTTATCTCTGGTGCTGAGTCTAATGGTCATTTGTTTCTTACAGCAGATACAAAAATCATATGGGATAAGTAATTGGTCACTTGCAGAGAAATCTGTAAACTACTGGTTAATTATCCAAGAAAGCCCATTAGGTAGACTGAACACCAGAATTAGACCAAAAATGTGTTAAAGTCTGTATGAAAACAAAGATAAAAACGAAGCAATTTACTAACAAGTGTGCTTGTATATAAACATATATTATTATGTTAAGCAGAATGATGATTATTCTCTTCAATTGACTTTTATTATTGTTTTAACAACACCAGTATTCTTTTTTATACCATATGAAAGTTTCTTAATTGCAGTTTTTAGCTCGACTTTTTTTTTTTTGAAAAAAAAAGTAGAGGTATTGTTATAGTCAGGTCGGCGTTGCCGTTGCCGTCTCCGTTGCCGTTGCCGTTGCCGTCCGAAAACTTGTACCTGGATCATAACTTTTTTATTTCTTGGTGTATTGTCTTCATACTTGGCCACAACAACCCTTGGGACAAGACCTTTCAGTAGACCACACTAACCTTGACCTTCATCCATAAATGACCTTGACCTTCAAGGTTAAAAGTCCAATTTTTGTTTGTTCATGCTGTTATTGGCTGTTACTTTGTTATTTTTGAATGGATTGTCTTCAAACTTGAACATAATAATCTTCAGGGATATCCCTTAAAAATAACCAGTCAGACCTTGACATTCACTCATCAATGACCTTGACTTTGAAGGTCAAATTATTGAAATTTTCATTTTTTTGGCTATTATTGGCTGTAACTTTGTTATTTTTGAATGGATTGTCTTCAAACTTGAACATAATAATCTTCAAAGATAACTGTTAAAAATATACCGAAAGACCTTGACCTTCACTCATTAATGACATTGCCTTTGAAGGTCAAATTATTGAAATTTTCATTGTTTTGGCAGTAACTGACTGTAACTTTGCTATTTTTGAAGGGATAAACTTCATATTATAACAGAACATTCTTAAGGACCAGACCTTGTTGTTTATCAAACCAAATTTGCTTGGGCTCTTTAATGACCTTGACCTTGAAGGTTATATTATTGAATTTTCTCAGATTGTGCATTTATCGGTGTGTGTGTATGTATAGTATATGTATTATATATAAATATATATATAAATGTGTGTGTGTATATATATACATATATGCAGGTGTATATATATATATATATATATATATATATATATATATATATATATATATATATGCATGTATATATATATATATATATATATATATATACATATATAGATATATATATATATATATCAAATATATATATATATCAATATATATATATATATATATATATATATATATATATACATATATATATACATGTATATATAATTGCGTCATGTTTTTCTATTTTTAGAAATTGCGTCATTTTTTCTATTTTTAGAAATTGCGTCATTGTTGCTATTTTTAGAAATTTCGTCATTTTTGTTCTATTTTTAGAAATTGCGTCATTGTTTCTATTTTTAGAAATTGCGTCATTGTTTCTATTTTTAGAAATTGCGTCATGTTTTTCTATTTTTAGAAATTGCGTCATTTTTTTTCTATTTTTAGAAATTGCGTCATTTTTTTCTATTTTTAGAAATTGCGTCATTTTTTTCTATTTTTATAAATTGCTTCATTTTTTTTTCTATTTTTAGAAATTGCGTCATGTTTTTC
The DNA here is from genome assembly GCF_026571515.1 of Ruditapes philippinarum. Classification (NCBI taxonomy): domain Eukaryota; kingdom Metazoa; phylum Mollusca; class Bivalvia; order Venerida; family Veneridae; genus Ruditapes; species Ruditapes philippinarum. Next base: position 106,545 of record NW_026866837.1, read on the forward strand.
TATTTTTAGAAATTACGTCATTTTTTCTATTTTTAGAAATTGCGTCATGTTTTTCTATTTTTAGAAATTGCGTCATTGTTGCTATTTTTAGAATTTGCGTCATTTTTTCCTATTTTTAGAAATTGCGTCATTTTTCTATTTTTAGAAATTGTGTCATTGTTGCTATTTTTAGAAATTGCGTCATTTTTGTTCTATTTTTAGAAATTGCGTCATTTTTTCTATTTTTAGAAATTGCGTCATTGTTGCTATTTTTAGTAATTGCGTCATTTTTTTCTATTTTTAGAAATTGCGTCATTTTTTTCTATTTTTAGAAATTGCGTCATTGTTGCTATTTTTAGTAATTGCGTCATTTTTTCTATTTTTAGAAATTGCGTCATTTTTTTTTCTATTTTTAGAAATTGCGTCATTTTTTTTTCCTATTTTTAGAAATTGCGTCATTGTTTCTATTTTTAAAAATTGCGTCATTTTTTTCTATTTTTAGAAATTGCGTCATTTTTTCTATTTTTAGAAATTGCGTCATTGTTGCTTTTTTTAGAAATTGCGTCATTTTCTTTTTCCTATTTTTAGAAATTGCGTCATTGTTTCTATTTTTAAAAATTGCGTCATTTTTTTCTATTTTTAGAAATTGCGTCATTTTTTCTATTTTTAGAAATTGCGTCATTGTTGCTATTTTTAGAAATTGCGTCATTGTTGCTATTTTTAGAAATTGCGTACTGTTGCTATTTTTAGAAATATGCTTAATGTTTCTATTCATATATATACAAAATATATAAACAAAACTAATGTGACAAGACAGACCAACTAAATTTATAAAAAGGAAACATCAATATATGTTCAAACCTTTCTATGTTTGCGTTTAGAAAAAGTAAAAAGTCGAGCGTTGCCCCCGCCCGGCGGTGGCTCTTGTTACCACTTCTTTTACCACACAAATTTTCTACCTGTTATTTTAAAAAATTCTTCATTGAGAGGATCAAAATATTTTTTCAGTTTTTCAAGTACTTTCTCGTCTATATCAGGATGACCACTGCTTTTACTCTCTGGCAGACAATATTCTTTTCCACACTTTGACTTAATACAGTATAAATCTCTCTCTGTGTTTTTAACGAACATGTCTCTATTTATATAAGATGTTAAATTCAGGAATCGCTCTGCTCTACGTAACTCCATAACAGGATTTTTGTTTAAGTTATTTCCGTCAACAATTAAGATTTGATTTTGCTTGAAATGTCTCAGCCATTGTTTTAAAATAGGTGCATAAGCTGATAGTTGTAAGACGCGGCTTTTTGTGTTTATTTCTCCATTCCCATCTGTTATCATCTCCTCGAAAGTTTTGCCTTGTAGTTCATCAGGATTTGAATAAATCTGTTTAAGGTAGTGTGAAGTAGCACGTGATACTGGGTCTCGAACGACCAATATTACTTTCATGGTTGGATAAAATAAATGTATTCGTGAAGGTGCATGATTCCATCCCCAGTACTGGGGGGATTTTTCTATAGTAATTTGCCCGTGTTTGGAGCATGGCATTTGATTCTTGTACCAACTCTTTCCCTTCTTATAATTGATATCAGTGAAATATAGCGTAGGTTTCGCTTTGAACTGCATGGCAACTTGAGGATGTAATGCAAGGAATGTAGAAAACGCCTCTGTCCCACCTTTAATCACACCTACTATGATACATTTAGGAATTTCTTTCCTACATGTTCTTTCGTCCTCCAGATTTTTACCGAGCATGATCATTTTACGTAAGTTACGATCTTCTATGCTGTCAAGGTCAGGTTCGATACAGATGAATTGCAGACGTAAAATATGAAAGATCATTATTGTGATAAGTGAAATGAACGTCAGTTTCTTCATACAATTTAAACTGTGTGGTATTGACCTGAAATGGAATAGAAATGTCATATATCACCTGTCCATCATTATTTTGTATATTATATTCTGCATTGAATTTGAAAATACCCAATTGTAGTGATTACAATCATGATTGTATAATCTTGACTGAATTTCTGTTATAGATTAGACTTAAAAAAGAATTTGCCTGGACCTATACTGATGGAGTAGGAATGTTATTACCGCTATATTTGCACATTGCTTAAAGCTGCATGCCTCCACTGATGAGCCAAAAAATTTTAAGAAAATCAAACTTTAAGAAAATCACCCTTAGGATATGTGGCCTGCTTTTTAAATTTGTCTTTTGATGTCATATCTGTGATATGCAGGCTTCATACCCTCTGATCCCCTTTCAAATTTCCATTTTATTTAGTTACGCCCATTGTTTTTCTTGTTTAGGGCCCACGCATTATTTTACTTTGGGACCATATGCCGCTTTTCATGGAATGGCACTAACGTGTCACATTGAAGGTTCCATGACCGCCATATGAACACATCTGCTGATGTTTCAAAATTCCTAACCAGTTCATGTTAAATGTTAGATTCTGCTTAAGCCGGTGCTAGGGGGCGTTGACTGTAGTTTGCACTTACCAGTACCGTCCATGAACAGGCTCAATCAAACCGAGTCTGCAACATTTTCAGTATTGATGTGTTGGGCTTTCTTTAGGGATTTTTATTTCTCTCTATTTGATAACAATATATTAGTTTGTAAGAAAAGTAAAAATATTCAAAACTCAAGAAATAATTTACATATTATGTGCTGTTAATGACTGATTTTGCAATATCTATCACCATATCTCTGTTGCATGACTTATTCAGTAAGGGCAATTTTTGCATATTTTGACCTCTCTTAAAGGATTGTTAGTGCTATTGGCAATGTGTAAATTACTTCCTTTATTTCCTTCACAGTATTTTACTTTTAATAACATTTTCAAAATTTTCATGAAAATAAGCATGAATCTTGAGACATATTGCTTTATACAGTACACTTGGGGTGTCCATGGCCAAGTGCTTAAGGTTGTTGGGTTTGGATCACGACAGGGACTTTGGATTATTACATTTGAGGAAGCTATCCAGCTAGCTAATGGAACGTTGCAGGTTCTACTCAGGTGCCTGTTCATGCATGAAATAATCCAACAAAAAACAACACAAAAAACATACTACAGTTGAGGACCAGACAATATACAAGGTCAAATTGAACAACTGTTTAGGATGGCCTGAATTTTACAGATGACATAACTAATTTCTCGCTGCTGCTAGCATGAAAAGAGTTGAAATAATAAAATTTTGAAAGAAACTTATTAAAGTAATTATTTACCAGCATCATGTTATATACTGCATTAACTTTTTCAAAGCCAAAATGAAACACTGTTAATTACAGTTAACTAGTATTTATATGCATGTTTCAAAAGATGTTTTTGTATGACATCTGAGAATGCTACACAAGTTACAAATGCATATCAGTATGAAGATATTTTTTTTCTTATATCTAATTTTGATAGAAAAAGAATTGTTCTAAAATTCTATAATAATTTTTCATTATAAACTTCACCTACTTTTTGGACAAATAATGTAAAAAAAAGAAATAGGCAAACGATACAGTAACCATTCTAACAAACTCCCTCAATTTTTCTGTGATAAAATTATAAATTTCAAATTATGCATATAGATCTACATACCTTGAAATATCCATATTTGCATTTGGTATTTATCAACATGACCTAGCTAGCATGATTTTGCCTTTGATAATTTACAAATAATAATTGAATTATATATCATAATGTATACTCATATACCCCAGGCAATTTTTATCACTTTTCTGCTCTCATCTTGTAATATAAAAAAAAATTAAGTTAATTATCTAAAATATTGAATATTAAATTGAATTCAATTAAAAAATCAATATTAAATTATTGTATTACAGAAAATTTTATTATTTTGGGCATATTCATTACATTTTCTGCCAGGCCCATCAAAAGAACATGTAGGCCCATTGTGAGCAATGCAAATGCATGTTAATAGTTTTTTTGGATAGATTGATAGTTTTTGCCTTAAAAATTGTAAACAGACAAACTTCTTTTTCAAAAGTTATCTTTATAGTTGTCTCCCTTTTATATTAAAACTGTTCATCTTTCTGTAACTCTCGCACCAATTACCCTTTATGACATTAACTTTGTTATATTTTGTCCATTTTCAAAAAGTAAATGAACTGTTTACTGAAGTTTTCTTACAGCATTTATGTAAAGTAGATACTAAAGTAAGGTAACTGTATGGCGTAATGATGTAGCTTACTGTAATTTGAACCACTTTGCCTTTTATTTGCAATTATGACTGGGATGTTGAATTCTTACAAATGGAAAAGCTACATGTATTCACCTAGCTTATGAATGGTCAGTTATTCTAAACTGTTTCCTAGTCTTTACTGGAAGGTTTTTAACTGGATGAACTGTGAAATACTTTATGACTTTTATAGTTTTGTATGAAACTCAGAAGACCCATCCTCTAGTCCAAACTCCCCAAGTAAAAGATATCAAAAGTCAAGTCAAATGGTGCGTGCACAATGATGAATGTACGGAATGACTTAAGTGTACATGTATTTTATTACAGAACTGACACCCAAGCAGAGAAGGAATTGATTCAGAAGTTGGCACGTGAAAATGGAGCATTTGATGCTGTAATCTGTAACCACTGGGCAGAGGGTGGAAAGGGAGCTACTGACCTTGCCAAGGCTGTAGATAAAGCTTGTCAGCAGAAGAGCAACTTTAAGTTTCTGTATGATGTGTCTGTAAGTTGGTAGTCTTTATAACTTTATTGTACATTATTCATACACATTTTTGAATACAATAACTTTAGTGTACAAGATTGATACAAATTTGTGAACTCAATTACTATTGTGTACTAGATTCATACAAAGTTATAAATTCATTTACTTTTGTGTACAATATTTGTACATAGTTTTAAATTCAATAACTTTTGTGTACTAGAAAAAATTCTAAATTCAATTACATATGCGTACAAAATTCATACTTAGTTCTAAACTCAATTACTTTTATTTGTGTACAAGATTCATACAAATTTGTGAACTCTATTACATTTGTGTACAAGGTTCATACAAAGTTTTAAATTCATTTACTTAAGGATGTTTCTGTTATCATATTCTAACAACATGCCAGGTTTAAAGAAATTCTATTGAACATTTTTCATTTTGCCTATATGTCTATACGAAATTTCATGAAAATGTTCTTAAGTGTACAAGATTTTTTGTGTGCAAGATTCATACACATTTTTGAACACAATTACTTTTGTATACAAGATTACACAATAACTTAAGTGTACAAAATTCATAGAAATTTGCATACAAGATTTACACAAATTTTTGAACTCCTTTACTTTAGTGTGCAGGATTCATACAAATTTCTAAACAATTAGTTTTGTGTACAAGATTCATACAAATTTCTGACCTAGAGTGTAAAAGTTTCATACAATTATGTCATAATTTGTCTATTAAGCATACATCATTTATTTACTACCTGTATTAAGCATGGTAAAGTATAAATACATTTACTGTGTTTATAGTTACCTATAGAGGAGAAGATCGCAGTTATTGCACGTGAGATTTATGGAGCAGATGGCATTGATATTAAACCTGAGGCTCAGGAACAGATTGACAGATACAGGAAACAGGTACTTTATCTCCATGCCATAATTATGTCTCCCAACATTTTTTAGAGACATATTGTTTTGCCTTGGCCGTCTGTCTGTTTGTCCGTTTGCATTCAGTTTGTATGGCTTTCACAGGTCAAACTGCAGGCCAGATTTCAATGAAACTTCAAAGGAGTACCACCATCCCTAGTTGTGCATGTCACCGGCTTGTTCCGCTTCGCTGCACAAAATGGCCATCAGAGCTATAAAGAGAAAAATCTTGTCCGGCTTTCAAAGGTCAAGGTTCTGGCAGGATTTTGACCAAAATTTGCAGGAGTGATCAGTACCATACCTTGTTTTGGGAGACATGTTTTTGAGACAAAAACCCCTTCTAGTTTTAAACCGATTTATGTCCTTTATAATCTAACGATATACATTGAATCCTTGGCACAATATTTATGCCTCCACTTTTGGAGTTTGGGAAGAGATAGGAAATTGCTTTCTTTTGTCATTCCTTATGAATGTCCTAAAAATCTTTGGCATGTATTGCTCCTGAGGAGATTGACAGAAAGTTATCAAAACCTTGCACATATGTTTATTAGGATGAGATATTGTGCATTTTAGTTTCTATATCGGACATAGTCACATTGACAGAGCCGTTTTGAATTAGGAATGTAAAAAATATATACACTGACCCTTAAGTTGATGATAGAAAAAAACCAAACCTTGCACATAATTATATAGTATATATTGGTGTGAGGTGTGTGGTGAAATACATGTAATACAAACACAGTTGTTGTAATTTTTGTTTGTAGCATAAAACTTAGTGATGTATAGTGTCTAGGAATATCTTTTATAAATGTTAAACTTAGTGATATGTAGTGTCTAGGAATATCTTTTATAAATGTTTTATCATGCATGGATATCCCAATAAATAATGTGACAATAACATAACCAGTAAGGGCTTGATTTTAAACAGTTACTGTTTTAGTCATTACAGGTTTTATTTTTTACGACTTTAAAAGTGATAACATTTTTTTTTGCAAACAAATTGTTTCAAGTTTCATGCTTTCATTTTTGTTATGTTCTTGTTTTTACCAGGGATTCAATGACTTACCAATATGTATGGCAAAGACCCACTTGTCGTTATCTCATGACCCAACATTGAAGGGACGACCAACAGGTTTTACTGTACCCATCAGAGAGGCCAGGGCTAGCATCGGAGCAGGTTTTATCTACCCATTAGTTGGAACAGTAAGTTTGTATGCTTCTTATATTACTTTACCCCGGTACATTGAACTGTCTTTAATGTTTTTGAAATTTAAGAAAAGTTATGTGACCATAGAAAAAAGTGTATTTAAAAAATTAGAGAAAGTTTACTTTTACTTCATTTATGGTTACTTTTAAAATATTTTTACCTTTGAAGATACAAAAAAAAAACCCATTTTAATCTACTTGAATTGAAAAATCCTTCAAAATGTGTATAAATATTCTTTACCGGAAAAAGTAAGTAAGTAAGTAATTAAAGTCTTTATTTACTGAGGCTATGTATTTGGTTACCCAATCTTCCGTGTGGGCCTCAAAAGCATAATTTACACTATATACATCATTTACATCATGTTTTTACAGTGAAATCTGTGAATTTTTCAATCATTTTATCATAATGTATGAACTATTAGATTCATCAACTTTCGGTACAGTTTAATCTCATAATCTATGAAGATAATCATATTAACAGACAATAACATGTTTTATACATTTCAGATGAGTACAATGCCGGGACTTCCGACACGACCTTGTTTCTATGACATTGACATTGATCCTGACACGGAGGAAATTGTTGGCCTGTCTTAAGAATTTAAACAACAGTTACCATGACAACATAGTAATGGATTGAGAAAAAAATTAATCGACAAACCAGCGTTTAATTTGTTCTTTGACTTTAAATTCAGATATTAAGAGAATTATTGAAAAGCATGGTCACAAATTAAAATTGTTATATGAAAACTTATTTATATAAACATCAGTATTGTGGATAACCTGAACTACATGTAAATTTTATATATGTATCATTTATAAATTTAAGAGATGATTATGTTATTGGATATACAATGTATGTCAATGATGTAAGCGACACTTAAGTAATTTTATGAACATTACAGATATGTTTCCATTGATGTTATGATAATTGCTTGATTTCTATATTGTCATTAATTATTTGCCAGTTTCTTTGTTAAAAGTTATTAGTAACGTTTTGTATGTACAGGTATTTGTATGTATAAATTTGGTGCATTTGTGATACAATACTTTATGTATATATGACATGGTTGTGGAAATTGCCTATATCCATGATATATTTGGAAGAAAAAAAGAAAAATTTAATCATTAATATATTTGTATTATATTTGTGCCATTTATTGATTCATATAATGCCAACATTAGCAGTTATTCTAACCCTTTATTCTATCTAAATATAATAAATGGACTTGTCCAGCTTTCAACCTTGGCAACACTTTTCATATGTTTAGAGAAATTTTCAAAATATGTACTTACTGAAAAGTGAATAGTGCAAACCATGATCAGACAGTGTGGATGTGCCGGCTGGGTATATTCAATTGCCATGTGCAAGCAAAAGGTTCAAAACCCTTTTATGACTGACAGAGTTTATTTAGGACTTTCACAAGCATGGAGTTCCACCAGCCAGCACATCTGTGCATTCTGACTAGATTTTGCTTTTGGGATTTTCAATGTTAGCATTTTTTTGTTAAAATTCCTTAAAATAAAAACAGCATTTTCAAGTTGAAAGCAGACTAAATCCATTTTACAAATTAAGCAATGCAAGGATTTATCTTAAATTTTATATAAGGGTACAACTCAACACTTTTGTTGTAACTAGGTGAATTTTATGCATGATTGCAATAACCTTCTATGTTTATATATAAAAGAAATGAAATAATCTCTAAAACATAATGTATCAATAGTTAGGTAAGGTATATATTTTCTATGTTATTTTTAGCTCGACTATTCGATAAGAATAAGTAGAGCTATTGCAGTCACCCGAGCGTCGGCGTCGGCGTAACCACTTATGTTAAAGTTTTTGTAATAGTTCAAATATTTTCAAAGTCCATAGACATATGGCTTTGAAACTTTGCACACTTGTTCACCATCATGACCCCAACCTGTAGACAGGAGGAGGTAACTCTATCAAGCATTTTGACAGAATTATGCCCTTTTTCGACTTAGAATTTACGTTAAAGTTTTTGTAATAGTTCAAATATTTTCAAAGTCCATTGACATATGGCTTTGAAACTTTGCACACTTGTTCACATCATGACCCCAACCTGTAGACAGGAGGAGGTAACTCTATCAAAGCATTTTGACAGAATTATGCCCCTTTTTCGACTTAGAATTTACGTTAAAGTTTTTGTAATAGTTAAATATTTTCAAAGTCCATTGACATATGGTTTTGAAACTTTGCACACTTGTTCACATCATGACCCCAACCTGTAAACAGGAGGAGGTAACTCTATCAAGCATTTTGACAGAATTATGCCCCTTTTTCGACTTAGAATTTACGTTAAAGTTTTTGTAATAGTTCAAATATTTTCAAAGTCCATTGACATATGGCTTTGAAACTTTGCACACTTGTTCACCATCATGACCCCAACCTGTAAACAGGAGGAGGTAACTCTATCAAGCATTTTGACAGAATTATGCCCCTTTTTCGACTTAGAATTTACGTTAAAGTTTTTGTAATAGTTCAAATATTTTCAAAGTCCATTGACATATGGCTTTGAAACTTTGCACACTTGTTCAACATCATGACCCCAACCTGTAAACAGGAGGAGGTAACTCTATCAAGCATTTTGACAGAATTATGCCCCTTTTTCGACTTAGAATTTACGTTAAAGTTTTTGTAATAGTTCAAATATTTTCAAAGTCCATTGACATATGGCTTTGAAACTTTGCACACTTGTTCACCATCATGACCCCAACCTGTAAACAGGAGGAGGTAACTCTATCAAGCAGTTTTTTTACTATCAAGCACTAAGAAAAGTCGAGCGTTGCTGTCCTACCGACAGCTCTTGTTAGAACTTCCACAAAAGCTGTGCAAACAATATAGAACATGTCGTTTTTCATCGTTTTTAATTTTTATTGGAAAAAAAAAGTAGAAATATTTATCATAATATTTGGTAGATATATAAACAGGGTAGACAAATCTTAACATTGTTCTTGTTAGTGTATATCTCGGCAGAGTTACTGCCCTTCTATAGATGTCAGTTCTTTGTACTAAAATTTTTATCTGTAGATTGTAAACTATGCATTTATAATTTACTTTACCCTTGATACTCAGGAAAATATAGTAAACTAGTAAAAATCATTCATAGAGCTTCTGATGCTTATATCAAAAATGATTTATTAATTAATCAAATCAGTATTTTATAGAAAAATGTCAAAAATCTTACATTATTTCTGATTATTTCTAATTTGCCAATTTTGTATGATTTTGTATTAATTCGTATTGTATTTTGGAGCATATTTTTGAATAATAAAAAGAGTATATGTATCTATATTTGGTTGCTTTGATTTTCAAGTAATGTAATTGATATCACCAATATTAATGGATGACCAATATCCTGACAAAGTAAAGATTTATCTTTTCCTGTTCCTTTATTTCCTTTTCATGTTTTTTTCAAAATCTTAAGAAGCCATTTGTAGGGGTGTCCTAGGCTGAGTAGTTAACGTTGTTGACTTCAAACCACTTGACCCTCACCACAGTGGGGTTGAATCCTGCCAAGGACTTTAGATTTTTTTTCATGTGAGGAAGCTTTCGGGATAGCTTGCGGAACGCTGGTGGTTCTACTCATGTACCCACTGGTGCCTGAACTAATGCACAGAGGAGCACCTGAGGTCTTCCGCCACCAGTAAAGCTGGTTTGTAAGACGTTAAACCACACAAACAAAATTTTAATATTATTCAAATTTATGTTTTTAAACATTTTGATGTTTTTTTTTTTTTTCCTAAGATTAAAATGTTTATACCAAAAAGTAGATTAAAATGTTTATACCAAAAAGTCAAAAGACTAAACTAGTCTCTCAAGTTTCACCTAAGTGTCACCAGTTTATCAGAGTAACAAATTTATAATCAGAAATAATTAGTTAAAAAATACATTATATAAATGGCTGTTTCATATTGATTTTGTTTATGTTATGGTTCTGCAACATGCATTGTTTCTGCTCAAAATCTGTGTAACTATCTAATAAAAGCTGTTTGTTGGATTAACTCCAGAAATTATTTTTCAGCCATTATACCTTTTGTAAAAATATCAAAAATTATGTTAGAAGGAAATGTCCAAATAATTTTAGACAGATGTGTAGTAAAGCAAACAAAATTTAATACAAAATTATTATTATTATGTTTCAATTATATTGATTAATAATTGATTATCCTTCTATAGAAAATCATTCTAATAACTGTAACTGCCTCTTTAATTGATTAACAATACAATACAGAAAACTGATAATTGATAAATTGGTAAGAGGATCACACCTGTGCCAGGTATTGATTGGGTAGGTACTTCACAACCATCTGCTGCCCAGATTTTCCCAATAACAGGTAGTCTAACTTAAGACATTATTTCTAGAATGGCCTATGCATCTATTGGACAAATTGAAATACTGGGATGTCCATAACAGAAAATTGATTTTGTTCATAATCTGCTTCGGTATTTGATATACATAACAAAATAGGTTTATATAATAGTGTGTGTTGTTTCTATTTATAATGTGTTGTTAATTTTGTATTTATGTAAATGGATTAATTAGGAAAGGTGTGGAAATGAAGAAATATCAAGAAATGTGGTGAAAAGATTCTCATTTTTGCTGTGGATAAGATATTTAATACCAAATAAGTTGATATAAAGTTATGACTCAGTTCAGTATGACAGAGAAAATACCTGGTTGGGACTTTGGGCTTACGTCACCCACTCACAGGAAGCAAGAAAACGAGCAGCGGTGTACAGGATGTTGTTTTTGTTGGAATAGAAAAGTACTTTACAAAAATTCAAAATTTTACCAACTATCTACTTGTTTATATGTGTTGACTTTATTTTTATCATCTGTTAATTGTCAAAATGTTAATCAGAATATACGTCCATTCCCACCATTGTTTAACGCAGCTCAATATCGGCCAGTTTTAACCGAACCGTCCCAAGGCACGTGCGGTGTTCAAGAACGGTCCGCCTATTGTAAAAGTTCAATCTTTCCGATCTCAAAGGATGTATGTAACCAAGATTTTTGTGTCCAGCAATGTTCAACGAGGACAGAAAAACCAAGTTTTTATAATTTACTTGTGCAAACAACGGGTTTTAGTAATTGTGTGTTTCTCGATACGATCAATGTCCGTCCAGGAAGTGAGTTATTTTCAGCTTCTACGTCGTTCATCAGCAGCGGCCCAACATGTTTCGTGACACCGTCAGTTCTCCCTGACCTAACAACAACTACAGAGTTTACTATATCAGTATGGATCTGGCAGAAAAAAGACAACTTTGGGTAAATATTAAAAATAAGTTACTTAATATAAGTTTATGCAGTGCAAGCAAATTAAAGAGTTCAGATCTGTCAATGTTATTGCCTGTAATTTATTTTCTGTGACAGATGCTGCTCTTATATTGTATAAACAATGATCCATTAAAACCAGACAATGTATGTGCCACACATACAGTTAGATATGCTAATTGTAATGTAATGCTCCAAAACAATATAAAATTGGAAGATTGCTAATCATAGATACAAAAATATTTGATGACTGTAATGTTATTACATGTATATGGGAGATGTATAAAGATTGCAAATTTGATAGTGTCAAAAAATATTTCTTATAAACATGAAGTTCATAATTGCAATTTGAATTATTTGTGTGTGTTTTTCTCCTTGTTTCTGGCTCAGTATGCTCAAACATGAAATAAAAGTTTATCTCTTAACTGCTTTTAAAGTAACTTTTGATCAATTTACATTAAAATTTTTAGAAAGATAATTTTTTGAAAATTTCCATTCTTGAGATGTAATTTTCGTATTGAAATTATTTAACATTTTATTCCTAAAACAAGCATTATTCTTTTTTTAACGCAACATTTGATAAGTAATAAAACATGATTTATCATGTGTAGAAGCCAGTCTTATTTTACTGAGCAAAATTTAATCCAAATCAAAGTAATTGACCTATACAAGTGATCTTCCAGTTGTTTGTAAGTACCGGTACATCTCTTGAAGCCTTCAGGATGATTCAGAAGATTTTATAAACTCTGTAAATTGCTTTCATTATTAAATTATAAACCAACCAACCAAGCACCTCTCATCCAAATTTTAAAGGCCCATGAAGCTTCAAAGAATGTGATTATTTTTTCTCAAAAGCAAAATTTTTGATAATCTCTCATAAACATTATCTATTGGCCATATAGCACTGAACTATCTTTTGCTGTTTGGCCTATTTGATACAGCAGTGAATTGATGACAAAAGACCACATTTTTGCACATACATTTTGCACTTCTAACTTTACAATTACTTTTTCATCAAAATAATTCTGTTCAACATTATGTTGGTATGGTTTTCTTTAAAATTGTTTTAAAGAGAATGTTGATACTGAATTATTTACCTCAGCCAATGTATTGGTGTAGATCCAGGCCACTGTTTCTGGTATTAAGGCCTTATTCTAAACTAGGATTATTCTAAAATAATTACTTACGTGAAAGTTTAGAATTTTGGAAAAAAAACTTGCTTTAATCACATTTTGAAATTGAAAAAGGGAGAAAATAATATAGAAACATTGCTATCATTCAAACTGTACCAAATTCAAAGATTGACAAATCCATAGGTAAAAGGTTAAGGAATATAGTAAACTCAAGAAATACTAATTATGTGAAACTTCACTATCTAGTTGAAGCAGTTACTCACTGGTAAAATCTGCATGAATTTCAGACCAAGAATTGTCGGCTTGAACCCTGCTAAGGTCACAATCCTGTTTCCTAATGTCACAGGGTAAAAAAAAATTGCAGCCTCATTGGGATCCAAGCCCAGGACCCTTTGATTTTTAACTGACTGAGCTATCAGGCCCCTTACACATAGTTAAATAGAGATCAGTTCTAAACCATAACACTAATACAGTGCCAGTCTGTGTTAATTTCAGGAAGTAGACTAAATGTTAAGAAAAATAAGTTGTAGTTTATATAAAATACATGTTTCACAACTGAGCTACATAAAAATTATTGGATATGATTTATTTATCAGCTATAATATGTTCAAATTTAAAAAAAGCAAGTCTTAAAATGTTTTAGTATTTTCTGTGGCTCTGACTTTAAACTGGCTCCCCTGTTATTTGCCAAATTGTTACAAAATTTCTCAAAAACGAGTTTTTACTAGGCAAAATAAAGGTAATCATAATTAACTTTTACCTTTAACAGACTGGACTTGTCTGACTCAAATTTGGAAACTGTTTGTTTTAAATTGAACAGAGGTCACAATGATTATTTTAAAGTTTGTCGGTCACCATTATGGAGCCTGGTCAGACTGCACGGACTTGTACATGTAGGTTGGCCTGGATCCATATTTGTGACAAACTGGGTTGCCATTTTGGCTCTTTTAGACTAGTAGCCTTGATCCATACTTGTAACAAAGGCTTTTACTCACTGTCTTGGCTCGATCATTAGGGAAATTTCTTAAAATTCAAGACATTATCAACCTTACATTGATGAATCATCTATAGTTTCATAACAGAATACTTTGTTTATTGTGACCGAAATTGTGCGTGTATATTTCGGTCAATATTTCAGAATCAGGGTAGTTTTAATCAATATTAAGACACTGACTGTATGAATATTTTATAAGATGTATCAACATAAGATGGTTGCCATCAAATGTAATTAACTCTAAAGCATTAATTTACTCAGGTACAGGTATTTATATATAGAGAAAAAAACAACAACAAACAATCACATTTTGACCTGTTGATTCATAGTTTATAAAAAGTGAATGTCAAGAAATACTAAATCAACCCTTATGGGTTTTTTGTACTTTTAGCCATGGTAATAATAAAATATTTGATGTAGATATTTTTATTACTGGTGTATATCAATCATGGTCTTCAAAAATCTACAAAAAAGTGTTAATTTCCTACTATTTCTATAAATTAATATGTGTCTTATAATGAAATATGAGTTAAAAGAAAACATTCTTCTACATGTAAATGGGCCCTACCATTCTTTTAGCCTAAAGTTGTCTTATAAGTGTTCTTTTTTGTATGTCAGCTTTTAGTTACATTAATGATGACCTTCAAAAAATCCACAAAAAGAAGTATTTTCCTACTTCTCCTGTATTGTGTTTCAAATTTTAGCATCAAAAACGTTTTTTTTTCTTGAGCCCTACAATTCATTTAACCAATGTTATTTCATAATTGTTATTTTTTTGTAAGAAAGACACAACATAACTTGTTTAAGTTGATTATATATCTAGTGCTATTACCAAGTTTTTAATAACATTTAACCGTCTTCATATATTACTTTCAGTACTTTGATACAAAAGGTATCTAGAACTACAGGGGAGATAATATTTGAGTTGAATGCCTGGGAGTCACACCTCAACTTTGTATATAAGAGTGATATAGGACTGTTAACAGTGACTTTCCCTGACAAGATTCCACCAGAGACATGGACA
Source organism: Ruditapes philippinarum (assembly GCF_026571515.1). Classification (NCBI taxonomy): domain Eukaryota; kingdom Metazoa; phylum Mollusca; class Bivalvia; order Venerida; family Veneridae; genus Ruditapes; species Ruditapes philippinarum. The sequence continues at coordinate 121,785 of NW_026866837.1, forward strand.
TATATAGCTATCCAGGTATATTAATACATTTACAGAAAATAATGTCAACTTAATAAAACTAGCAGTATGCTTGATATAATAATGCCAATTTTAGAAATTCTCTGAAAATCGAATTGAATAAGTCAAAATATATTGACGTGCCAAGCTAGATTCTGAGATATCTTCTTTCTGGGTCAGAATTTTGTTCCTAGAGGCGAGATATTGCCCCAACACAAAATAGCACAATATCTCATCGTGCAGTACAATTATTTGGACTATGAATTAAATATGAAATATAAATTGATCAGATGTTTGATAATAGTATAGTATATGGGAGGTTATTGGTTCTTACTTGGTTCTTTTTATATTTTGATGTTATAGTCGGGACTATTTTATGTTACTGCTTCAGTTAGAGTATTGTGTACTCTTTACAAAAGGTCTGTATTTCAAATTTTACAACACCAATTTTCTGTATATGGAAGAGTTTTTACATAAAACTACCAAAACTTTGTAACTGTTGCATATAATTTCATGAAAAAGTACAAATAGCAAATCTTTATAATATTATAGACCATAGATTAACTACATAGAAATAGCAGTTTTCTGGTGCTTGAGGATGAATTTCTTATGGAAACACAAATTTTGTGACTGAATTAATTAAAAAAAACACCAAAAAAAACATGAATTCAGTATCTTATAACTTATATAAAATTATAACATTGAAAATTTTTTTCTACAGGTGTATGACAAAAGTTTGAGCTTCTTCATCAACGGTGTAGGGCCAGGCTTCTCAGCAGCGCACACAGTAACTCTGGTCAGTCGGGTCCAAGATGATTTGGATGCATGGATTAGAGTGGGGCTTACACTTAGTGGTATGAATCACTTCTATTATTCTTATAGTGAAAAAAATACATAAATTATTAAATAAAGTCTAAGAAAGGAAAAAAATATTTTTTCTTTAGAAATTTTGAAAATGATGAGTTACTTATATGCCAATCTGGTTAAGCCATTTCCTTTCCAAGATGTACCTATTGATAATAGCTAGATTTTTAAAGAAAAAGAACTAACATATTTGATACTATGAGAAAATAATTTGAATTAACTATTGACAGAATATCACTTATATCATCACTTATATCATAATGCCAGAAATGTAAAAAAAAAATGCTGTTGTGTAGGAATGTGATAGTTCCTCATGTAGGTCCCATTTTTAGAATACATGATAAAAAGAATGAATTCAGATATCCGAGAAAATACAGATTATAATATGAATGGTTTGGGTTATATTGTTATATTACAAACAATTGTTTATATATACGGCCATATAACCTGTCGATAATCTTTATAACAAATTTATAATACAACAAACTTACGTTTCTTGAGAAAATGAATTTAAGAAATTAATTCATAAATTGACAGCAACTATATATATAATTTTTCATAAACACTATGATTACCAATGAAAAACAACATTACAAAGGAAAGTCATACAGTTGTTATATATTGGTTTAAACAATATTTTATTTCAGCAAATATATATATATATATTTACACACAATATATTACAATAAAATGCAAAAAGGATTGAGTAGAAAGCTAGAAGTTGTTATATATTATGAGGTGTGATATCGTTGTTGTGATTATTTTTGTGCCTGTTTGTCCCTGAAACAAAGCATGGTGTTGTCTGAGGTCTTCCACCACCAGTAACACTTGAAAGTTGTCATTTGATGTCGACATTATAAATCCAAACAAAATTGATATTTTGTTTTTCAGGCACTTACCAGTTTCTCGGACGTTTACAAGATTTCCGATTCTATCCTGCAACATTAACTAATCGTGAGATAGAGCAGGATTTCTCTGGAGTATTTCCAACATTACGTATACAAACACAATGTAGATGTCCAGCCTCTCATCCTAGAGTCAAACCACTCCAGGTAACAATATAATTTATGCTTTTCTGTAATTAATTTATACTGTACTTTCTATATGTGACTTCTTAAACTAATAATGAATTCACAAATAAGTGGCCGCATGTGGTTAATGCGTCAAACTATTAATCTAAGGATTGCTGACCGCATGGGTTCAAACCCTGTCGGGGGCAAGGCCGTTGTTTCCTTGAGCAAGAATCTTTACATTCATTGCTTAGTACTGTTTGGTTCCAGGAACAGATTCAAATTGTTTCAATAAGCTTATAACTTCAAACACAATCAAACTAAAATAAATTTGTACAAACTAATTCACAAATTATGCGGAGCCCAGCCAACAATTAATAACCAGTAAAAAAGTTTACAACATATTTTGCTTAAGATAATAAAAGACTTTCTTAGCATTTGTATTCTTTAGGTTCATTACTGTATAAAGAATGGAGAACCAGACAACACCAATGATCACATGCTACGTTTGTCTTGGGCCCATCCCCTGAATATGTAACGACGGGATGCTAAAGTATAGGGTATTGATTTTTATGAAACCCAAATGAAACCCGTGGTGGGCCTTGGGGGATGAATTTCAGCAAGTATCCCCATTTTACTTATAAGCCAATATTTTCTTATCCTAATTAAAGCCTTAAAGAACCAGACCAGTCTGTAAATCACTTTAGTCTGACGAGATACTATACTATATGCTGTACTACACATTTTCATATTGATATTCTGAATTTTGAAAATAGACAGTTATAAAAACTGTAGGATAAAGTAGGATAAATTTTCTATACAATTGGAAAATACTTTTCGACATTTTGAATACTTATTATAGCCAGAGATAACTTTATAAGGAAAAAAGACCTGTCTTGAGCTTGTGGTTTTCATTCACTGATTTTAACATTGTATGTTTCAGGTGTTTTATGTAGTCCTGTTATTCTACAGTCCATTACCTAAGGCAGTTGAGGTGCAACGCAAGACTGAAGATTCCAGTGAACAATGGGAGACCTGGCAACAGTTTGCCAGTAGTTGTCAGGACTATTTTAATGCTGTCGACAATGGACCACTACCAACAGCTACATCAACAAACTGTCTGAAAATTATTCAAGAGTATGTATGGGTGATACAGTCAAATAACAAATTCTTTTCAACTAAATAGCATGTGAACTAGAGGTGTAACGATTCATCGATGCATCGCCTTGTCCTCGATTTATGCATCGTAATGAAATTACAAATTCCAATATATTGCGATGCAATACATATTTCACCTCCCGATGTATCGATATAGCGGGAAGTATTGCAATACACTAACAATATTTTCCAGGAATATAAGGACAAACGTATTTTTTGAAAGACTGAAAAAAGAAAAATTAGCTCGAATAAAAACAATGAACAAGCACGACTATTATCATATCATCGTTGTCATCTTGTTTCCCTATGTCCGCAATCGTTTAACGGTAACTAACCAAGTTTTATCAATTCCATATAAATGGGCTGGTGTTCTTTGAACTTGTTTATAATAAAAAAATAATAAGAGATCTATGCGTTTTCAAGAAAAACAACCTACAAACATTAATTTGTAATTTAAAATAGTGATGATGACAACATTCCCACGTATTTATACTTTCATTTCCGTTGACATCATTTTCCCGTAAAAAAACCCAAAACAAACAAACAGAAAACATGTAGACTGCAAAATATTTAGAAGGAGAAACTATAGTTAATCCTCCCTGGTCATATAATTCACGAGTTTTGGGAATATTGTAGTTTTTGGGGGACCAACAGACAGTGTTGTATAATGTGGAAGACCGGACGTGGAGTGTTTGCAAAATTTGCAAACTCAAAATAAAATACTCTGGGGTCGAGCACAAATCTTTCGAGAAAAATGAGAGTGTAACTGATAAACTGTTATTTTCACAGTTGTTGAGCTAATTGTAAATCACTTGTTACTATTTTTTCACAAGAAAAATCTTTAGTGTTGTACTGTAAGACTACAATTGTTAAACTGCCATAATTACAGTAGAGGACTTTATTGTTAGAATAGTAGATATTAATTTGCTGTTATGGTATAATTAACAATACCTTTAATCCTTAAGTAATCAGAAAAGTAAATTGTTGAAAGATCAAAATCGGAAACCAAGTTATAACAACAAGTTAAAGAGTTTATTTTTTTGTTATTGTAATAGTTTTATATTATATTCGTAATTATGCTGTAAACAAATGGCAAAATTTTATGTACTAAGTCTGAAAGTCAGTATCGTGATACGTATCGCATCGCAACATAAGAATCACAATATGCATCGCATTTCTTCAAAGTATGCAATACATATTGTGAATCGCATCGTTTTGAAAAACAAGTATCATGATATGTATCGTGACAGAAAAAAATGGCAATGCACAGCCCTAATGTGAACCAATGTAAGTTCAAGCTAAAAGAGTAATACATTTCAACTTCAGGACAGGGTCACAGTATTTTATTAGTTTCATTCATTTTTTTTCAATACAGGACCAGCATGTAACATGTGTTTAATTCTTAGCCTGGTGGTGATTACTGAATCTATCCATATGTGACCAGTGAAGACCAAGATCAACTGGCACATCCATGTCATCTGATCATGGTCTGTGCTACTCACTCAGTACTTATTTTGAAAGTTTCACTAAAAAGGATGAATGGTTTTGTGTGAATTTGAAAGATTTAAGATATAAAGGGTGGTAGGGATGAAATAAAATTATTTTGGCTTCATTTCAGCAGTTTGTCATTGATATCCTAAACCTTTGCAGTTCAAACAAGATGATAACTGACTATGTCATCTGTATTTAGCCAGGCCTACCTGCACATCCATGCCATCTAACCTGACTCTATCCTGTTCCCATTCTAAATACATTGTACATGTATCTTGAATGGAAAATTTAAAAGTATGTTCTGACTGAATAGGGAACAGTGCATACCATAATGGAAGGGCACAGTTGTTTTGGCTGATCTTGGTTAATAGGTTAATTTGTCACACAAGCACAGGCTATGGGTTAAAAGTAAAGGTAAAACTTAAAAAATGATGAAGCCAAATTTCACTGGCAACTAAATGTAAAAGTATTGATTGCAAATAGTACTACGTGGCATATTTAAGAATGAAACTGCATGCTTAGGATGACATTTTTTGGCTGTTATGAATGAAGTTTTGTATGCTGTTGTTAGAAAATAGTTACAGTGTAATGCCATAAATTTCCATGGAAAATTGTTTTATTCAAGTAAAGAATTTAGTGTAAAGAAAGTATGATGGAATGTTGTAGAATGTGCGAGGAAAAATACCTGACATATGTTTGCAGTTCAGACACTCGGGGACCCACCCATGTGCAGCAACTCGGCAAGCCTTGTAACCGCCTATTTGGGGGCTCCCCTCTGGACAGATATTCCATTCTGAACCTGCATCATATGACAGATATTATTAATTACAAACCTTCATTATTTTTTTTTCAGTGAACCAGAGTATTCAAAAGGAAATATAACATTTAACATACTGGATCCTGAGCCAGTACCTCGACCTGGTTACAATGATTTCTACAACACACCGGAATTATTCGGTTTTGTAAAGGCCAATAAGGTTCGGGTTCGCCTACAAGATCACTTCTTTGTAACAAATGAAAGACACAGATACTATGGACTATATGAATACAGTGTCATTGCAAGGTACATGTACATAAAATCATTTTGGTCCTTTTTAAATGGTAAAAGTCTGATACTTAAGAGCCTCCCTCTTTCTGTTCAAGAGACATTTTGGGTAAAATTTCATAGGTAATTGAAGGGATTTTATAAATTTATATATTAAGCTGGATAATGGCAAAGGCTGTAAGTTTAAAAATACTCTTAAATCTGTTTCCTGGACTAACCAGTACCAGTTTCGTAGTCATGAGGAAGTATTGATTCCATAAGACTTTTAGTGTGAAGAAACATGCTTGTCCTCCAAGTAGAGCTCAAACTCGTGATGCTTTAATTGAGAGGCACTTTAACCAATAAGCCATCTTCTTTAGACTTAAAAAAGACAGCAAAACAGATTGTCTTAAGTTTATCATTGAACATAAGAAATAGTTAAATCTAATCAAACAGTAAAAAAGTGTGTTGTTGATTAATTATTAAACAGAAAAATTGTGTACTAAAAATGTTTGATAATTTATTTGACTGCATTCACATATTGCAACAATCATGGTCAGAAGATTTGAATTTTGAACTTCTGTACATAAGAATGTTAAATGTTTATGGCAATTTTAATAGAAACAGGCATCTTAAAATAAGCAAAAGACAAATAATATTTGTAATTATTCAAACTGTCAAAAGTCAGTACTGCTTTTAATAATTTCAGGTGTGAATGCCATGGTCATGCAGCAACCTGTAACCATGCCAACCTACCATATGAATGTGACTGCTTACCTGAGAGTCATACACAGGGGAGACAGGTAAGTAAAGTATAAGTTATAAGAAGTTGTTCTCTTTAGCAGTAAGTTAGTATGTTACTGCCTTATGATTTCTAAGTATTGGTGATGATGATGTTACTAACTTCACTAAGGGCAATTTGCATTGTAGGCTGTTCTGGCTAATGTGTGTAATTCAGCAATCATCCATATCCAAAATGAACAGAAATCCTTTAAACAAATTTTGCTTCGAAAAGATTAATAAGGAGTTTGAGTATGTTTATGTGAGTTGTGAATTCATTTTTAGCTCGACTTTTCTATGAAAAGGGGAGCTATCCTACTCGCCCCGGCGTCGGCGTCGGCGTTAGCGTTGGCGTCACACCTTGGTTAAGTTTTTCGTACCACCCCACTTTATTTCAGAAGTATTACAAGTATGGCTTTGAAACTTACCATACTTGTTCACCATCATAACCTCCATCTACAGACAAGAGTACATAAACTCTGTCAAGGTTTTTGACAGAATTATGGCCCTTTTTTTGACTTAGAAAGTGTATTGAGCTTGGTTAAGTTTTTTTGTACCACCTCACTTTATTTCAAAACCATTGGAGGTATTGCTTTGAAACTGACCATACTTGTTTACCATCACGACCTTCATCAACAGACAAGAGGACATAACTCTGTCAAAGGTTTTTGACAGAATTATGCCCCTTTTTGACTTAGAAAATACATTGAATATGGGTAAAATCCACTTATTGCCTTAACCCTTTGAGATATTGCTTTGAAACTTTTAATGCTATTTCACATCATTACCCCCATCTGTACGCAAGAGAAGGTAACTCTGTCAGGGATTTGTTTTAAAAATTAAGGCCTTTTATCGACTTAGAATCTTGGTTAAGTTTTTTGTACCAGTCAACTTTTTGACTGAACTGGTTGAGATATTAAATTGAAAGTTGGAATACTTGTTTACCATCATGGTCCCAAACATGGGCAGGAGAAGGTAATTCTGTTAAGGATTTTATTTGAATTATGGCCCTTTTTGACTTAGAAACTCAGTTAAAATTTTCATTCTTGTCCACTTGTTGACCTAACCATTTGAGATATTACTTTGGAAGTTGGAGTTCTTATGTGCCATCATGAGACCTATCTGTAAGCAAGAGAAGATAACTCTGTGAAAATGTTTCTTGATTTGTAACTTAGAAATTCCTAGTTAAAGTCTTGTGTGCCCTTAACTGTCAAAGTTTTGTTTTATAGGCAAGCACTAAAAAAGTCGAGCGCGCTGTCCTTCTGACAGCTCTTGTTATAAATTTTGTTGGAAAAAAAATATATATCTGATCTATTTAAGTGTGAGACATGTCAACCATTGTATAACGACAAGCCATTTCACCGTGGCAACCAGCTGGATCCCTACAACTGCCGTCCCTGCGAGTGTTATAACCATGCAATGGAATGTGTGTACAATGAAACACTAGACCTTTTCCCTAATGATCACTATTCTGGTGGTGGGGGTGTGTGTATAAACTGTCAACATAATACGGAGGGTCGCCACTGTGACACGTGTATTACTGGGTACTACCGACCGACAGGACAGAGCATGTATGCAGAAGATGTTTGTAGTCTATGTGAGTGTTACTCGGCAGGAGTGAATGAGTCACTGATGGATTGTGCAAAGGTAAGAAACAATCTCTAAAAGTAAAAGAATATAAACAAGTCTGATTACAGTGGCCAATCCAAGAAAGATTGTTATATTTTCCATATTGATGTTATAATTTCCATACAAATTGAAAATACTATTTGGATAGCAATTTTGTGAAAGGGAAAAAAAATTCACAATCTGCAACATATTCCTCACATTTTGAATAACTAAAGTATACATTTAAATAATAAACTTAACAAATGATAAACAAACAGGAAGTATGTGAAATAAACACAAATGTAATGAATACATGTAAAAGATGTTTGAGTAATATAAAGCAATAATAACTTGCCAATGTCACCAGTAAAAGATTTTAGCAAGTATGCATATATTCAGTCTAAGCAGATTTCACTCTGTCTGCTGCTCAGCTTTACCTCATCCTCAGAAAATAACAATGGAAACTTCCAAAATCACAATAGGGGAAGTCCATTATAAAAATTAAGCAGTGTTACGGTTAAGTCTTTACTTAATATTATTTTGTGTATGAATTTTAGGAAGGTGGACAATGCGTTTGTAAGGAAAACGTGGAAGGAAGACAGTGTGATGTTTGTAAGGAAGGCTTCTATAACCTCACGGCTGATGATCCGCTCGGATGTCAGGAATGTGGATGTAGCTCGGCTGGTACTCCGTATAGAGATATCTCGTGCTCCTCAGATACTGGACAATGTAATTGTAAAGCTAATGTTAGAGGTAGGTCAATACTTAGAACATTATTCATTATCTCAATTTTGATTTTTGTCGGTCATTTTAAAATCAAGTATGAAAATATCTTGAGTATTAAATTATGTATAAAGATTTATTATTAAAAATGAATGTTTTAATAAAGATGATTACCGATTGTGGTAACTTAATGCGTTAAATGTAAATGTTCATCCTTTTGAACAGCTTCTTTTTTTGTGCCCCCACTTTAGTGGGGGGCATTTAGATTTACCCTTGTCCATCCTTCCGTCCTTTCGTCCGTTCTCTTTTGTGTCGCACGTTACTGAAAAAGTATTTGACTAAGAGTCATGAAACTTTACAGGAATGTTGATCAGCATGTGTAGTTGTGCACCTGGGTATTTTCGTCTGGATATTTTTAGTATTTTCAGAGTTATTGCCCTTGACTTAGTAAAATTTTGCAATTTTCAACTTGTGTCGCACATAACTCAAAAAGTTTTTGACCTAGAGTCATGAAACTTTACAGGAATGTTGATCAGCATGTGTAGTTGTGCACCTAGGTATTTTCATCTGGATTTATTTAGTATTTTTAGAGTTATTGCCTTTGACTTAGTAAAATTTTGCAATTTTCAACTTGTGTCGCATGTTACTCAAAAAGAATTGACATAGAGTCATTAAACTTTACAGGAATATTGATCAGCATGTGTAGTTGTGCACCGGGTATTTTCGTCTGGATTTATTTAGTATTTTTAGAGTTATTGCCCCTGACTTATAAAATTTTTGCAATTTTCAACTTGTGTCGCATGTAATTCAAAAAGGATTTGACCTAGAGTCATTAAACCTTACGGGAAGGTTGCTCAGCATATTTAGTTTTGCACCTGGGGTTTCGCTTGTGGATTTATCCAGTATTTGTAGAGTTATTTCCCTTGACTTAGTAAAAACTGTTTCATTATGTTGTTATTTGTTCCTTGAGTGCTTGAGTTAGAATCAACGAACTTTACAGGAATAATGATCAACATCACTAAATTACAGGAATAATGATTCATATCACTGTGAAGCTATGCACCTCGGACTTTGCATGTGGATTTTTTTTCAGTTTTGTTAGAGTTGTTGCCCTTGACTTACAGTAGTATAAATTTGCAATTTTCAACTTGTTCATGCATAGCTCAAAAAGTATTTCACTTGTAGGCCTGAAAGTTTACAAGAATGTTGGTCAGCATGTGTACTTATGTACCTTGGGGTTTGCTTGTGGATTTATTCAGTATTTGTAAAGTTCTTGCCCTTTACTTAGTAAAAGATTTTTAGTTTTCAAAAAATATTTGACCTAGTGTCATAAGATTGACAGAACAGTGGCGCAGTGGGGGCACCCTTGTTCTATGGACACATTTCTAGTTTCATATACATTTTGTAATTCAAGTAACAATGTTTTACAGCTTTTTTTATCTTTTTTCATATAATTCAAGTAACAATGTATCTGCACTTACAATTGGTGTATTTTAAATGTACGATATTCTAAGTTGACTGTCTATGATGATAATTTGTTATTGCATATTGATGATCCTATTTTAAAGGTTTAAAGTGCGATTCTTGTCAATATGGATTTTTCCGTCTAAAAACGGACAATCCTAATGGGTGCGAGCCCTGTAACTGCAATCCATTCGGTTCGACCAATCAGTATTGTGACCCAGATTCTGGACAATGCTCGTGTAAATTAAACATCACATCGAGACAGTGTTCTGTGTGTGAGGACGGGTATTGGGCATTTGAAAGTGGTTGCATGCCCTGTGGGTGTGACCCCATTGGCACCATACCTTCTGGAACCTGCGATAAAATAACCGGCCAGTGTGAGTGTAAAGCGAATGTTCAAGGCCTGAAGTGTGACGAGTGTAAGGATGAGACATTTGGGTTTGGACTTTCATCTGACGCAGGCTGCGTGCTTTGCACTTGTAATCCTGCCGGAACCTTGAATGGATCTATGCTTTGTGATAAGGTTTATTTTTGTTTTGCAAAATAATAATGCACTTCCTCTTTTTAGCCCGACTATTACAAGAAAAGGGAGAGCTGTAATTGTCCTCACCCTGGGGTCACATTTTGGTTAAGTTTTTCCTTGCAAGATGGTATCTTTAAAACTACCAAGAGAATGTGTTGAAACTTCACACACTTTTAAGAACCTTATAATATAAGGCCAATATCCCATACTAATAACTTCAACATGGATTTTGACAAAATGTTGGCCCTTTTACAATTTATGAATCTACATTAACCAGGCTAAAATTTGTTTTAGTTTCAAGCACTGAGAATAGTCGAGCATACTGCCCTATTGACAGCTCTTGTTCACATTTTCATTTATTTAAAGTCTATGTTTTTTAATTACAGAGTCTGATAGTAAAAGAGAAGAAATGTTATGCCCAGCTTTAAATACTACAAACTTAAATGACTTCCATTTTGTATGTAATCGAAAGTTTTGATGTAACTGTTTTTTGTTTCATATACTTATTTCATTACAATGACAGTATAGCTTTGTCAATCATTTAGACATATTTAAACAATATTATACATGTTTTGTCTCAGATAGTTATATTCATATTCAAAGATATGAATTTGAATTATTACAACTGGTTGATATTAATATTTCTGTTTATGAATTTTTCATCAGGACACAGGAGACTGTGTATGTAAGACTAATGTACAGGGAGCTAGTTGTAACCAGTGTAAGGGTAACACATGGGGTCTCAGTCTGCTATATGACACAGGTTGTATACCATGTGAGTGTGACCCTACAGGTACGCAGCTAGGAGATGTTAACTCAATGGAGGACCTGGCTTGTAATCAGAACACAGGGGCATGTACTTGTCTCGCTAACAGGATTGGAAGACAGTGTGATGACTGCTTGTCTGGTAGGTCTGTTAAAGAGATTACTTCTTCATGAATTTAACTGTGTGTGTATTTCAGTTTATTTATACTTGCCACCAGTTGCCTGCCCATATGGGCCAGTCCTCCACAAGAGTATTAGTCATTTTATGTTTTGGAGGATAGTTCATGGAGGAAAGTTCAAGATACAGATGCAGAAAGATGCCCCATTTACAGAAGCTTTTCCTGGTTCTTTAATGTGCCAAGTGTTTAAGCACTCGTACACTAGACCTCTTAAAGACTGATTTGTAATTTTAATTGGCCAGACTGGGAATTTAACCCACAATGTCAAGATTAAAAGTTTCGCATGCTAACTGATTGAGCTATGCAGGCTGGCTATACAATATTATTTACCTCTAGTTTTCCATGGTTGCTCATTTTTCAGTCTGGACAAAACCATTCATTATTTATAGGGAAAAAATTCAAAATATGTACTGACCGTATAACAAAAAGTGCAAACCCTGATCAGTCCTCATAAATGTGCCAGTTCCATTAGGAGAATGAGTTGACACTAGCATGCTCGGGATAAAACCCTTTATTGTACTTTAAGAAGAAAAGCCTTATTCTTCTATGATGCTTGTTCATATTTTGAAAAATGGACCAATATGTCAGATGATCAGTAGGGGAAAGTGAATAAATAAAAATTTAATATGTACTTATAATGATATTCTCCAGTGTATTTGAATTTTAATTTAATGGTTCGTATATAAACTTTTGGAGCACATTTTTGACACTTTTTAGCTCGACTTTTCTATGAAAAGGGGAGCTATCCTACTCGCCCCGGCGTCGGCGTCGGCGTCGGCGTTAGCGTTGGCGTCACACCTTGGTTAAGTTTTTCGTACCACCCCACTTTATTTCAGAAGTATTACAAGTATGGCTTTGAAACTTACCATACTTGTTCACCATCATAACCTCCATCTACAGACAAGAGTACATAACTCTGTCAAGGTTTTTGACAGAATTATGGCCCTTTTTTGACTTAGAAAGTGTATTGAGCTTGGTTAAGTTTTTTGTACCACCTCACTTTATTTCAAAACCATTGGAGGTATTGCTTTGAAACTGACCATACTTGTTTACCATCACGACCTTCATCAACAGACAAAGAGGACATAACTCTGTCAAGGTTTTTGACAGAATTATGCCCCTTTTTGACTTAGAAAATACATTGAATATGGGTAAAATCCACTTATTGCCTTAACCCTTTGAGATATTGCTTTGAAACTTTTAATGCTATTTCACATCATTACCCCCATCTGTACGCAAGAGAAGGTAACTCTGTCAAGGATTTGTTTTAAAAATTAAGGCCTTTTATCGACTTAGAATCTTGGTTAAGTTTTTAGTACCAGTCCACTTTTTGACTGAACTGTTTGAGATATTAATTTGAAAGTTGGAATACTTGTTTACAATCATGATTCCCAAACATGTCCAGGGAGAAGGTAATTCTGTCAAAGATTTATTTGAATTATGGCCCTTAACTGTCAATGTTTTGTATTATAGGCAAGCACTAAAAAACTTAAAAAATCTAAAAAATTCATTCCTATCCACTTGTTCACTTTACCATAAATTATGTCATAATAAAATAATTCTTCACTAAATATCTTAATGCTCATGGCCATTGTTCACTTTAAAAATACAGAGATTCTTGTATTGCCTTTTACTGCAAAAACTTTTTTTATTGGCAAGCAATAAAAAAGTCGAGCGCGCTGTCTTACGGACAGCTCTTGTTTGAAAGGCCCTTTTAATGTTTTTTCTCCATATTTTGTGATGCTTATCTATGTAAGACCAATTTATTTGTGCAATGATATTATTACGGTAAGTAAAACTGAATAAATTTTATTTTTCTTCAAAATCATCAATGTTTAAATTTCTTTAATTACTGTTTATGACTACTTTATTACCGTAATATTAGAACTGCTTAAATGATAACATATGGGCACCCTGTATAATTCATATTGAAAGGCATTGTGAACTTTAAGTGTTGCTTATTTTCTAGGATATTTTATAAGTAATGAAGCAGGCGGTGGATGCTTGAACTGTGTGTGTCATCAAAAAGGTACCTTGCCTCTCACAGAGTGTGACTCCCAGACAGGTCAGTGTGAGTGCCGAGGGGGAGGCTCTGGGGTCACAGGAATGTCGTGCAATGAGTGCTTAGAAGGCTACTTTGGTTTTGATGGAAGCTCCGGAGAGTATGTCTGTTTTAATAGATTTAATAGTTTTATGCCCCTCAGCATATAGTAATTTTACCATCTGTCCGTATGAGGTTTACTTGGCAAGTTGGATTTTTAATACACTGTAATGTACAGGATCAAATTTTACATGTTAGGTTAACTTTGTACAGTGACATTTTCCAGCAGTTGTGTAAATACTAGAAAATCTAGTCTGAAATGTAAGAAAAAAATAAGCTTGCATTTTGAGTTATTACATTTATTACATACTTATAAATTAAGTATTGAAGAAATAAAATGTGTATTTTCATTTTCTATATTTTCACTGTAAAATTTAGTTTGCACTGCAGTGAAACATATTTTATATATTTTCACTGGTGTCTTGCTGACCACTGGACAGGTACTTTCTTTTACATTCAGCAAATACACAAAAGTGAGGGGGAAGTCTTTTGATTTGTAAGGTCAGAAAAGAAAAAAGTATATACAAAATGTAATAAACTGACAATTCAAAATTTCTTTTATAAATAAGTGATTCTTGTTTTTCATCTTGTGAATTGAAAATTATCATATTCCACTTGTGGCTACTGCCACTCAAAAAATATTTATTTTCACACCACTCAATGAAAATAAATCCAGTATTTATAGAATGAAAAAAACTTTATTTTCTATGTATTTTCAAGGTGTAATGATTGCGACTGTAATATGGCAGGCAGTGTAAATGGTACATGTGACCCTTTTGACGGCCAGTGTTATTGTAAAGAGTTCACATTTAAGAGAAGATGTGACAAATGTGTTTCCGGCTCCAGTTTTCTTGATGAGAACAACCCATTTGGATGCAGTAAAGGTAAATTTTTGTTTTACTGATAAAATGCATTCTTGCACTGCTAAATTTGTACAGTTGGCTAGTGCCCTGTTTTAAAATTGGAGCTAGTTATTCAAAGATTGCAAACTGTGTGGGTTTAAACTCTGTCAGGTGTTAGCAAGAAACTACACTTATTGATAATGCTGGTTGGTCCCAGGAACAGATTCAAAAATGTCTCCATAACCTTGTATAAATTAAGTAGAATTTTGTCAGTTTGAACAGACATGCTGACTCACTGTCCAAAATATGCTGATGGCTTAATCTGTCTGTTATTATTATCTTTTAAAGGGTTAACATTTTTAATTTACCTTTAAACTGCTTAATTTCTGGAATGGACTTGTCCAGTTTTCAATTTTGGAACTTTCTATTATCAATTTTTAGGGGATTGCAAGATAAAAATTGCTAATTTAATGTTATTCAGCCAATGGTATAAAGCCTGGTCAGACTTCATCGCTGTGCAGGTTGTCCTCTTTCTATTCTGGTGTTATAACGACAAAACCAACATAATGGGTTTGCGACCAGCATGGATCCAGACCAGCCTGCGCATCCGCGCAGTCTGATCAGGATCCATGCTGTTCGCTATCCGTTTCTTTACTTGTAATAGGGTTTGTAAGCGAACAGCATGGATCCTGATCAGACTGCGTGGATGCGCAGGCTGGTCTGGATCCATGCTGGTCGCAAATGCACTATGTTGGTTTTGTCGTGACGTGGCTCATTTGTCAATTACAGCACCTGATCAACAGCCTCCACCCTCGTATGAGGCCATCAACTCGACAGCGGTCAGACTGAACTGGAAAGGTCCTGATTACCCTAATGGTTTAATCACACAGTATTTGCTGTTCAGAAATGGAACACTGGTTTATACACTGAAAGGAGATGGTAAGGCAGTAGCTGTATATATTAGATAGGGAGTCAAATTTTCTTGAAGCCCATGTTGTGAGAAAAACAATTATAATATACATGTATGTATTACCTACCAAGCTTTATCCCAGATGCCTTTGAGGCTGTGAGGGTACCAAATGGGTCTATCTGAGTGCTTTGCACTTGATGGCGCAGGTACTGGTATGTTCCTGGGGGTCTTCCTTCTATTGGAAAGAAGCTCTTTGAAAGCCGAAAGGTTTTGGTACAGATAGAACAGTTCCTTAATAAGAGGTTATAGTGAAGTATACAATAATTTTGCTACCTTTAATGCTTAATAGTATGTATATATAGATGTAAGTTGCAGGAGAATAGGTTTTTTTCCTGATTTCTGTCTTAAATCATCACTACCTATGATTAATTTTCTTTTTAATTATTATTCCCATGTTTTTATCTTTCGCATTGGACATAAATTGTTTATTAGTATATTTTTTGTTTCACCTTTACATGTATTTACATTACTGTACACTTTGAGAGTGTGATATGAAAAAACAACCTGTATACTTTGAGAGTGTGATATGAAAAAACAACAACACTGTTTGAAGTGCCAAGTACTCCCTCCTAACTTATTTAACAGATCAGGGACCACATACATAATGTTCCTTAAGGATTGTATTTTCTTTGGTTCTTAAAATTCCAAATAAATTTCTTTGTTCTTTAAGAATTTCCTTAGGTTCTGTACATGAAACTTAAAACTGTAAACTTTTCTTGATTTTGGCCGACTTTCTCTTTCAAAGTTAAGGCAACTTAAAGCAGCCATAAAAACTAAGGAGCCTTATGGATGCAGTCCCTGAATGGGTTATTTTGTTTGAATACCGTTGTCTTGAAAAAACTTTATTCAATATTGTTGCCTGTCATTTGAATTGATAAAAATAAAGAATTGTAAATTATACACATGTTGGCAGATATTTTAATACATGTATTGATATCAGGTCAAGAAAACTTCCAAACAGGTAAAAAAAATGTTGGGTATGCCAAGAATTCACAGTATTTATGTATATGTTCATTAACAGGGGAAGTAATCCTGTCATAACTGTTTTATATACTGTAACTATATTTACAACAACAACTATATGCAGTACATGTGCACTTAATAATATTAATCTGTTGCCATATATAGAATGTCTTCTTTAAGCATAAAATAATGAATGAAAAATGTTGTTGCTAAAAATAGAATTGAGTTGTGTGTGGCGATTTTTGTCTTTGTGCAGTTAGAAGTGAACATCAAAAAATGACATTATGATTTGAGCCGCTACATCATTTATTACCTGTAATATTAGATAGGTAATTTAAAATTTTGAACTGTGTTCTTTTCATCAACCTTTATTATTATCATTATAATAATGATAATAATAAAGGCTTTATTTAACGAGACTACATATTCGCCAAAACGATCTTCCATATGTACCTCAACATAACTAAATTTCTTTAATTTCTTTTGGTTATAATCATAAAGTATTACAAAGTATCGGAAAATGAAAGTAGCTTTGAGAAGACATTTTATAGAATGGCATTGTGTAACTACTAATTTTGAGTTATTTCATTAAAAACAATATGTTTTGCATATTTTACAGAACCTTCAGGTATTGGACTAACTAGAATAACTTTTTAACCTTTTTTCTTAATTTTGAGACATTTATAAATGTATTGCTAGATTTTTTATCGGTCAAGTACTCACCATGTGCATTTGTATCATGGATTTATCCTTTCAATTTGGAACTTTCTTTTAATTATTTTTTGAAAAATGATACCAAAAATGTAAAAATAAGCATTAAGAGCATCAAACCTGGTCAGACAGTACTGATGTGGCAAAGGCTTTCCACTTTTGGTTCCAGAACGTAAAAGGTAAATGTATGGAAAAAAACTCACATCATGAAACCTTTCAACTAAGAAATTACTTTTTCAAAACATTTTAGTACCCCATCTGCATAATGTTTTCCCTTATCTGTCTAAATTCTAAGAATATCAAAAAAATATTTAAAGGTATATTTAAATTTTTTATTTATATCTTATAATTTGGTATCCTTTAACATGAATTATTGGTAAAAAAAATTACCGTCAAATATAAATTACATTTTTTTTGTACCAGTTGAGACACTTGATTTTTGTTTTTCTTTCAGTTAATTGAAACAAATTTGAATTCAACTTTCAATCTATTTAAACTTAGACAAAAACTAGCAATATATTTATTACTGTCAAATTAATATTGTAAGTTTTAATATTCGGATCTAGGTTTAGAACATAGACTTTAGAATGTAGAAATTTCATTATTCTCTTTTACCTTTTGAATGTCATATTGTAGTGCTTTAAGTGGTTATTTGCATGCTTGCATAATGACTATTGGCATACATACCTCATGTTGTTTTTTTCAGCTTGATTATATGACTTCTATGAGTGGCAGAATGGCCAAGTGGTTAACTTGGTGAACTAGTAATCTACGAAATTGCTGGCAACATGGGTTTCAAACCCAGTCAGAGGCAAGCTGTTGTTTTCGCGAGCAAGAAACTTTACACACAGTGCTTAGTACTGGTTGGTTCCAGGAACGGTCTTGATTAAAATGTGAATATTTCTACAAGTGAACAATTGTATTTCTTTAGATAAATTTGATTATCATCCATGTATTAAATGAACTTGATAAGAATCAATTGCATTATTATTGCATAATTATTGATTTTCTGTTGCATGACTTTTCTTGTATACAATTTCTACAAATCTTGTGTTGCATGATAAATCGCTCTGACTGCTATGCTGCCTTTTATTTTCTCCTTATAAAAATAGTTGTGAGCTGCGTAAATTATCAATGCTTAACTGGGGTGGGGGTTTATTTATGGGGATAGGAGTACTGACATTATGACTTCAGACTTATCAATAAGCAAGTTTGTAAATATGTAAATTGATGCAATTATATGTTATTCTTTAATTCATTTGGACCTTGAATGATTGGGGGAGGGGGGTATAAATAAAATGCATGTTGGATAGATACTAGAAAGAAGAAATATTTTTTTTGTAATGATCAGGGTTTTCACAACTTTTGGAAATTATGTATATTAAATTTACATATACTAAAAATATGGGAATATTTAATCATAATTGCTAGTGCTTAAATGGTTTAAATCAAGTAAGCTTGCAGTAGATGTTCTCATTCTATGTTTGCCTCCTGATTCACATACTTCAGGAGTTTTCACAGCTTATTTTAAGATTTCCTGATCACATTTCACCAAGTCATGTAAATTACATGCTCATGTCAATTCAAATCTTTTATTTGTAATTACACTTTTTATAACATATTATCTTTTGCTATTTTCTTCTTCTCAGTCTCATGCATGTTTATGATATAAACTTCATTTTAGGTTTTCTTACATATAATGTCTTACAATGTTATGTTTCTAGGCCATTTGTTTATTTGTTGAAATATCAGAAACTGGTTTGTGCTAGGTATTGAATATGAACCAACATTCATGTATATGAGATACTTGAGTTACATTCTTTGAATAAACTAAATTGAATACAAAATTGGGCAAAAAAACTTAAATCTTAACTTAGTTTTCATTTTATTTATATAGAACATCAAATTTATCAGTTCCATACAGTTTTATAGTTAAAAATTTATCTAGAATTTTTTTTATGAATTTACAAATTTGAAGCAAAATTTTCTAAGATTTTCTTAATCCAATATGATTGTTAATTTGTTTTTTACCTGTAAATATCTGTGTTACAGAGAGGACAGTTGTAGATGGTGGCCTGCATCCGTACACCATGTACTCATATATAATCCAAGCTGACAATGATTTCGGGAGTGTGCGAAGTGCTCCAAACTCGTACCGAACACCAGCGGGTGCACCATATGGTGTGGTGATTCTAAATGTCACAAACATACATGCCAAGAGTGCTAAATTCTTCTGGAATACCCCACAGATCATGAATGGACCGCTATGGAAATACGTATTGTATTCTGAAACAGAACAAAACTCAACTAGAATTGACCAATGGGAGGGTCAGGAAGTAGAGGTCTCTTTGACCACTCTAACACCATTTACAGTGTACATATTCCATGTTGACACCTGTACAACTGGTGGATGTCTGACAAGTGAGCCGGTCACATTTCCAACTATGTCCGCAGTACCAGAGGGCATGTTTCCACCTCTTGTCATGGCAGTGAACAATACAGCTCTCAAAATCAGCTGGGAACCACCAGAATATCCTAATGGTAAGTTTTTTTATTAAATATAGCCAGAAACTATCAAAATTATAAGTATTGTTACTTTGACAATACAGGCTATATCCTAATGATAATTGCTTATAAAAATATATAGATATGATTATCACCCAGGAACTATCAAAATGATAAGTATTGTGACAATATCAGCTGGCAACAACCTGAATACTCTAATGGTGCCTGTGTATACAGATTAGATTATTATTGTGATAAAAACCATCCAAAAATCTAATTTCAGGTATCATAATATTTTATGAAGTGTGGATGAGAGGTGATGTTGGCCCAGATGGAGTAAGGTTTCCTCCAGAGACGCTAATCTTCCACCCCAGTGGTCAGTACAATCCCCGCCCAACTCAGAACCCTCAGGAGAATGCCCTTCCCCCTCCAGCTACAGAGTACATTCTAACTGGACTTGTACCTTTCACCATGTATGAATTTCAGGTAAAGATATTATACTATTCATACAAAATATTGAATTGAAAAGAACCTAAATGCAGTTTTAATGACTTTTAATGGTTTAATATTGTGTATTGTGAATTCCTTTTGGACTTTTCCACACACCTAGTATAAACTGTCATAATTATGGATCAACAAAATACTACTTTGAAAGCAAGAAAAAAGTGGTCTCCTTTTGACAAGTGATCTCTTATAAGAAGTTTTAATCTGGAAAAACTAGAATACAAAATGCACTGGACTTCAGAGGTGAATTTATTTAGCATTTTGTAATTTTTACAGTTTTTAATGCTGTATATGTATCAATAAAAAAGTTTTTAAATACTTGTCAATGAAAACTCTGCTCAATTTTATGTGAGTAAATAGGTTTTAATTGACCTTGAAGTATTAACATTAACAAAATTCCTAATGCTGTGAATGCCATATTTTAAGATACATGTATCTTTAAGTTTTATTTAACATTTTGCTGATTGTAACCTTTAGTGAGTCTGAATGTTGTTTATTTCATGTCATACTTCTTTATTATTTGACTTGATGTATTTGTATATTTAGATTTTGGCACAGAATAGTGCTGGTAAAGCTGCTAGTGCTTGGGTATCAGGCAGGACAGGGGCAACAACTCCGCTATTTACTCCAGCACCAACAATTACAGGGTTTAGTCCCTTTTCTTTAAATATTTCATGGGAGGCACCTACAGATGATCAGTCAAGGGGGATAATCATGGAATACAGTGTTTATTACTATATGGAGACAGATCTTTCAGTAACTCCCCATGCCCCGCCTTTCACATGGTCACATGTTGTAACACAGAGTCCAGATAAGATGTACTATATCCTAGGAGGTTTGAGCCCCTACACAGAACATACAATAATGGTTGAAGCTTGTAATTCTGTGGGATGTGTAAACAGTACAGAAAGCACAGGAATGACCAACCAAGACAGTAAGTTGTCCTATTAATGCAAGCAGCTATAATATAATGTCTATACCACTGGTATACAGTATGGAGTTGTACCAGGCTGTACATCCGTACAAACTTTTCACTGATATGACACTGTATTTGTATACCAAGACAAGTTTGAAGGTTGCCATATAGCCTGGACAAGATTGAACATAGGTGTTTGACCTTGACAAGCTTTAAAATTGCCATATGACATATGCTTAAAAATAAGAAAAACAAAAACATCCTATTTTGATGTATATTCAACATGTTCCATGTTGCAGTTTTTATCACAAATTGGGCAAAGATTTTTTGTAAAAATTTATTAAAGAATTCTGTATTAAATTTCTCTTTCATAAACAGTAAGTAAATGTTAAATTTCAAATTTGTTGAAAAGGAAATCGTTAGATTTATAACATTTAGTTTTTAAAACGTATAAATGATATTGTTTCATTATAATTTCTGGCTGCAAAGTAGATTATTTCAGATTTTAATTTTTATGGGGAAATAATTTGTCTCCGGGACAGGCACCAGATTTCCAGGGCAGTCCCTTATGTTATGGCATGTATGATTATAAATTTGCTATATATTTATTTTACAGTACCTGAAGGTATAGAGAAACCGTTGGTAGATGGTTTAAACTCCTCAGCCATGGCGATTGTATGGGCACCACCTGCTTTTCCAAATGGTCCTGAACCTATATATACCATACAGAAAACCATACCAGCCCTGAGTTACCCACCTCAGGTTATTAGTGGAACGAGGTTTCCAGGTGGAGGTTATTACCTGTTCCCTCCAGACACCATCCCTCCTAATGTTGATTTCACGGGTTTGACTTTTATTCATTTTAATGCAATTAAAGGTCAGTTACAAAGAAGAGAGGGAAGAGTTTAGTATTGCACATTATAAAAAACCTTTTACTCTTAGGAATTTTCAGTTTCTTGAACATTTTAAACGACATGTTTTGCATCTCTGTGATCTAAATTCACATACTTATGATAGATTTATATACGTATTACAATTCAGAAGTTCAGAACCTTCATTTAGTGTTAGCTTTTAAATTGTTAAAAGTGGAACAATATATCTATGTCTGCAAAGTATTCTTTCTGAAGTTTTTGTGTATGTACTATTAAATTACTGATATTTTACTTTTAACTCTACATTATAGTTCTATAACTGCAACTCAAATCAGTGTGATGAAAATAGATGCATGTGCATCTGTGACTAAGTGGTTAAGATTGTTGACTTAAACCACTTAACTCTCACCTGAGGTCTCGCTTCATCATTAAAGCTAGAAAGTCACAATATGAACATAGCAATCTCACCTAATCAAAACATAACAAGCAAACAAGCAAACAAATATATAAAGAACATCATTTCAATGCCATGTACATTTAATTTATTGATAACAAAATGTATGCTAGTTTTTGGGTCGCATGAGCTGATGATAATTTCTTGTGTTATTGTCCAGGTATAAAATTTTGGTTCAGAACACGGCAAAAGGAAGGACTGTTGCTTTTTGCAGCCTCAGAGGGCCAACAAAATGAGTTTGTTGCCCTCCAGTTCAAACATGGAAGACCATGGTTCCTCTTTGATCCTCAAGGTGAGTAACTCATTGAACTTATTTTATTTTCTATGTTATAATGGCAAGAGTAACTTCTCTTTGCCATCTTGGGTTAGAGCCTGGCAGATGCTCATGTCATTGCAGTTGGACTTGACTATTTATTAAGCTACTCAATTGCAATATTTTGGTTTTGAAAAACCTTATTTTATTAATAAAGACATCAAAATAATTATAGTATGACAAGCTGAAAGAACAAGTAAGTTATTGTGCCAGCAATGAAAAGTGTTACAGATATATTTCTAAAACTTGTATTTAGGTTATGAAATACAATTTATAGATTAATTTCAGACAGCAATTGATTTGATTGGTCTATTATTATTGACATTTTTAAAGAAAACCAAAACTATTACTCAATCAGAATTTAGATAATATCTTTGCTTGCATAGATATAATATACCATATATACCTGAAGGTTATTTTACATTGAACTTTACAATACAAGGGTTGATTGCAAAACTGAAGTAACTTATATGTAATGAAGAAGGACTTACAACAGTCTTTCAGTCAACCCTCAAATTATACTGATATAAGATTAGATTACACAGCTAGAGAAACCATATTGGTCAAGTTATTACTAGCCAGATGAGTACAAATATGCTTTCTCAACCTGGGTATGATAATGAGTCCTAAAACATTCAAAGTGTGACTAAATAATAAATGCTGATTGAATATGGCAGACAGTTTCGTTTCTCAAGACATTTAATGTAGTTCGCAGATATCAATCTAAATAGCAGTCACAAACTTTTTTGTTGTAAATGGCTTTCATCTTGCATGGAGAAGGTTATGCACACTCATCTGTCCGATATAAGATATATTGGATGACGCAGTGTCCAATATTTAGAGAATATTTTTTCGTTTGAGTGAAATATGGAATATATTTTCATGAAACATGATAAAATGCATATGATTTGACGAGCCGGGAGTGAAAATATGTGGCATTTCATCATGTTGAGTGAAAATATATACCCTATTTCACAAAAAAAAAAATGAAAAAAAATAACCTTTTTATTTAATTTCATAATCAAAGAAAAAAGGTTATGAATCCCCTTGCTTGCTTGCTACGTGGTCTTGTTTTGACTGCTTTTGCATGCGCTGTTTGGCGCTACATTGTGACGTCATGTTAATTACTCTTTAAGCATCTGTACAGCGTTAATGACTGGATTAAAGATATTGGTGTTCGTATTTATTTACTTAGTTACACCATTTTCTATCGTTGTAGATAGTTTTAAAACGACATTCAACAAAAAGTTGTTTTTTATTTATCAGATTTTTTAAACACAATGGCGAAAGTCCCTTAAAATAAATATGAGTTTTGACTCTGCCCACTTTCATATATATATTTCATATTTATTTTTAACAAATATGAAATATATTTGACTGATATAGCACCATATTTCATGGGTGAAATTAAATAAAGGAAATATGTATATTTATCGTCACATAATGCAATTTATTTTTAGGTAAATAGTAGGTAAATAAAACTGTATGATATTATTATTGTTACTGTACAGTATAATTATGTTATGTGATTAGGATCATGTGAAATGCAAGTTTACTTGGCCCCAGACCCTAATAATGATAGGGCGTACCTGGTCAACGATGGGGAGTGGCATTACCTTACAGCGACTATAATAAACCTGAACGCCACAATGACTGTTGATCATCACACAGGTAGAGGCATGCATGGTGCTGCCATCTGGTGCTTGGTTTTATAGATGTTATTTTATAGAACATATATGAGCCGTGTCATGACAAAACCAACATAGTGGGTTTGCAACCAGCATGGATCCAGACCAGCCTGCGCATCCACGCAGTCTGATCAGGATCCATGCTGTTCGCTATCAGTATCTCTACTTGTAATAGGGTTGGTAAGCAAACAGCATGGATCCTGATCAGACTGCGCAGGCTGGTCTGGATCCATGCTAGTCGCAAACGCACTATGATGGTTTTGTTGTGACACGGTTCATATGTTTTTTCCTAGAAGTGGGACAATCATAATTTTGTTGTATATTTTTTATTATACACCCAATTGCAAAAAATGGGTCATCTTATGGGATTACCTGATTGCCCCTAGCAATGGTCATCCAGATGATGTCTGGAGCATAATTTATCTTCTGCATGCATGAATTGGTTTAAGAATCACTTAACACAAATATTGGTTATTATGAGATGAAGTGTCAAGCTCATGAAGCAAGTCTAGGTTAAAGTTCAAGGTTTCATTGAGGGATCAGAAAAAAACAACTTGTCCATAGCAAAACTTCTACATATATAAATATAACTTGGCACAAATGCTGACCATTGTTAGCCAGATTGTCTAGCATAAAATTCAGGCCCTGGGGTCAAGGTTAATATCACAGATGAAGGTCTAAGGTCAGATATAGTATGATAATGTGAATATTGATCATTTTGTCATCATGAATGACTAGAGGGATTTTAATGTACGTGCCCAACTATCATAAGACTGGGCATTTGTGATGGTTGTGTTATGTGGCAGTGGCTCCTCTGTTACATCATATGTTGCTTCTGTGCAAGATCAAGTGGCAGAGATTAATATTATTCTTGCTCTTAGCCAATTTTGATTTTTTTTTCTTTGGTTATGGAAATAAATTATACAGTGTATGTTTGAACATTTTTGGTTTTTATGATATTTATTGGTGTTATTTTTGTTAGAGGTGCAACTTGACAATTCTAAATGTGCTTACAAATCTATATTTGTGCTAGGTTGTGTATGCCAACTTTTATTACTTCCTTTACATTATGAATTATTTCTAGATGTGCTTAAGCATAAGGGAATCTGCTTGGGAAATCACATTGTCACCTTGGTGTAGTAATGGGTTAACTTATTGTATAATTTAATAGGAGTTAACCTGTTATTGCACTTTGATTTTAATGTTGGTGTGGTCAAATATTTACATAGTTTCTTTTGCATGATTTTATTTTTATCCTGCTACGCTTGACAACAGGGTGTGCCTCATTCGTGACAACAAACAATGACGAGGGCTTGTTATACAGTGATAACATCTGGCATCAACTTGTAGCATGGAGAGACGAGAATGTAGCATATATAGCCATCGATGAAACCTGGACAGGTCTGATAACTTGCTTACTTTTAGACATGGATTTAAGGTAGTCTTACTGTAATGCTTTCCCGCCAAAAGATTCTAACATCCGCCAATATTGTAGCAAATCGGTTATTTCCGGTAGATGTTTTTTTGTTTTTTTTTTCAAAATTTTAAGTATTTGATTATTTATAATAAATCTTCATTTAAATTGCTATTTATTAAATTCTGATTATAATTAGTTAAATTATTGAATACCGAAGATTGTGAAAAATAACATTCCGGAAATGACCGATTGATTACGATATTGGCCGATGTTAGAAATTTTTTGGTGGGAAAGTATTAGAGTAAGTCTACCTTAATAAAATATTTATATCATTATTAATTTATCAAAGCAGAAGCAGAGGCACAAATAATCAATTATATTATTTCTACAATAAGAGTAAAGTTTATATTGAAAGATTATAAAAACAAATGTCAGTATTTGAAAGTTTATTAAAACTATCATGATCTTTCTTTATTTTGATTGTAAAGCTTTCTAAATATATTTCATTAAAATGGGAGCATCTTTGGCTAAATGGTTAAAGTCATTGACTTCAAACTGCTTGCCTCCCGCTGCTGTAGGTTTGAGCCACGCAAGTGTATTCAGACTTTACATGTAAGAAAGCTATCCAGGCTGGCTTAAGAAACAGTTGTAGTTCATAACACAGGAGCCCGTTTGTGCCTGAAATGATGTACAGAGTGTCACCATATGATTATATGAGCCGCGCCATGACAAAACCAACATAATGGGTTTGCGACCAGCATGGATCCAGACCAGCCTGCGCATCAGCGCAGTCTGATCAGGATCCATGCTGTTCGCTATCAGTTTCTCTACATGTTATACAGTTTGTAAGCGAACAGCATGGATCCTGATCAGACTGTGCGGACGCGCAGGCTGGTCTGGATCCATGCTGGTCGCAAACCCATTGTGTTGATTTTGTCATGGCACAGCTCATATTGGTGCGATGTAAAACCCAACAACAACAAAAAATTTATTAAATCATAAATGTCAATTTTTAATGTTTAACTTGTTTGATTCGAAGAAAAAGCCAAGCTATTATGATTCCTCCATCATTGACACTGTCATGATTTTGATATCATCTGAATTAATTTACTTTTTGAATACTTGCTTATCATGACAAGCTGCAGTTGTAATTCAAGGGGCATTATTCTGAATTCTTTATTTTTTTGGAGTTATGCCCCTTTTTATTTAAGAATTTTTTGTTAAAATTGTTTATTAAGCAGAACGATTTCAAAACAATGAGATATCAACATGAAACATGGAATACTTGAACATCATGAGAAGGCAAAGTTGTAATACAAGGGCCATTATACTGAAAGCAATATTTTTAAGAGTAAAGCCCCTTTAAACTGAGAATATTTACAAAAATTGGTTATTAATTGTTGTTACCTTTAACAGACACCACTTGGATGCTCTTGTTTTAAAGAGGATATTAATTTGGTTTCTGATTATTTTTAAACAAAAGAAATTTTCAAGATTATATATTGAAAAATATTATATAATGTTCATAAATTAATGCTGAAAAAGGTAATTATCAAATACAAAATAATGTACCTATAATGGGTTTATCATTCTAAATCATTCTGTGTCTAATATATTGACACGTTACCACAAACATTTGTCACATGTTTTAATTTTTTTCATTTTGTAGGAATTTCTTTGCAGGTGGTTTCAGCAATATATTTTCTTCGTCTTTGTTCTATTTATCTGCATGACTTCATTGTGCAATTAAACATTTTGCTATGATTTGATGTGCTTTAAAAATCTTCCTCTTAATATTTTAAGAATTCAGATAATTTTTTACAGCTTTTTTATGAATTATAAATGTTTTAGTTTTTGAAGCAGAAATGAATAAGTTACATGAGGACAACTTTTATATTAATTTTAATTTTTGCAAAGTGGAAAAATTTATTATGTTTATAACCACTTACCATCTAAGCAGAAAACTGTTTTCTGTAAAAAAAATACATGAAAAACTAGAGATGTCTGCATTATTATAATGCAATTGCAAACTGCATGTTTTAAAATGTATGTAAAGTTGGATTTTAATATTTATGATAGATTACAGACAAAAATTCAGCCTGTACATTGTATCCTATTTCAAGCTCAGAAAAATCGTTATAGTTTCATTTTCAAACTTTTTGCAACAAAACTTTAATATTATAATTGTGTTAACTTTCTTTTATAATTCAAAAAATAAAGATTATAATTTTACAAGCACGCATATTTTTTTTTGTTGCCTGCAAGGTTTTGATAAATGTATGAAAAAATTACTTGTATATAATGTTAAAGGTTCTCGGACAAGCAGATGTGCCAAAGGCACAATCATAGGTCCAAATACTGGAGTGTACATTGGAGGGCTGCCTGCAGATTTTGAAATACGACGGACAAACAGAGATCAAAGACTCAAGGTGAGTGTAAAATATTCTACAATTTCTACAATGATTTATTAATGTATCTTGACATTTGTTATAGGTGATAAAACCAGTTCGTGTAATGATCGTACCATAATTGGTCCTAATACGGGGGTCTATTTCGGGGGCTTGCCTAGCGAATTTGAGATCCGCAGAAATAATCAACTTGGTAATAAGGACCCTAGGCTCAGGGTAACATAAATGTTATTTTATATATCTATCATAAATGTATTGTTATTATAAAGCTAGTCACATGTTTCGGCTTGAAATATATCAAATTTTTAACTTTCTGCTTTTCATGTTATGATGTTATGTTACATGGAAATATAATGTTAAGTTCAATGTCTGTAAGTTCTGTGTTGGTATTTACTTGGCTGGTTTCCAGCTTAATATGATTAAGTTATAGGTAGTGTCAGGGGCAGGTAATCTGGACTATGTGTTTCCTTCTTTTGTATATTTAAGAATTCATCATCATTTCTTCAGAACTAAAAAAAACTGAACCAACATCTTTGAAATGATATTAAATTTTGTGTTTGGTATTAATTTTTGGACCCAAACATTATAAATGTTTGGGATATCAAGATAAAAAAAATCATCATCCAACAGTAAGGAGCCCAGCTTTGTTTTATCCTGCTGTCAAAGGTTATTTATTTTTAATTCCAGAAGGTTAAGTAACAAGTCATGAATGCTTGTTGTGACTAATGCCAGTAGAGCCACACTGGACAAAAATATCATAATTCATTTGTTTTAACCCTGAAATTGTATAATGGGCTTAACCAGCTTTGAATTTGAATTTGAACTTTGAGGGATTTTGATATGAAGCTACCAACATTTTAGAGTTTGGTCATTTTGAACAAATTTAATGTAGAGTATAGTCTAGTTCTACTGGTGGCAAAGTCTTAAAACTTTTTGTTCCAGCACTGTAAAGGTTAAGTTACAGTAGAACTTTATGATGTGTGAAATTTATCTCAGAATTTTTAATAGTTTGAAGTACTGTTTGTTTATTTTGTCTGTTTTTATGACAATAATAAACTGCTTTATATGTGCTTTGTATGTTATAGATACATATTATATACCAGTTCATATCTTACCATATATATCGTCTATACTGCATGAACAAAATTGAGCCGCGCCATGACAAAACCACATAGAGGGTTTGCGACCAGCATGGATCCAGACCAGCCTGTGCATCTGTGCAGTCTGATCAGGATCCATGCTGTTCGCTATCAGTTTCTCTACTTGTAAAAGGGTTGGTAAGCGAACAGCATGGATCCTGATCAGACTGTGCAGATGCGCAGGCTGGTCTGGATCCATGCTGGTCGCACACCCATTGTGTTGGTTTTGTTGTGACGCGGCTCATATAATAACACGTTACAACAATGAATATAATAAAAGGATGAATTGTATCTTATTTTGGAACTTGCATGTAGCTTATTATGCAGAATCTGATTGACCATTCCATATATTGTGCAGCAATAGATAACTAGAAAAAACAACATCTTGATAACCTTAAAATCAAAATTCCCCTAGATAACCTTAGTTATTACCGTATTTGATTTATGTTTAATGTTTATTATTGTACCTTTGGAGCATGATTTTTAATTAAACTTTTATATGTCAAAATATTAATTGGCAATATTGACCTGAGTCATCTGCAAACCCACTGACCTTTTGTAGGTAATCATCAGATTCCAAAGTAAATCATGCAGATTTTAAAGTATGTCATAACGGTATACATGGTTTATGTATCAATTAAAGTTACCGACACACTACTTGCCTGTCTAGCCTCAATGATACACATCTATATATCAAAGTTATGATTTTTAAAGAAAAGACACAAGAAATTGAAGAAATGATTCATGCACTGATGCTGCATAATTTAAAAAAGATAATTAAAGAAATCTTTAAAAAAAAATTGTTGCAACTTCGTGATTGTTATGCTATCATACTTACATTTAGGATGTGAGTATAAAATGAAGTATTGAGAACTTTCATCATTAAAAATTGTTTGGTAAATTGTAATAAATTACAGAAACTGTTAACAAAAAAGCTTCTGAAAATTAATGAGTCTCAGGTCAATACTGCCAAACAATATATACCTGCAAAATGTGTACACAGTAAGTATTGTTTTACACAGTTCAATTTGTAAATGCTCAAATATTTCTATATCAGCTTCTGTTAAGTGTTGTCATTTACTCAGTTTTGAAAAAAAATCAAATTTATTAAAGAAAATTTTCTAAAAAAAAATAAATGATTTGATTAGGTAAACATGGATAATGAACTGATTTTGTAAAGTTTATCAAAGATGAAGTCAGTTGAGATTAGATTTTCAAATTTTGACTTGAAATAAAATAATGATATTGTAACAAAAGCTAAGGAACCAATTATACTGTTTATTTCCAAAATTATTATGACTTATTATTGTTTAATTGCATTGTAAATAAAAATGTATGCATATTACAGTGAAATTTGAGAAAACCGGACGCTGAGAAAATCGGAACTCGAAATACCGGACGAATAATTCAGTCCCAAATTTTCCCTTCTTTAAACTATTGTATTAAACATTGAAAATACCGGAATCTGTAAAAACCGAATATCGGACGGTTGAAAGGGGACTACAGAGTCAATTATATAGACAATTACCCTGACAATACCGGACGCCGAATGTGTGAATAACCTTGTGTACTTATCAATTGGCTAATACATTAATTGAGCGGCAACGGAACAATGATTGTCTGATTTGTTTCTTATGTCTCTTTTCACAGTTTGATTTATTGTAAGGTATAGATGTTACCGTTTTATATAAATGCCAAAATGCACGAGGAATTGAACAGTTAAAATCAGTATGAATAAAAAATAGAGTATTTTCCTACTGTGTGTTGCTTTTTGTATATTAATTTCCTAAAATGACAACGCAACGGAAACGATATTTTTTGGCGCTAAGTTCTATTCCATGGCCGAAAAGAATTGGACGAGAGCTGTCTACAAGTGACAAAGTTAAATTAATTAAAGACAGTGAAACTTTGCCGAGACCTACTTTAAAAATCTGACCAATATGTTATTATTATAAACAAATAAAGTAAACTATGTTTGTTAAATCATTACCCAAATGTAAACATATGCGGATGTACTCGGACTTGATCGTTATGAGGTAACTTCTGTTAATTTAAATCCAAACTTTAATTGTATTTATATGCAATAATTGGACTAAAACAATTAAAATATATTTTCTTGTACTTTTATCATTCCTTTGTAAGTCATTGCTCGGTTATAATACAAGATCCTGAACAGCTGAAGGGGACATTGAGAATACCGGACCGCTGAGAAAACCGGACAAAACCCTCAGTCCGAAAGCCGTCCGGTTTTCTCAACTTTCACTGTATTTTTACTCTCCTCCAAGACAGTTCAAGTGTAAAACAGGGGCTCTAATTTACATGATGAAGACCAGTAAGACCATGATTCTCTTCAAAAGCAGCCTCTTTGTGTTTTTGTTATGATTGATCAATCACATAAATAGTTTGGATGCTTAAGTTATTGCCCATTCAATAGCATGAATGCCAAACTGATTTCAATAAATTATAACTTTGCTTCATAAATCATCATAATTCCAAAAGCCTTAATGGTGTTTTTCCATTGTAGCTTCTCATGACACATTGTCAGTACTAAATCTTTTTCTGCCAAACTTTCTTGATATTGTTTCCCTTTCTTTATGCAAAGACCTCTCTCTATAATTAATTTCTTTCAAGTCTATTCCATTTAAATAGTTTTGATATGAAAGCCATTGAGTTTTTGCATGCCATTTTTGCTTTTGAATCTTTATGCCAAAACTTTTCTCCAATTAACAATTTCATGACAAATATGTTCCAATAGCCAAAGTATGTAAATTCATGGCACAATTGTCTTCGCTTAAAACATACTTGATGCCAAAGTCTTCCCAGCTTACATTATAATGGCACTTCTACTTTTTTATACTGAAGCCTTTCCCAATATGTAAATTCATGGCAGTGCTATTCCTTAAAAAAATTGATAGGAAAGCCTTTCCCAAGATATAATTTCATTCCTTATGCTAAAGCCTTTCCCTAAAATAAAATTTCACGTCAAACTTAAATCCTGTTAAAAATTATTCTTTTTTGATAAATGTTTTCATGCGGATATTCTTAGTGCTAAGGCCTTTCCCTTTTAAATCTATTGCTGATGTCCTGTTTTATCCAATTCTATTTTACATTTAAACATCATTCTTATAAAGTTGTTTACAGTAAGTAGATAATTTTGACACAACAAAAAAAAAATGGTTTTATAGGATGATAGTGCAAGATTACATGATTTTAGATTCTCCATTCCAGAAGTACACACATAGCCAGATGTTCTTTAGCATGAATACCACAAGTTTTACCACTGGACCATGTGCTGATTTTTTTTTCTTCTAAGAAGTGTGGATATTTTCTTTGTTAACCTTTGTCCCTTGTCTTATCAAAGCAAAACCTTTCACAATTTGATATAAATCTTTCAATATTGCTTCTGAACCATGCTTTCCCAATATTTTCTCATATTTTATAAATGCATTTGTAGCTTGAGTATTGTGTCTATTTCCAGGAAGTGTTTTTTATGCCCCCAGGCATATAGTAATTGAACCGTGCGTCCGTCTGTCCGTCCATCCAAGCAAACATTTTGGGTTTAGGGGCTATATAACAGTAAAGAGAACAAAAGAGAACAATAGGTTCATTCCATGATCAAAGGGTTAATGGGCTAGTAGCCCTTAAGAAAACAAAGAAAATAACAAAGAAATTAGCCCCTAAACCCAAAATGTTGGAACGTCCGTCTGTCCGTACGAGGTTAACCTAGAACGGCAAGTTGGATTTTTCTTAAGTTCTACCTGTACCAATGGCTTCATAATTTACACACTTACTAATCCATACAAAGTCTATGATCTGGGCAAGTTACATAACTATGGCTTCCATTTGCACCAAGTTATGGCCCTTTTCAGCACTTAGAAAATGAAAAATGGTTAACCTAAACCGGCAAGTTGGAAATATCTTATGTTCTATCTGAACTAATGGCTTAATAATTTTCACACTTACTTATCAATACAATGTACATGATATTGCCAAGTTATATAAATGTGCCATCCATTTTCCCAGTAATTTCCCTTTTTATCACTTTGAAAATAGGGCCTTGTATGGTTAACCTATTCCGCCAAGTTGGATTTATCAAAAAATTGCACCTAATTACTTAATTTATTTAATGATATCTTTCATATTTGGTAGGTGGATACCTTTAACGGTCCTCTAATTTTTTTGTGGTGTTATGCGTCTCTAGGTCAAGGTCAAGGTCGCTTATGTAAAAAAATAAATCTAAACATTTCTGCTCATACTGCCTTTATTTTTAAGTTAATGTCTTTCATGTTTATAATAGTCATACCAAGGGAGGTCCTCTTCCTTTTCCTTTAATAAGGGGTCATTTGGGTCAAGGTCACCAATGTCAAAAATAGATTTTTTACACTTTTACAGGTGTATACAGTATTAACCTTATTCTATCGACAGATGTCTTGTATATTTTGTAGGAACATAAAATTGAGGTACATGTATTCTCATTTTGATGGAGGTAGGGGTCAGCTGGGTCAAGGTCACCAGTGCTAAAAATAGATTTTCACACTTTTGCTCATACAGCCTTTATTTATTGACATATTTGTATTATAATTGGTAGGAAGATAACTTACATGGTATTCTTCCTTTGGATGGAGTTAGGGGTCAGTTGGGTCAAGGTCAACAGTGCTAAAAATAGATTTTTACACTTTTGCCCATACAGCCTTTATATATTGACAGATTTATTTCATATTTGGTAGGAAAATAAGTTGCATGATATCCTTCCTTTGGATGGAGTTAGGGGTCAGTTGGGTCAAGGTCACCAGTGCTAAAAATAGATTTTTTACACTTTTGCCCATACAGCCTTTATTTTAAATATTGTTACTGACAAGAATCTGAGCCGGTGGCATTTGTGTTTAACAAACACGTTCTTGTTTTAATATATGACAAAAAAGAATATATTTAGACCAAGAGTCACGTACATAACTTCATAACAAGTCTAGGATTGCATATTTAGCCCTTGCCAAGCTGAATATTTTAAATGCACTTGTCCGTCTTTGGGTCTCGTCAAAACCTTTTAGAATTTCAGGGAATATGTCAAAATATTTAATGACCAAATATCTGTGACTTATTGCATGGTTAGATTCCAATGCTGCCAGGCTAAAGGTAAAGTATAAATTTGGCAAAGGATTGCTTGTTTTGAAGTGAATATATTATTTTATTTCATGCTTTCCAGTGTTTTATTGTAATATATCAGATGATTATATTCTGATAAACCACTAGTGAAATTTATAAAATATGATTTTCACTGTAGCCGGACTAGATCAGAATGCAGATGAAAAGAATATCATAACTAAATAGAATAACAGGCAGAAATAGATGCCGTCATGCGTTAATTTTGCTTATTTAGGAAAAGAAAGTCGATGACACCATACATCATGTTAAAAATGTAACAAAATTAGAGAAATTTAACTGAACTATATTTCAAAATTGATGATGTGACGTCATGATGTGATGACGTCACAAAGGAGAATGCACGACGTTACGCGGCAAAATCAGTAAAAAATACTTTAAATCGCTTAAAAAGCATGAAATAAAAAGAAAATTTATTTGTTTTACATAATATATAAGATTGAAATATATTTCATACGTGAACACCAGCTATTATATTTTCACTCGTGGCTACGCCACTCGTGAAAATATTGCATCTGGTGTTCACTCAGTGAAATTATATTTCTATCTTACATGCAAAACAAACAAATATCCTCTATATATTGAATCAGTGTGAACAAGAGTAAGGGCTAAAACAACATTTTTGGGGAAGGGGCCTTGGCCTTTTTCTTGGGGAAAATATGCATGATTTTGGCATACTTTGGGAAAAGGGGTCTCAAATTTAACACAAACTTTTAACAAGTTCTTCAAAATAGAAAAGCAAAAAGCACTGGGAAATACTGATAAGGCAGTAAAAGACCTTCATTCAACACCATCATTTAATTTTGTTCTAAATTCTATGGGAAATTTCAAAGACTGGGGAATTTTTAGGACCAAACTGGGGGAAAAAAGAGGCTAGTTTGGTTGGGGAAGCAGCCTATATTCAGTCTCTACAAAGAAGGGTTTTTTGGCCCTGAGAGTACTACTATATATATATATATATATATATAACAATATTTTTACTAACATAGAAATTATTTCCCATTTTAAGATAATTGAGCAGAGTTTCCAGGGATGTATTAGAGATATACAGATCATGCAGCAGAAGTATCCAATGGAGATTTGGAAGACTTTGGACTGGAACAATGCTATACATAATGAGCTTGCTTTCCTCAACTGGGAAGGTTGCCCTATCAACTTAGATAAAGGAATTCATTTCATGGGCCAAGGTAAAATTTTGATATATGCATAATGTGTACACAATTTTCAAAATGAACAACATTTAAACTTGAGTTCACAAGTGGAATAATAGTTATTTCTATTGAATTGAGTGTTTGCCTAGTTCTGAGGAAGCTATCTAGCTATCTTACTGAAGGTCAATTGTTCTAATGGGGTGCCTGAATAATTCTCGGAGGGGGACTTGAGTGAATCGGGAAAGTCTCCATATGACTTTAACAGTGTATAAAACTGTGTTGACATGACTTAAAACTAACTTATGGTCAATCAAGATGTTTGGTCTTCTATCCTATATATTGTAACTTTAATAGTTGACAGAGATTTGATTGTTGTTATTGTCATATGAGATAGTACTGTTTTCACTTAAATTTCAGGCTATGCCAGACTTCCTGCCAACAATAAACTACAGTTAAATGACGAGAAGAGGATAATGTTTGGATTTAGAACCCAGATGCATACTGGGATTATTTTCTTCTCATATGGTGGAATTGGAATTTACTACTTCTGTGCAATAATCAATGGAGCAGTCCATTTTGAGTTTGCAAACAGACTTCTTGCAGGGTCAGTCACATTCAGTAGACAGGGGGTGAATTTCTGTGACAGCCGATGGTACATAATCACGTTGGAGAAACGTGGGCAACAGGCTGTTATTACTGTGGAAGGTATCGGGACAGAGTCTTCTGGAGATCCAAACGTGGAGCTGACGGTGTTGACCTCGTCTGAGTTTTATGTGGGAGGCGTACCAGTTGACTCGGAAGCACATCACTATATTGTGAATAATAAACTTGCTTTACCTGTAGCAGGTTAGTTACATTAGTATTTCATTTATAACAAACTTAGTAAGCCTTAGACTTGTAGATTCCAGGTCACAGGTCATACCCATGCAGCCTGATCAAGTTCTGTATTGTTGTCTGCTCAATTCTATTACTTTGATATTGGAATCCCTCTTACTAACAATGGACTGTTCCAAAACCAAAGAAGGACAAGTCCATTATACAAAAACAGCAGGCTGATAGCTTGTTATACATTTGTTATGATGTCTGATGTTGCCTAATCTGCAAAAATTACAGTGATTGTGCCTTAAATGTTATTTATTATGTCAAACAATTTGGTTTATTTATGTACAAGGTGAATTGAGAAATCATGTTGTTACTTCATTACATTAAATATCATACTTATTTTAGTTTGTACAAGTGTAAATACTTTCTGAACATGTGAACACAATACAATACAATGTACGATGATCATAGCATATGCAGGCATAAGATAACAATATTCCACCCATCAATTATCACCATTCGACTCAATCCAAATGGTGATCTTAATTGAGGATTATTATGGTGAACCTCATCTTTTTGATGGATTTAAAATAATGCTTCTCGGACAAACATATGATAACACCCAAGTATGCCAAACTATTTTTGTTTAAACTTCTAAAATGTTGATATATTTTATATTATATATTTTCATACAGCATTTGGGGGCTGTATTAAAGACCTAACATTCGATAATTTTGGACCAAAGACTGATGACGACTATACACCAAATTTTCTCTCTGAGATTATCGAGGTCGCCAATGTCAACATGGATGGTTGCACGCCATATCACATGCATGCTGACCAATGTAAAGATGATCTTATCACAGATGTGTACAATGGTACAGACCTAGAGGCTTATGATGTTGGCCTGCATTCGTACACTGATTATTTATACAGAGTACTGGCGACTAATGAGGCAGGCTCAGGAAAAAGCAATTGGGGATATGGCCGAACAAAAGAGGGATGTAAGTCTATAACTGTGGTTCAATATTATCAGTTTACTTTCTGTGACTATTTTTCAGAGGCTAGGAAAAAAGCTTAGTAAGCAGATTAAAAAAAATATATCTTTGTGTATTATGAAGATTGTTGTGTGTTTTTAAAACGTATTTGATAAATAAATCATAAATTTACTTGATGTGGATGATAGATATCTGTATGAACAGAAGGCATTTCATTTATCTATGCTATCTTATTTTATCCAATTTCTCTTTTTGATGATCTGATATTAATTTAGTTAGCAGTAAGATGACAAAAATTAAAGACGACACAAAAAGCAGCTTTAATTTTTGTCATTTTAATCATTTAATGAAGAAACAAAAAGCGAGGACAAAATATGATAAAAGTTCATAAATGTATGATTGATATAATAATGTATACTCTTTATGCTCCCTCTTAAAGGGGTATATAAATCAGTTATCCACATGTCCCACAGTCTTGTTGTTCGTCAGTAAATGGTAAAAACACTGGAATGTGGAGCTGTGGACACATTTGAGCCACATCATGACAAAACCAACATAATGGGTTTGCGACCAGCATGGATCCAGACCAGCCTGCGCATCCGCACAGTCTGATCAGGATCCATGCTGTTCGCTATCAGTTTCCCTACTTGTTATAGGGTTTGTAAGCGAACAGCATGGATCCTGATCAGACTGCGCAGATGCGCAGGCTGGTCTGGATCCATGCTGGTCGCACACCCATTATGTTGGTTTTGTCAGGACGCGGTTCATTTCTTGTTTAATGTTGACTTATTGTTTTTACAGCACCTGTCGGCGTGACTGCACCATATGAGGTGTATCACTATAGTGGTTATCTGGTCAAGTTTAAGTGGCTAGCACCAGTGAGTACATCAGGTTTGATGACCAGGTTTGTCCTCCAGGCCTTCAACTTAAACAACGAGACCATACCCCCTGTAGAAGCAGTATTCACGAATACTTCAAAGAGAGAAGGTTTGCATATATTTCATTATTCTTCATATCATATTTTCCTTTGTATGACAGTCTAGAGCAATACCTTTAACACTTTAACCAAGCTAAATTTGTGTGATTTATAGACTTGTTTTGCCATGAAAAATGAATTGTCATTTTTAAATATGCGGAATTTTTCTTACAAGGTAATCATATAATAGAGCTTTGCCATACTTCACTGATGTAAAGGCTGAACTGGCTTTATACTGGTGGCATTTCAAACTCTTCTAAATATTGAAAAATAAGTAGTCAACTACAATTTTTTTAAAACTCCCTTTTATATACCAATGTTGCGGCTGATAAGCCTTCATCGGGGTACATAAATAAATAATAAACAAGAAAATTTATGTCAGCATTACATGACATCAATGGCAACAATGTCAAAATGTAACAAAGAACTTTCTTCTAAAAAGACAGCTCTCTGAGGGAAAAGTGAATTGAAACTCAGACATTTTAAACAAACAGGAGAACTGGATTTCAGTGCTTTCATGTCATTTTAGCTCAAAGCTTTCATTTTTTCTTTTCATTTTCTTTGTATAAAAGGGAGATAATCCGTATAATGTTTTCTGTACAATTTCTTCCCTTTATTTGTTTAAAAATCATATTTGCAGGGAATATGACAGGGACTATTCCATTTACAAGTTACAGTGTCAAGATGGTGGCTTGTACATCAGGGGGATGTTCTGTTAGTCCAGATGGTTTGCCGATTACAACAAATGAGGAAGGTAAAGATTAATATTTTCATATAGTGTATCTCATGTATCTTTTATGTTTATGTACTGAAATCAAGCAATTTATGTAATGATTTTTAGGAAATAGATATCAATTTTGGGTGCATTGTGGCAGAATAATGCATGGTTCTAGGAATATAATCACGAAGGCTGACAGGCCTGAGTGATTAATTACAAAGCATTTGAACGAAAAACCATGCATTATTATACTTTATCACACACCCGTGCCGATTTTGCGACTCCGTAAATATGGTATTGCACGGCCGTGCATATATTTTGATGTGACATCATTAGCGTTACACAAACATAGTGTAAAGACGCGCTAAATGTTAGCGTTATACTAAAGGCGCGTCAATGAAAAATGACTTTAATTTCACTTTAAAGGGTCTTTATTTTGGGTATGTGATAAATAGAATATTAAATTCATGTAAGTTCATTACTGAATTTATTGCACTCATTGAATTAAATAATATTATGCTTGCAAGAGGCTCGCATAATATAATTTTATTCAACTCATGCAATAAATTCAGTATTGAACTTACACTCATTCAATATCCTCTATATAATGCAAGAAGAATTAAGATCATTTTCCATTCTAATATGCTAATAAGAAAGAGAATTGATAAAAGTAGCATAGAAGACATTTTCTTGACATCATTTGGTTTATTGACATCATCATATATGACATCATATTAAATATAAGTGTTCCTGCTTTTTAATGCTGTGCATATATAGTGTAATAACGCACTTGATTGCCCTATCTGTTTGATAGTGATATGGTGTGAAGAGTGTTAGAATTTTATTTTTTGCAAAGTCCTATTTTGTTCCAGTGCTTAATTCATTTTGACAGTAAGTGGCCAAATGAGTCTTCAAGGATTTGTACTGTAGTAATTGGTTTTTCTACAATCATTTTTGCCAATTACTGTATCTTCAACCAAATTGTTACTATTATTTCCTTTACTCATAGTTTCCTTTACACTAGATAAACTTTTCTGTATTTAAATAGTGCCAGAGCGTGTCCCTGCCCCGAGTGGTAAGTCGGGGACCAGACACATTTACGTGACCTGGGACCCTCCTGCAGCCCCTAATGGTCTCCTGACTGGATATTTCCTGTATATGGATGGAAAATTGGTCTACACAGGGGCTTCCACTGCTTTCAATGTTACTGATGAACTAAGGGTATGTGCTTTCTATACTTAATTTTTTTCTAAACCCTTGTTGAATCACTGCCATATGTTATTATGCCCCCTTTTGAAAAAAAGGGGGTATATTGCTTTGCACTTGTCGGTCCGTCGGTCCGTCGGTCCGTCGGTCCGTCGGTCCGTAGACCAAATGGTTTCCGAGTGATAACTAAAGAACCCTTAGGCCTAGGAACTTCAAACTTGGTATGGTGATTGGTCATGACAAGTAGATGACCCCTATTGATTTTGGGGTCAAGGGGTCAAAGGTCAAGGTCACATTGACCTTGTAAGCAAAAACGGTTTCCGATCAATAACTAAAGAACCTTAAGGCCTAGGAACTTCAAACTTGGTATGGTGATTTGTCATGATCAGTAGATGACCCCTATTGATTTTGGGGTCAAGGGGTCAAAGGTCAAGGTCACATTGACCTTGTTAAGCAAAAACGGTTTCCGATCAATAACTAAAGAACCTTAAGGCCTAGGAACTTCAAACTTGGTATGGTGATTTGTCATGATCAGTAGATGACCCCTATTGATTTTGGGTCAAGGGTCAAAGGTCAAGGTCACATTGACCTTGTAAGCAAAAACGGGTTTCCGATCAATAACTAAAGAACCTTAAGGCCTAGGAACTTCAAACTTTGGTATGGTGATTTGTCATGATCAGTAGATGACCCCTATTGATTTTTGGGGTCAAGGGGTCAAAGGTCAAGGTCAACATTGACCTTGTAAGCAAAAACGGTTTCCGATCAATAAGTAAAGAACCCTTAGGCCTAGGAACTTCAAACTTGGTATGGTGATTGGTCATGATCAGTAGATGACCCCTAACGATTTTTGGGGTCAAGGGGTCAAAGGTCAAGGTCAATTGACCATTTGGGTAAAAACGGTTTCCGATCAATAACAAAAAGAAACCCTTAGGCCTAAGGAACTTCAACTTGGTATGGTGATGGTTATGACCAGCAGATGACCCCTATTGATTTTGGGGTTAAGTGGTCAAAGGTCCAAGGTCACATTGACCTTGTAGGTAAAACGGTTTTTCCGATCAATAACGAAAGAACCCTTAGGCCTAGGACTACAAACTTGATATGGTGATTGGTCATGATCAGTAGATGACCCCTATTGATTTTGGGTCAAGGGGTCAAAGGTCAAGGTCACATTGACCTTGTAAGCAAAAACGGTTTCCGATCAATAACGAAAGAACCCTTAGGCCTAGGGACTTCAAACTTGAATATGGTGATTGGTCATGATCAGTAGATGACCCCTATTGATTTTGGATTTTTAAGGGGTTAAAGGTCAAGGTCACATTGACCTTGTAGGTAAAAACGGTTTCCGATCAATAACTAAAGAACCTTAAGGCCTAGGAACTTCAAACTTGGTATGGTGATTTGTCATGATCAGTAGATGACCCCTTTTGATTTTGGGGTCAAGGGGTCAAAAGGTCAAGGTCACATTGACCTTGTAAGCAAAAACGGTTTCCGATCAATAAGTAAAGAACCCTTAGGCCTAGGAACTTCAAACTTGGTATGGTGATTGGTCCATGATCAGTAGATGACCCCTAACGATTTTGGGGTCAAGGGGTCAAAGGTCAAGGTCACATTGACCATTTGGGTAAAAACGGTTTCCGATCAATAACAAAAGAACCCTTAGGCCTAGGAACTTCAAACTTGGTATGGTGATTGGTTATGACCAACAGATGACCCCTATTGATTTTGGGGTTAAGTGGTCAAAGGTCAAGGTCACATTGACCTTGTAGGTAAAAATGGTTCCCCGATCAATAACGAAAGACCCTTAGGCCTAGGGACTTCAAACTTGAATATGGTGATTGGTCATGATCAGTAGATGACCCCTTATTGGAGTTTTGGTCAAGGGGTCAAAGGTCAAGGTCATGACCAGTAGATACTTGATA
Source organism: Ruditapes philippinarum (assembly GCF_026571515.1). Taxonomy (NCBI): domain Eukaryota; kingdom Metazoa; phylum Mollusca; class Bivalvia; order Venerida; family Veneridae; genus Ruditapes; species Ruditapes philippinarum. Next base: position 164,124 of record NW_026866837.1, read on the forward strand.
ACCCTTATTCAATTGTTTGATCACTGGGTCAGAAGTCATGCATAATTACCTTATCACATGAATAATTGGCTGCTGATAGGGGGCATACATGTTTTACAAACATATCTTGTTCAAGTTGTATATGCTTTCTAGGACAAGGGTCAGTTTATTTGATTTCAAGATGCAATCATAATAATCATTTGTTCAGAAGTAGATCTTAAAGATAAAAACCATGACTTAGAATAACCTTAAGTTAATCATTTATATATTGATCACTGGGCAACACGAATGCTAAACATGGCATTGATTGCTGATGTATAGAGCTAAGCTACATGGGGCTTACAGGGGTTTGTTGGTTCTACTTGGGTGCCTACTTTTACTTCTTTTAATGCATAGAGAGGCATATAGAACAACATATAAATTGTCAGTATTTCTTAAAGCCCCAGTTTAAACATTAAATGAATACATAGAACTACTTTATACTTCTATATTAGAATTTCCATTCCAAAATTTGTATATAAATATTTATAACAACACCATAACTATGTATGACTAATATAAGATTTCACCATATGATTATGTGTTTTATTTGTTACAGGAGTACACCTCATATGTGTTCTATCTAAAGGCTTGTACCAAGGTCGGGTGTACCCAGGGACCATCGGCTACTCTAAGCACTGCTCAGCTAAGACCTAAATTTGTAGGTGCTCCAATATTGACTGCATTAGGTATATATTTTTGGAATATTTTTGTTCTTCTGTAAAACCAAGTGCTTGCAAAAAAAATGTGTGTAAAAAAAATATATTCCTCTCCATGATTTGTTAAAATTGAACCCTTTACAAGCTTAACCCCTAGCCTGCTTGCGGCTACAAAATCCACCCATGCTATCATTGCAGACTAAGATCAACAGGCACATTCATGCCACTTGATTATGGGGCACATCTGTGGCATCTGATCATGCTTTGCAGTGTTGGCTATTCATTCAGTACATATTTCAAAATTTCACCTATAAATGATAAATGGTCTTGTCCAGATAAAAAGATGGACAAGTCTATATAAGATATTTAACCTGGTAGGGACACATTTGTAATTTGTATGATGGGTAAGTCTTGTTTTGAGTTTTGAACTGCCCATTATTTATAAAAATGGAATTCAGTATCAAAATACATAACATTAGCTGTAATGTGTTATAATGTCTGGTAAGACGACATGGCATGGATGTAAATGCTTGCCTTACAGTACACTGGTAGCATAGACAAGTCATTTTAGGCATCCGTGGCTGAGTGGTTAAGGTAGTTGACTTCAAACCACTTTCCCCTCACAGCTGTGGGTTCAAATCCCAATAGGGAATTTGTATTTTTTCATGTGAGGAAGCTATCAAGCTAGTTTACAGAATGTCAGTGATTCTACTCAGGTGCCCGGTTGTGCCTGGATAAATGCACAGAAGGGCACCTGAGGTCTTCCTCCACCAGTAAAACCAGATTAAACAAACAAAGAAAAGACAATTCATTTAGCCCAATAAAATTCAAACCATTTTTATTTAGGACTTGTCCATTTTCCATTTAAAGAAATGTTCATTATCAATATTGGGGATATCAAGATGGAAATTTAAAGTTTGTTATAAAGCCTGGCCAGACTGCTTGGATGTGCAGAAAGGCCAGGCACTAAATTGGTGGCAAAGGCTAATAAGTTTTGGTTCCAGCTGGTTAAAGGGACTCCACTGAGGTTTAAAAGCCTAAAAACATAACATTTGAATTTCTTACATAAATGCGCTGGGGCACTTTAAACAGAAATATATGCAAAGATAGTTAAGAATATACTATGAAATAAATTGAAAATCATATTTTAATGATTTTCTTAGCTAGATTTGAGTGAAAAGCGTTTAAACGCTTTTCATTTTGGGTCATTTTTTTACAATTTGAATAATTATTCTGGAAAATCGAAGTGCGCGAATGATCTGAAATTTTGCACAAAGATTAGTGGTCTAAACCTACATCTAATGGTACATTTATATCTGGAAAAAATATTTTCAGTCCCATCATGTCAAAATACCTCAGTGGAGTCCTTTTAAAAGCTTTGTCATACTTTAACAATGTAAACATAAATTTGTATTATATATAGTCGAATGTTTTCTTGTAAAGACCAGTGAGGAAAGAAGTGATCTTTATTCTAAGGCATTTTATTAATACAGGTAAAATTTGCACATTATTGTTCAGACGGATATATAAAATACATGACTTGTTTTCTTTCCTCTAAATTTGGCTGTTGGGTCAGCACAACTTTAAAACAGAGTTTTTTAGTCATCATTCAATTAATGATTTATTACTCATTATGCTTTAGGTGTATTTGAAGGTAGGGGAGTTTGCTGTGACAAGTTTGCTTTTTTAAGATTTTGCATGAATCATTTTTAGATGTTATTAATGTTTTATAATTATTGGTAAATCTTTTTTAAAGACATGATTCTACAGCATAGTAAATAAATGATGTGAATGATAAAAAACAAAAACAAAAATATTCAATTATTTCATGCTTAATACATGTACTTAAAAACAAAACTTTATCAATATGTATATTTATGTTAAGAAAAGTGAAAATCTTTAGGAAATGTTTTAATAAAAAATCATTGCTAAAATCAGTCAATGTTACAGTAGGTAATTTGCGTTAAAAAATACTGAAATTTTATCTCTTTCTTTTGTGTGTGTGCTTTGTTACCGTATTTTGCTGTGATTGTAAAAAAAAAAAATATTGTCAATATTTTGATTCCTTTTTTACTCAAGCTAAAGTAACATTTTAACCCATTACCAAATATACACACCTTTTTCACCCCCTCCCCTTTTTGTTGTCCCAAATGGTAAAAACTGCCTTATTTAGGCCCCCAACACTTGTTTTTGTTTGTGAAATGTTGTTTAAAAAAGTGACCACTTTTTCGGTGCACCCCCTATCCAAAAGATACATCAAGGGTTTGCCAGAAGGGGGAAGTGCCCCCTTCTGTTTGGGGGTTTGAAGTGGGACAGCAGGCCCCTCGTGGCCAAGAAAATTTTGGACTTATTAGAGGCTAAAAATGACCCAAGGTCGAACATTTAAAGGTAACGTGTAACCAACGCTGATCCATTGAGAAGTTGCAGCACTTTGAAATCAATTTTGATGGAAAAAATCAATGCAAAGTAGTGATTTTTGGCAATTTTGAGATGTCCCCTCATTGCCAAGGTAACAGGAAATGTAAGACTGAGCATGTTGTTGCAAAAGTAATGGTCCAGTTAACATTTGTGCCAAGTTTGATTAGTATTGAAGCAATTTTATAGTTTTATAGCAATTTGAATTTGTTACGGGAGACTTTTCAATGAAAACAGTCATTTTTCACAAAATGCTCATGCAGTACATGTTATAGATTAATTTAATAAATAAAAAAAATGATAAAAAAATTAATTTAACGTTAAAAAAAATTAATTAATTTAACGTTTAAAAAGTTGGTATTAATGCTTAAGGTGATGTTTTTGTTGTGTTTGATTGTTTTGAATGATACATAGGTCATGCATAAATTAGCATTTTACTTTTCATTGTATTTGATAAGTGGTTGTCTGTGCTACATGTTTGTTTATTTCATTCCAGAAAAAAATTTTATGATCAGACAATTATTTATAGAAATTTCTAAGGGCCATATGAGTTACTGCTTATTTATGTGAGTAAGAATATAAAGATGTAAACAATCATGGAAAAATATAAAGTTATTTTGATTTTTACCCATATACTTACCATTTTCATTTTGATGGGGCATACTTTCACTTTAAGGAACCAGTTGATTCTTCTAGAATGAAGTTATTTTTGCCATCTTCAATGACAAAAAAAAATACCAATAGTCTTCTGGAGTAAGTCACATATGAGTTTCCTTTGGCAACTATAAATAAATGTATATTGCTCAATGTAAAACTCCTTGTATGACTTTAAATATACCTGCTAATAAAGTCAAATGAAGTATGGTAAGTCTGTTTATATCAGTTTAAATAGTATTTCGATTTATATGACCGCATCATGACAAAACCAACATAATGGGTTTGCGACCAGCATGGATCCAGACCAGCCTACGCGTCCGTGCAGTCTGATCAGGATCCATGCTGTTCGCTATCAGTTTCTCTACTTGTTATAGGGCTTGTAAGCGAACAGCATGGATCCTGATCAGACTGCGCGAATGCATTATGTTGGTTTTGTTGTGATGCGGCTCATATTATGTCTTTATCTAATCTGTTCCATCAGGTAGGTCAAGCGTTGAGGCACGTTGGGAGACACCAGATCAGTTGAACGGTGTACTAGAACGTTACCTGTTGTACAAGTCTACCGTAGAAGGCGAGCTTGGAACTGTTATATACAACAATACAGATTTATTCCTCGACTATGTGATACCCGACCTGACTGCTGGCAGTACTTACTATATCACACTCTCGGTTTGTATATAAATAATTAATCCTCTACTTGCTATTTTTCTAAAATAGACTCGTCCAGCTTCCATTTTTAGAACTGTCCATTATCAATTTCAGGGAGAACAAGATAAAAATTTGAAGTTAGTCAGATATCAGTATAAAGCCTGGTCAGATTGCATTGACATATTTGTTCTTTTATTTTATAGGCATGTACTGGTGGAGGGTGTACACTGAGTGAAGCGTCAGTTATAACAACTGCTGAAAGTTCCCCGTCCTTGATGCAGCCTCCTACAGTTACCTCCCCTAGTCCATCACAGCTTCATGTAGAGTGGGATGAACCAGGCTTACCAAATGGTAAAATTTTGTTTGTAAATTTTATTTTAAAAGTACATTATGTAATTTTCCATGTGTTTTTGGAATTTCCGACAATGTGTAACCATGTTTAATTACATTTTCAGTGTCCCCTACTTCATATCTACAAGTATTTAAGCTTGATTGTATAACAAGCTCTAACAATTAATATAAATCTCTCAAATTTCTTCCTGAAACTAACCATTACAAAGGGCAACCAGGGCAGAGGAGTGGTTAAGGTGGTTGACTTTAAACCACTTGCCCCACACTAGTGTGTTTTCAAGTCCTGACAAACTTTGTAATGGATTCTTTCATGTGAGAAAGATATCCAGTTACCTTACGGAACGCCATGATCTTAGCAGAGCTCAAACTTATGATTTCTTGGTTAAGAGACCAACTTTACCATAAGGCCACTGTTTTGTGGAAAACACATAATTTGATATCTCATACAAAATTCTTCATGTGACATAACTCTACTATACTTTCCTTCTCAATATTGTTAAATTGAAATATCTTTTGAAGATGTTGTCCTGATGATTTACATTTTTTTTGGCAAGACCAGAAACAACTGTACTTCCCGACCTTCTTGTCTTTACAAACTTTGAAATTATTGATTTACTTTTTATTTTCCATCAGGGCAGATAACTCAGTACCAGCTGTTTCACAATGAGATACCAAAGTACGTGGGACTAAACATGTTTTACGATGTGGGAGGTCTTGCCCCCTATAGTAAACATGTGTTCAGAGTGGTAGCATGCACCAAGGCTGGGTGTAGCTCAAGCAAACAGACCAAGGCTTACACTCAAGAGTCCAAGCCAGAAGGTTTCGTTACCATGGATTTGAGAGTAGATGATGCCAGGACGGTCAGCGTGAAGTGGACAGTGCCGGAGAAACCTCATGGAAACATGTTCTTTGATGTTTACTTTGACGGATTGTTTTATACAGATATTGGTAATTATGTTATAGCAAATACATATATCTTATATTTGCAGTCACATAGAATTTAAATAAAGATTTCATAAAAGATTTTAGATTAATTATGTAAAAAATATCAAGATGGAAGAAAAGGTAAGGTTTCAAGTTCTTAATATAGCAACTGTTTAGCATATTCTATTTATAAAGGTACATTGTATTGTTTGCTCATTTAATTTTTGATTCATTTACCAAATAGGAAGAAAATTAGGTTAATATACATTTGGAACTTTTGAATATTGAATTTGAAGTTTATTTATACTAAAATAATGTCTAAAACTTCTTGATTTTCCTGAAGATGGAATTGATTTACATGTTTTTGTGGTCGCCGGCAGTTATTTGCTGGGCACTAAGGACAAGTACAGAATCTTAGAGGAAATATCATGGGTCATTTTTCCCAAATAGCATTAAAAGCATTAAATTTTTAAAACAAAAATTTAGACTTTCCCTTTAGAGGAAATGCCAAAATTTTTTAAAACCATGCCCATTTTTTTTTCTCTTTAGAAAGCTTGGGATTTCAGCACTGGGGCAAAACAGACGTAAATTTGATCGGTCACAAAACTTTTGATGAATTTGGGTTTAAAATTACACCAGTGATTTCCCAATTTTCAAAAAACGGGCCAAAGGGGAATGCTTTAAAAAACATGGGGTTCCAAAACTTGGGAATGTCATGACTGCTGATATGCCACCAGGCTGTAAGTTTTCTTACATTATATTTATGTTTAACATTAAAATATGGGAATTTAGAAAGTAAAAATTGACTTTTTAAAAAAGGAGACTTGACTTTTGTTTGGGTATTTAAAAATAAAATATCAAAAAAACATTTTAAAAGAAGTTTTGAATTTTTGCTCAACATTTAAAATAAAGCTGTTTTCAGAAACTTTAGTTTGACATTGCAACAAAATAAGGAATAGTTTTAATAAAGTAATGAGAACATCATTCTTTACAGTATGGAAAAAAGATTTTTGATAGATCGTTTGATATACAGATATCTTATCTAACATTAGCCTTTGTTGTTAATATGAAAATTTTTTTTTTTGAGCATTGCATTTTTTTTTTTGATATATGTAAATTTTTCAACTCTTTAAGGGACATAACTATTTTCGAAATGTATTTTTATCATTGCAGCTCCAGATGGAGTTAAGTCCCCTGATCTTCTCTCACAGACACCTACTACAATTACAGCAACATGGAGCACTGTGGGAAGGGAGAATTCCCTAGATACTGCCAAATATGTCCTACAGTTCAGGGAGAAAATTGAAGGAGCTCTAGTTGAAGAGTAAGTTTATATTTTGAACAACTTCGTAAAAATTTGCACTAGTTTTGAGGTACAACTTGGAGTAAAAATAGTAATATAGAGTTTAAAGATATATGATATTTTGCTCAAATAAACATTTGTGTAAAAATTAGTTTTCTTTGCCATATCAGACAGGATTACCAACTGTTTACACCTTTGCATGTGTTTTACATGAATGGTGTTCTTAGGGTAACGTCAGAAGCTGTTATGAATAGAGTTGTAAATTCATACTCTGCTATACCAAAAAGGACTAAATGAAAATATCAGTCATTGTAATTTCTTTTTGGAATATCATTAATCTGTAATATGCAAGAAAAAGAATCAAACACCGGCTGTTGTCATAAACAGGAATATCTAGCTCTCAGGTAACTATTTATCGGAAACTTGGCAAGCTTTGTTACCGTCATAAACAGTTACCCTCGTGTTAGATATTCCAGTCTGTACCTGCAGCTGGTGTAAGATTCTTATAATCTAGCTCTCTAGTAACTTGGCAGAGTGTAAACGATTACCCTCGTGCTAGATATTCCGGTCTGTACCTGCAGCTGGTGTAAGATAACCTGTAATTTTTCAATTTATATCTGTATGTTAGCTTAACTTTTTCACATGGTTTATATTCATCAGCATATTTGGACCTACAACTTCATTTACGTATACCAAAGAAAATCTTATTGCCTACAAAGAGTATGAGTTTCGACTGGTTGCAGAAAATTCTAATGGATTAACAAGATCAGACTGGGTCACTGCCACAACTAGACAAGATCGTAAGTTGTTTGGGTTTTTTTGTTTTTTTTTTCTTTTTTTACAAAGATGTACTGTTTTAAAAAAAGGAAATATTTTTCAATGTTTAGCAATGTATTTTAGCTGGAATAAATATATATGCCATTCAGAAGTACAGTTACCGAGGTACCTGCCTAAAATAATATGAGCTGCACCATGACAAAACCAACATGGTGCGTTTTCGACCAGCATGGATCCAGACCAGCCTGCGCATCCTCGCAGTCTGATCAGGATCCATGCTGTTCGCTATCAGTTTCTCTACCTGTAATAGGGTTGGTAAGCGAACAGCATGGATCCTGATCAGACAGCGCGGATACGCGTGCTGGTCTGGATCCATGCTGGTCGCAAACGCATTATGTTTGTTTTGTTGTGACGCGGCTCATATCTTGACAGCATCTGAAATCTTCTCCCTCCAATAGAACTGGAGAGTCCCAAAAATGACCTCTTAAAGTATCCATGTCACTTAAAACTTAACAAATACAAAATAAATGTGCAGTTACAATGTTTTTTGTTGGACTATCTTTCAAAAATTGTTGTATTGTTATTTTCAAGTACGGTGGTTTTAAAGTTGAACAGGAATCTAAATTTTCAGCTTCTGTTTACTAGAAGCACATAGACTGGTAAATATTTTAAAATATTTTGTTGATGTCACAAAATTAATCTAATTCATTATTATACCCCTGCACAACAAAGTTGTAAGGGGGGTATACTGGAATCAGCTTGTCCGGCCGTCCGTCCGGCTGTCCGTCGGTTTTTTCTTGTCGCCCCAAATAACTTAAGATTCCTTTTGACCCTAGTCTTCATATTTGGCATGGAGGTTAGTCATGATTAGTAGATGAGCCCCTATTTGATTTTGAGGTCACTGGGTCCAAAGGTCAAGGTCAGAGGGCCTTGTACTTTAAAAAGCTTGTCCGCCCAATAACTTAAGCTTCCTTTGACCTACAAGTCTTCATATTTGGATGGAGTTAGCCATGATTAGTAGATGACCCCTATTGATTTTGAGGTCAACTAGGTCAAAGTCAAGGTACAGGGGCCTTGACTTCCAAAAAAAGCTTGTCCGCCCGAATAACTTAAGATTCCTTTCACCTACAGTCTTCATATTTGGCATGGAGTTAGTAGCATGATAAGTAATGACCCCTATTGATTTTGAGGTACAAACCAGGTTCAAAAGGTCAGGTCCAAGGGGCCTTGAACCTTCAAAAAGCTTGTCCCCCATTAACTTAAGATTCCTTTGGCCAGTAGTCTTCATATTGGCATTGAGGTTAGTCATGATTAGTAGATACCCCTGATTGACTTTGATGTCACCAGGTCAAAAAGGTCCAAGGTCACAGGGGCCTTGACTTCAAAAAGCTTGTCCGCCAAATAACTTAAGATTCCTTTGACCCACAGTCCTCTTCATATTTGGCATGGAGGTTAGTCATGATAGTAGATGACCCCTATTGACTTTGAGGTCAACAAGGTAAAGGTCAAGGTCACAGGGGCCTTGATTCACAAAGCTTGTCCCCCCAATGACTTTAGATTCTTTGCCCACAGTCTTCATATTTTTGGCATGGAGGTTAGTCATGATTAGTAGATGACCCCTATTGACTTTGAGGTCACCAGGTAAAGGTCAAGGTCACAGGGGCCTTGACTTCAAAAAGCTTTTCCACCCTATAACTTAACATTCCTTTGACCCACAGTCTTCATATTTTGGCATGGAGGTTAGTCATGATAGTACGATGAACCCCTATTGATTTTGAGGTCACTGGGTCAAAAGGTCAAGGTCACAGGGGCCTTGAACTTCAAAAAAGATTGTCCGCCAATAACTTTTAATAATTCCTTTTGACCCATCAGTCTTCATACTTGGAATGGAGGTTAGTCATGATTAGTAGATTGACCCTATTGTGTTTGAGGTTCACCAGGTCAAAGGTCAAGTCACAGGGATTTTGACTTCGAGAAAGTTTGTCTGCCCAATAACTTTAGATTCCTTTGACCCACAGTCTTCATATTTGGCATGGATGTTGATCATGAATTAGTAGAATGACCCCTTTTGATTTTGAGGTCACTGGATCAAAGGTCAAGGTCATATGGACTTGACTTCAAAGTTTGTTCACAAAGCCATTAACTTAAAAGATTCCTTTGACCGCACAGTCTTCATTATTTGCATATATATATGCTATAAGGTGACGCCCTATTGATTTTGAGGTCAACTGCGGTCAAAGGTCAAGGTCACAGGGACCTTGACAAAAAAAGCTTTTTTCTTCTCAATTGCTAAAGAATGTCCTGTCCGCCATGTATTTGATTTTGACATTTTCACATTTGAAGCATGTAGAATACATAACTTAGCAATGCACTGGCTTAGTAACCTCAGACAGGGAGGTTGTCCTTGAGCTCTAAATGGCCATTGTTGATTCTGACAAAGTGGTATGCGGGGGTATTCACGCCATGATAGTGGCAGTTCTAGTTTTTATTTTGATGATTAGGTATCAACTAACAAGGATTTGTTGTTATTATTGCTGTTATTTCAGCAGCTTAAGTGATGTGAGGCAAAATCCTCCCAAAGTAGTATCAATGAAGTTCACTTCTTATTTTCTAATACTTGTTTTCTATATTATCTGTTATATTTCTAGGTCCAGTTGGATTCAGTCCAGCAAGAATTGTAGGTATTGGACCACGATACATAGATTTGGTATGGTCCCCACCTCTTACAGCTAATGGTATTATTTCTGAGTACAAGGTTTATCAGAATGGTGAATACAGGGCATCAGTAAGTTTATATTTTTTAACATTACAATTATTTACTTATCTGCAAAAATGCTAAATTTTCAATGCTAAATGCAAAATTATTGAGTAACCATTCAGTAGAAACCATTTATGTTAAATGTATGTGGCCAAGTGGTTAAGGTCATTGACTTCAAACAACTTGCCTCTTTTTGCTTTGTGTTCAAATCCTGATAGGGATTCTTTCTTTCATGTGAGGAAGCTATCCAGCTAACTTGATTGTTTTAATCAGGTACCCATTCATGTCTGAAATAATACACGTTATATGACCTATACTGTGTTTGTGTGACATAAAACCCAACAACAAAAAGAAAGTTATTTGATGTAATTCTAAGTAATGCTATGGTAAATTCTCAAAAAAGAAAAATGGAAATTTTACATTCCCATACTGTGTTTGATGTAAAATTCATTGTAAATTTCATTACCTGACATCAAGCTTGGCCTGTATTTCAAGTGGTTCATAATGAGACTGAAATAATATTTAAGACTTTGCACACTGTCTTTAATATGAGACATTATATTGTGTGAGAATAAAAGATTTGTATAAAACTTGCACATGTATTTTTTCTTGCTTTTCAGACGGCAGGAAATGTTACACTGTTACGAGCTGACAAACTAAGACCATATACCTTCTATGCATTTGTAGTGGAGGTGTGTACAGCAGGGGGTTGTACTAGAAGTTCACAAACAACTCCAGAGAGGACCAAGGAGGACTGTAAGTTATTAACTTTCTCAACATTGGGATAAAGGTGCCAAATTTATGGTAGGACTTTTGTCTTTCCCTGAAAATTTTATGGGAGGATTTTTTTGTCCCAGAGGGGTTGAGTTGACCTTACTGGTGATATTAATTTACATACACCACAAGCATAACCTCAGACATGCCTGCGCTTCTGTCCTGTCTGACTGTACTTTTGATTGCTTAGTTGAGTTTAGATATAGAAATCCATCTATGATTCATAGAAAGATAAATGCAGTTAATAAAAACTTAAAAGTAAAAAAATAAAAATGATAAGGAACATAGATATGGTTTTTTTATCCTTCAGGAATAATGTATATATGTATAAAATATCAAATCACATTTAACCAAATAAAAGTAAATCAAGAAATAAAAGCTCTTTAAATTTGTTGAAAAAGGGATATTTTTCATATTTTAGATCCTGAGAATGTTGGAGCACCAAATGCAGTATCCTTAACACCAGCTTCAGTTGAACTAACCTGGGAACCACCTGGTGATCCCAATGGAGTGATCTCCCTTTATACTATAGAGCGCCGCCTGGTGGGCAAAGTAGTTACTACAGTTGTAGTGTCATTGAGTGCAGATTCTGAATTGAAGTATGTAGATGATGATAGTAGTCTGACTCCTTACGTGGAGTATGAATATAGGCTGACCGTCAGCAATTGGGGTCGGTGGACGGGGGTGTCCCATGGACCAAAAGTAACAACAAAAATCCCTCAATGTTGTTCATACCCCTTTCCCCGTTTTTAACATTTGTTACAAAATTTTTTATGGTTTTAAAAAAAAATTCTTAAAAAAATTTTTGGGAAGGGAAAAAAAAATTTAAAAGAGGAAATTTTTTGACTTGAAATTTATATAAAAAAAAGTTTTTTTTAATTTTTTCAAATAAAATTTTTATTTTTTGCAAAATTTTTATAAGGGGCCATAGGTAAAAATTCATTTTCAAGTGGGAATTTCTGTTTTTTTCCCAAAGGGCCAGCGGGCATCCCCACCACCAAAAAATTGTAATTTTAGGGAAACCCGTTTAAATGACAGTAAAACTGGGATCCACCCCTTTCAGCCTAATGGTTTAAAAATTTAATTTTTTTAAAATTTCGTCTTCCTTTAACCACACATCGAGGTTACGCAACATCTTCTGTGAGAACTGTAACAATTTGATGATTCTGGGAAACCCCCTAACAGAGGTAACACAGTCACTGTCCCTGCATGTACAAGTAGGGTTGTTATTGTCAAAACCCTTAAAAATTTTTGATTTCCGATAATTAAACAGTTATTACCCGAAAAAGAATGAACTTATAATTAGAACCGTGACAAACATATTAGAAACCATAAGCTGATATAAGACCATTGACACTCACATAGATCATGACACTCACATAGACCATGACACTCACATAGACCATGACACTCACATAGATCATGACACTCACGTAGACCATGACACTTACATATACTATGACACTTACATAAACTTAGAAAAATACAATAGTAGTACAAAACAGAATTTAAAATCATACATATATATTATATAATTGTTATAAGATACAATAAGTAACAATAATAAGAATTCATATTTACATCCATTTCATATTGATACAACGTTATATAGTTAATGTTAATGTAAAAAATAATTTCTACAATACCTAGGCGGAGGTTGTACTCAGAGCTATCCCTTGAAGGTTCGAACTCATGCCACAGTACCAGAGGGCCAGCTTCCTCCAGAAGTGACTCCGGTTTCTCAGACTATGATCTCTATAACCTGGCAGGGACCATTGTTACCAAATGGACCTAACATTAGATACGAGCTGTCGAGACTTCTCCTCAGGGTGCCGCTTGATTGTAAGTTAAGAAAAACATTCATGCACTTCTTATTAATCAATAATGAATCTATCAATATTTATTAAGTAGTATTCTTGAAACAAATTGTCAAAACTTTCAAGAAAAATATTTTCTTTTATTATACAAAAAAATGTGTTTATTTCAAGTGTGTTTTAACGGAGAAAAGTAAAAAAAAAAAAGGGGGGGTACAAGCAAATTGAAAAGAAGTATATAAAGTAAACCTTTTAAGTCCTAAGGTATAAACAAGAGCAGTAAGCATACATTTTCAAAACCTGCTGTGATAATTTGTCAGTGGGCTTTCACACTTTTTCAACATCCACTTGTTTTCAAAAAGGGCCCAGTTTTCCCCTTCTTTTGTTGTTAACATGTGGGGAAATTTCTCTTTATGAAAGAATTTTTTATGCAAAACGCAGACAATTTGAGTTGAACTGGCCCATAACATGTACATGTATATTGGTTAGATTACTGAAGATAAGAGAATAATATTAACCTTTACCAGGCTAAATATCTTAAATGGACTTGTCCATCTTCAATCTGGACAGAACCATTTATCATTTTTAGGGAAAATTTGATGTAGACAGACTGAATAGCGAACAGTACAGAACCTGATCAGATGACATGCAGATGTGCCAGCTGATCTTGGTCTGCACTGTTTGCATTGATAGAGTCTATTAAGAATATGTGTTAAGCAGAGAAGAAACAGGTTAATTATTACATATTTTCTTAATCATGATAATTATGTAGCTTAAAACTTATTCTTTGACAGCTTCTGTTGATGCCAGTGATGAAGTATGGACAAGAATTTTCTCCGGGACTGGAACATTTTACGAGGACCGAGGCCTTCCCATGCATTCAACATATCAATACAGAGTTACAGTCTTTAATGACATAGGACAGTTAACCAGTAACCCTTCAGCAGAGGTCACAACCTTTGGAGGTCTCCCAAGGAGGGCAGCTAAAGTAACAGCCATGGCCATAAGCCATATAATTGTGGGGGTGTCGTGGGAGACTCCAGGTAAAACATTTTCTTTAAGTGACTCGATTGAATGTCACCTTTTCAGCAAGTCAGGTTTTCAACTCATTGGAAAAAGACAATAAGAAATACAAAAACAATGTCAGATTTTCAGTAGATTCTATCTTTAAATTCTTTGTCATATAATTGGTATTTGACATTTCTAATTGATTGGGGTATGCTAAATCTATGTAAAGTTAAATAGAAAGCTTTTATGAAATTCAGACGTTTTTTCTTTCATAGTGTAATAAAATTGTTTAAAAAGTTATTATCATGTACAATTTTAGATGAGGTAGATCTCCAGGGTAGTGTTAAGTTATTCACAGTTAAACTGTACAGCAGCTTGAAAAACTACACCCAGGAGTTTGGCCCAGAGGTGAACTCTACTTCCTTTAGGGACTTGAACCCAAACACCCGATATTATACGACTGTTACCATAACAATACATGGAGGAGCATATATCACCAGTGATCCTGTGTATGTCACAACACTAGATGGAGGTGAGAATTCTTACATAAATTCAGTTAATAATGTTTTTCATGTTTATTATTCAGTGACTGTAGTTCTTCTTCTGTTCAATAATCAAAATTTTTAAAATGGGAGGAGTAAAGCTGGTTCTGTAAGCTTTAGAATGATACGCCTAAAAATGACACAACTTCAACCTGCATATGATGATTTATTGATCTAAGTCTTACATTAACCCATTACCTAATATACACGCCTTTTAATGCCTTTTTCACCACCCCCCCCCCCAATTTGTTGTCTCAAATGGTGAAAAAATGCCTTATTTAGGCCCCCAACACTTGTTTTTGTTTGAGAAATGTTGTTTAAAAAAGTGACCACTTTTTCGACGCCACCCTCCTATCCAAAAGATACATCAAGGGTTGCCTGTTTTGGGGGGTTGAAGGGGGGCGGCAGTCTACTTGTGAGAAGCTAAAAATGACCCCAGGTCGATCATAAGGTAACTTGTAACCAATGCTGAAAAGCCTTTGACTTTATCTCAATCCATTGAGAAGTTGAAGCACTTTGAAATCAATTTTGATGGAAAGAATCAATGCAAAATAGTGATTTTTGGCAATTTTGAGATGTCCCCTCGTTGCCATGGTAACAGGAAATTTAAGACTGAGCATGTCGTTACAAAGGCAATGGTCCAGTCAACATTTGTGCCTAGTTTGATTAGTATTGAAGCAGTTTTTATAGTTTTATAACAATTTGAACTTGTAACGGGAGACTTTTCAATGAAAACAGCCATTTTTCACCAATGCTCATGCAGTAATGGGTTAAAAACATGTTTAGTTGTAAATGAATTAAATTGAGCATACTTCATGTATCCTAAGAGGTTAAAGTGCATTGTATAAGGTACTAATCTTTATATAGCTTTTAAAACTGTGATACCAGTTTAAAAAAATACCAGTTTAAAATAAACTTCTATTGATTTGAATACAGATTTGGACAAATGTACTGGTTAGACATTTGAATAAATTCTTTCAAGTCATGTAGAACATGTTAAATTATATTTCAGCCCCTGAGGGTGTTGACACCCCAACACTGAGTATTGTAAGTGAGACTGCTATACGGGTATCATGGATGGCCCCTCAGACCCCTAATGGTGACATCACTGGGTACAATATCTACGTCAACAAAGAGAAAACAGAAACGGGGCTCGTACTGCCAGGATCATATATTATTACTGGACTACAGCCTTACACTGTCTATGAAATTCAGGTACTGTTATTAAAGCAGTATGCCTCCAGATTCATGTAAATTTTCATGAAATTTTTGAAGATGTATTTTAAAAGTAAAATAGTTTCAAGTGAACAAAGAAAGATTTAAACATGAAATTTTTCATCAATTTGTACCTTAAGGTAGTCTTACTGTAATACTTTCCCGCCAAAAATTTCTAACATCGGCCAATATCGTAGCAATTTGGTTATTTCCGGAAGATTATTTTTTCAAAATATTGGGTATTAAATTATTTACAATCACTCATCCGTTATCGCTATATTCTTAATTCCGGTTATAAACAGTTAAAAATTATTGAATACCAAAGATTGTGAAAAATAACGTTTTGAAAATGACTGATTTACTATTGTATTGGCTGATGTTAGAAATATTTTTGTGGGAAAGCATTACAGAAAGACTACCTTTAAGTTTATATTCTCTTTACAGTTAGAGGTTTGTACAGTGTTTGACTGTGTGAAGAGTGATACAGTTCTTGGCTCCACGTTAGAGGCCCTGCCTCGGGGTCTTGCTGCACCAAGAGTGCTCCCACTAAGTCCATATCAGATTGATATTGTATGGAAAGCTCCACAACAGTCTAATGGTATTATACAGAGATATGACCTCTACAGGAGGACTATCAAACAATGTTCTGAAATGTAAGTAGAACATTTTATCATAAGTTTTTCTATTGATTATAGTAATAAAGTGGTAAATGTTTTATAAAAATCTAGGGTTTTTGATATTTTAGTCAGATTTTAGGGTTCTTTGTTCAGTCAACTTGAATGTTAATACTACTTTTAAAATAGGCTGTAATGCAGTAGTGTTGCACCTTACAAATGAATATTATTTCTTCCATCAATACATGGATGAGTTTTATCTTTTGAAGTATCTAGGAATGCTTTGTTAGTGCTTCAATTGATCAATGTAAAATTAAAAAATTTATAGTTTTAGGCTTTTTGACCTCATTTGAGTTCATTTAAACATACTTCATACAAATATCTTAAATGAACTTGTCCATCTTTCAATTTGGACAAAACCATTTATCTTTTTAAAGGAAATTTCCCAAACAAGTGCTGACTGAATAGCAAACTGTGTAGACCATGATCAGACAGCCCTGATGTTTGGCTGATCTAAGTCTGCACCACTGGTGCCCCCTCCCTCCCCTCCCCTGCCCCCCCCCCCCCGATAGTTAGATTTACTTATAGCTAGAACGGCTCAGGCTAATACAGCATATTGTGATGATGATACTTGTCATAATTAGAGAGGTTATGTTGTCTATTTCAGTCCTGTAGTGACAGTAAGTCCAGAATTGATGAAATGTACCTATATACAATGTGGTGTCTTACAAAATCTGTGTGGCTCTACATGCTACTCTGGAGCCAAAGTAAGATTTTATTTTAGATATTAATGAATTATAGTATTTCTTCTTACTTACCACAATATGACAAATGCTGAATTGCCAATGCTCCTTTTTCTGTCCATTACATAAAAATAAACATGAAGTTTAAGATGATATTTACTAAACAATCAGGCATAAAATGCTTTGTGTTGAATTTTGCATCTCTACAGTATTTAGATTTGTATGTGATTTTTCATTTATTACAGGGTTATGGCCTTTGACTAAGTAAATGTCTTAGTAATTGCCTGTGTACTTAACAAATTCTAGTGTTGTTTTGTGATTTTGAGTTGTAATCTTGAAAAATGTAAATTTCATTATGTTGCTTGGATTTTAGACTTTTATTCAGTTTATAATACCGATTATATGTACAGTCATGTATATATAACAACAGTGAGAAATTAAAGCCTCATGTTTTTGTTTATATAGGTTTGTTGTGATGGTGTTCTGCATGAAAGTCAGGAGAATTTTGCATGTTGTGGTAAAGATTATGTTGAAATGTCCGACAAGAGTGACGTCTGCTGCGAAGGAAAGTTCCATCATCACAAAGAGAATTACAAATGCTGTAATGGAAGGTTTGTTACATATAGCAATATTATTACCTTATTGATTATATATTATTTTAATGATAGAGAATGATCCCAGTATCTATTACCCCAGTCCCACTCTGTTGATTATTTTAGACAAAAACCTAGAAGAAGGGGCCTTCTTATGTGCTAGATTAATACTGTTATCATGAAATTAAACAAAGTGATGTGTTTAGGTATCAGCAGCTTTGCCACTAAGATTTAGAAGTCCCTCTTTTCTTTGCGACTAAGATTTAGAAGACCCTGTTTTCTTTGCCACTAAGATTTAGAAGTCCCTGTTTTCTTTGCGACTAAGATTTAGAAGTCCCTGTTGTCAAAAGCTGCTAGGATATAAAAGTCCCAGTTTTCTTTGAAACAAGAATCTTGAAGTCCATTTTTTTGCCATTTGGATCTAAAAGTCCCTGTTTTCTTTGCCACTAAATTATCTTCTTTGTGTACATTGTAGTTATGTGATTGTATGTGTCAAACATTGATACAACATGTATTTATAGGTATGAAATGGTGATGGAAGGTGAGATTTGTTGCCCAGACAACAATGAAGACCGTGTAGCTATTGGTAAAGGTGACAGTTGCTGCGGTACTATACCCTACACCATTAGTGGTTCACAAATCTGTTGTGCAGGTAGGTCATTTCATTATTGCTGAATACAAATGCACCTTAGCTTTATAATAGTTTTCATTGATTATAATGATTAATGTTTTTAAAAATGATAATCACTTGTGTTCTGTAACTATATCTTGAATTTAGAGAAGTTTATTCACAATTGAACGATTCTACTTTAGGAAAGCTTTATGAGAGACATGAGAAGCAATGTTGTGGAGGAGAAGTTGTTGCTGATACTATGATGTGTTGTGGAGGTGATGTTAGTGGTCATGCTTATGCTGAGAGGGCAGGAATGTCATGCTGTGGTTCACAGTACATTACTCATAACACCACACTGTGTTGTACCAGTGACACTGGCCATATAAAGGTATTTAATGTGTTTAATTACTGTTGCATTATATATTGTATACCAGTTGTAAATCAGCTTTCTAGGTGCCAAATTTTGATAAACAAATACAATCCCATAACTTTATTATGATATTGTTTGATGAATTAAAATATTATTTGACAACAATGTTCACCAGCATATCACCATGTGTCAGGCCCAAGACTCAGGTCCTTATCACGAAGGTCAAGGTAACATAGAGGTCAAAAGTAATACCATCTGATGTCCTGTCTATATCTTTGTCATTTTTTAAAGGTTTTTAATTTGGTACAAATTACATAATTATCAATAACAGTGGTGGGGATGGTAGTTTTCACTCCGGATCATGGCTATAAGCCATATTGAATTTACCAGAGCACACTTCAACTACCGCATTGTTCCTGGGCAGGCTGTCAAGCAGTTTACCAATGATAGTTGCCTTAACTTTTGCAAGGAACTGATACATGTCAGAGCAGAGGTACATTGGGAATGACTGTAGAAATGATTTCATGATCAATCACAATGAAAGTGACCTGTACTGTACAGAATCGAACCTGGATTACCCGATTTGTAATCCAGTGCTGTACCTATTGAGCTAACTGGATGGTACATTTCAATAACTCTTATTGTAGGTTCATGAATACGGGAGTGCTGAGGAGAAAAAAGCAGCCAATGAGAAGTGTTGTGGCATGGAGACAATATCCAATGGGCTAAGCTGTTGTAACTTTGTTGGGTATAATCCAGTATCCCAGTTCTGTGCAGATATTTCACATCAGCAGTCAGGTATATAACACGACATTACTGTAAATATATGTAATCAGACACCCAAAATACCTATGATGGTGGCATAACGGTTAAGGTTTCTGCCTCTCAACCCAGAGATCATGGGTTCGAGCCCTACTTGGGTCACGACCGTTTTTCTTTATATGACACCAGTACTGGTTGGTGTCACGACCGTTTTTCTTTATATGACACCAGTACTGGTTGGTGTCACGACCATTTTTCTTTATATGACACCAGTACTGGTTGGTTCCAGGAGGAGGACTCGAAACTGATTGATATAAGTGGCAAGAACTTGTTTCACAATCGAGCTTAAATAAATATGTTTATACTATACACATGCATGTATGTACATATTTTCATACCATAATCTTATCAAAACCAATTTGTTAATAAATTATCAAACTGCACTAAAGTCTGTTGTTTCAAATGAAGTTGAAAAATAACCTTGTTCAAAAATAGAATGCAGGTTTATAAATAATGCATTATTTCAGATACATGTAGGTCCATATTCTTTCAAATGTTGATAAACTTAAGAAGAATGTATTTTTGACCTAATTTAAAAGTATCTAGAAATGGAATCTTCATACTTAAAAGAGTTTTTACTTTAAATGCAAAAAAAATGTATTTTATTATTATTATTTATTTGTAGGATGTGGATCAGGAAGAGTCTGTCCTAGACTGTTGAAAGATTCAGCATTCTGTGACCAGTGTGACTTTGACCAGTATACGTACATGTGTGGTTCAGTACGGGGATATATTAGTGAGACCCCAACACCTGCCCCACCAAGCCCTTCAGATGATTGTGTGGTCAGTGAAGAAAAGATCTACACTGGACTATATACAAATTACTTAGGTACAGTTTATTAATCTTTGTCCATCCCATATTTAGATACATGTATTTCTGTCATGCTATATTTCTATAACTTGTCCTGTCAGTATTAAATTTGATAAATGAATATGCTTCCAGTAGTCCTGCCAGCCAGCATGGACAGGAAAACTATTCAGCTTCTATATATATTTAGTAATAACTTTGAAAATTCAACATTACTGCCGTTGTTCTGTAGTTTTAATTCTACGCAGCATTTGAAAGCATCTAAAAATTGAAAGTGTTAAGCCTTACTTTAAAAGCATGAAATTGTGCTTATGTATCTGCTCTAAGGCTTATTAACAAGAAGAACTGTTACATGATGGTAACAATATTGAGAGATGATTACAACTTTGTAGGATGACCATGATTTTGTAGGGTGATCATAATTTTGTGAGATGATCATGATTTTGTGGGAAAATCATGATTTTGAGAGATTGTCATCATTTCTAATGTTTATATTTAAATGCATAATCTACATGACTTAATTAAATTGTTTGTAATGAAATGAGACTTTAATCATAATGAAAAAATAACAATGTTTTCATTAAAGAAATTTGTATTTACAGATGATGGGTTGGAGCCCTTCTCCCTGTATGAGTATTCTGTAGTGGTAGTGAATAGTGCCGGGTCCACTCAGAGTGACTATACATTGATAAAGACGCTACAGGCAGAGCCAGAGGGCCTAATGGCCCCAAATGCCACCCTTGATCCCAAACAGCTATACATGATATTCCTAACTTGGAGTCCACCAATAAAACCAAATGGCAAGTTTGAATGAGATAGTAACTGGATTTAGATCTATAGAATATATATAATATAATCATAAACATTTTTTTTTAAATTGAACGTATAATGAAATTTTTTTAGCTCTTGAAAATCAAAGTTTAATATTATCCAAACAAACTTTATAAAAACTAAATATCGCTTTTTAGCACTGAAAAATAGAGTATTAAACTGAGGAGCAATTTTTGAGAGAGTAAAATTTTGACCTCTGAGATGTTCCCAACTATTTCCAAGAAAATGGTATCTTATATAGCTTCTATAAAAGTTTATTCTAGATAATAACTGTTTAAGAGAAATGCTAAAAATAGATATTACTGATTTATTTTATAGGTGAGATACTGAGATTTATCCTGGTACGAGATGGGATAGAGCTGTACCGAGGATTGGACCTGGCTTACACAGATGATACAACCATTTTACCATATAGATCCTATACTTATATACTGACAGCTTGTACCGTAGCTGGATGTGTTACCAGTTCTTCTGTAAGATCATTTTGTTGATATGAATTTATTTTAGTATGATTGTATTGGAAGCTATAAGCTTATTGAAACAGTCTCGAATTTGTTCCTAGAACCAACTAGTACTAAGCAATGAGTGTAAAGTATTTTGCTCTACTTGCCACTAACGGGGTTTGAACCCACGCAATCCTTAAATTACTAATGATACGTTAACCACTTGGTCATGCCGCCACCTAAGGTTATTTAATACATTAAAGATTGAATTTTACTGACATATTTTTATATAAAACTTGTGTTTATTCAAAGAACATTACTTAGAAAGGTTTCTGCACTGTTGGTTGACCTACTTCAAATTTTCATACAGATATATCTAAAAGTGATATGGACAGTTCCAAAAATTGAAGCTGGACAAGTCCATTTAAGAAATTGTGTAGGTTAAGGGTAAAGGTTACCCTTTGAGGTAGCTGAGATCGTTATTATTCATTTATTGGTGATATTTAGAGAAACATTATTTGCAAGGTTTTATTGTATAAAAATTAAAAATCATTGTAACAGACATATTTGTTCCGATCAAATTATTTAAGTTTCAAACATTTTTTTTTTCAGATTACTGTAGCAACAGCCCAAGCAGCACCAGAAGGGGTTCATGCCCCTAAATTCGAGGTTGTTAACTCCACGGCATTGTTATTTACCTGGTCAAGTCCTGATGTTCCTAATGGAATTATAGTAGAGTACAGGATACATTTTATAGGAGGGGAGCATCACCATGTTTATAATACTAAAGCACTTTCATTAGTCATAGCAGGTGAGAAAATGATAACATTATTTTTAATAGTTTTTAAATTCTTAGTGATGTTTAATGATGTCTAAATATAGACCATGAACTCTGTTTTAAGTCGCAAAATCATATTTGCATAGAACCACTAAGCTTTTACACAGTAGCTGCTTAATTATTTCCATTTATGAAAGAATTTTATGGTCTTGTTGTCTATTTTAACTTCAAACTGTGCAGATTTAACTGGTTTCATGATACAACAAACACTTGAGACAGTTACAGACAATTTAATGTAATTAAGAATGTACACATTAATTTATATTACAGAATTACTTCCCTTTACGGAATACAATGGTACATTATCAGCATGTACAGAAGTTGCCTGTACTAACAGCACCATTGTCACCATCCTCATGCCAGAAGCTGCACCAGAAGGTTTGTATAATCACTAAATATCTGAAGTCGTAATATACTTAAATTTCATATTGGATTTGCCTTGCTTTGAATGCGGACATTTCCATTGTTAGCTTAAGGGATTTTTATTTCAGAATGCTTACTGCGGTCTAGTCAAACTTTACAAATATGCCGTCTAAACTGAGACTTGCCTTGCATCATAACTATGGCATGGGCAAATCATCATTACTGCTAGGATTTAAGAAGATAATAATCTCTTGTCATATTTTCATGTATTGTTAAATTGCTTTATATATCAGCCTTTATTTAAATCCAAATACTTGTAGTTAAGGTATGACCCACCTAATGCATTACCTCCACTTTGAAGAGTACTCAAATAGGCTAGAACTACTGTTAACTGCATTGAAACTGAGGGGCGCGGGTTCAAGCCCCGGAAGAGGCAACTTTTTTTTCTTTCTTTTTTTTTCTTTGAACATTATTTGTGTCTCTCAGATCACTCTTGATAAGAAAAAAAGTGTTCCATTCTAATTATTAAATTATTATTGGTATTTATTGGCTAAATTGTGTCAAATTTATTATCAAATATGGTACCTTGTATTTTCAAAGTCTAATAAAATAAAAACTAGACGGTAAAAGTATTTTATATTTGACAAGCGCAATCAATAAACCTTTAAGAAAATTTATGCAAACTTTGAAAACAGCCCCTGATTTGAGTAAATTTTAGGGATATTTTGAATATGGCCCTCCAAGTAGAAAAATGAACAAACAACTTCTTAAAATAGGTGGGGTAGGGTAACATTTATATACATATTTCAAACATTTTGAGTAGAAACAATATTTTGCTGGGTCATTTGTTAGCTGAATGCTATTATTTGTTTCTTAAAAAAATTCTATAAGAAAACATTAGTTCATAATGATTATATAATAGAATAATTAGAGTTACCCATTTCTGAAAAAGAGCCCTTCTAATAGCCAAGTTTTACTTTAGAAAAATCTCCATAACTTGTAAACCATACGGTAAACTTTGTTTAAATTTTGCATTCTTGTGTCTTTTAAGGTATATAACTGACCTATGTTGTCAATTTTATAGTTCCTTATAGTGCCCATTATGGGGCTCATACCTTAAATGGCTTTTGTGAGTCACTTGAAATAGAATTTGATAAAGAATCAGCAAATGTCATGGTAAAACAATTACCATACAGATAGAACAATAAATAAAAAAAAGTACTCATTAGCAAATTATCTAAAATGATTTTATATACAAACTAAGGCAGATTTTTTTTTTTCATTTTTTTTAGCCATAGAATACTTGTGTAATCACCATGAGGCATGCAGGACTGAAAATTGTTAATATATTCTAGAATACAAAAGCTATCAATCCTACAAACTCCCTATATTTCTTTTGCAGGTTAGAAAAACAAACTGAATAACTAATAATTTTAATACATGTATTCAAATTATCATTTCAGGAGTGTATCCCCCACAGGTGATAGTAAGAAGCTCAACCTCTGTGGATGTTTACTGGTCCCCACCCTCTAAACCAAATGGAATTATCGTGTTTTATGCCCTGTTAAGGTCAGATGTAAACAATCAAATTCGTGTTTTTCTCGGTGAGAACTTTCATGTTACTGACGTCAGTCTGTTTCCTGGTAAAACATACATGTATTTTGTAACGACCGGAACTAAAGCCGGAAACACTAGTAGTTTAGTAAGTGCTATAACCATGCCGGACAATACTCCAGCCAACATTCCACAGCCTGAAAATGTTACAGTAGTGTCTGCAAGGGAAATATATGTGCAATGGGCTGCTATTCCCCCAGCTGATGGAGTCATTGATCAGTATCGAGTCCTGTTGAATGCAGGACGTCAACCAGCAGTGGACAGAGGTTTTTTTTTTTTGGACACTGGAAGTCAGCTTTACTGGGTCTAATTCCTTTAATACTGATTTGGGGGAAGAATACAGGTTTGGGCTAAAAGGGAAGTCCCAAATGGTTTGGGGAACTGGGCCTGGCGAAGGGGGGAAAAAATTTTGAATTTTGAAACCAAATCACTTAAAAGCGCCTGTAACTTTGTTTAATCAAACCAAAAATTTATTATAGATTTTGTTTGGGGAAACCTCCAGATTTTTCCCAAAAGGGAAATTTTTAAACCCAAAGTACTTGATTTTAATTAAAAAAAAGGCTGGAAAAAACAGAAAACCCTTTTTAATAAACGGGGGTTGGGATAATGACCATTCCATATCGGTCATGCAGGTTCTAAACTTACAGCTTTTTACAAAAATATAAAGGCAAAAAGGGAGTGTGGAAACTCGGGGGAAGGGTATCAACCCGGGGGCCCTTTGTCCCCTACTAAAGCAGCACCCTTCCTGAATTTTGGGCCCAAAACCTTTTTTTGACGTGAGGGGCGCATTTTTCCATCAAACCAAAAAAGGGGTACATCCAGGAAAACCAAATGGTATCATCCATATGTATATCATAACTTATGAGATGATTATCAATGATCCAACTGTACCTGACAAAACTGAAACAATTGAAGTAGATGGTGCAGTAACTAAGACATCTATTAGTGGTCTTCAACCTTACTCAGAATATAAGCTGAGAATTACGGCTTTTAACTCAGCAGGAAACATAGCCAGTAGTTGGACAACTTTTAGAACTGGTGAATCATCACCATCAGGACTTGGATTGTTTGATATTGAAAGACTTCAGTCTGGTTTGGCGGCGATACTGCGCTGGGGACCACCTGTTAGTCCTAATGGAATTGTCACAACATATAGAATTTATGAAGAAGGATCGTCTGTTGCTGTATTTCAAGGTTTAAACCGAGAGTTTGAATTGAGACGACTTGAACCGTACATGGAATATTCAGTGCAGTTAGAGGCTTGCACCTCGGCAGGCTGCACAAGAAGTTTTAGCCAGTCTTTCTTTACGGCAGAGACAATGCCTGATGGTCAGGCTGCTCCAGTGATGGGAGAAATGACACATAATTCTGTCACTATAAATTGGTCTCCACCATCTAATGCAAATGGTAAGATAAACTTATATGAGGTGTTTAGACGTACCAACACTAGAATCCAGAAAAGATCAGTCGGTGATGCTATTGTTGTGTATAGAACCACTTCTACAGATGCTGAGTCATTTTCTTATACTGATACAAATCTTCAGCCATATACCGAGTACCAATATAGCATCAAGGCCAGTAACTCTAAGGGTAGTATAGTTAGTCCATGGCAGTCTGCATTTACAAGCCAGGCACCACCAGAGGGTGTGCAGCCACCTGTAGTTAGTCTGATTCCTGATCAAGTTGATGCTTTACAGATAACTTGGCAGACACCCGACAGGCCAAATGGTATTATTCAAAGCTACCAACTGCAAAGGAATAATTCTGTTCCGCTTAGTTTCACTGCTATTGAAGAAAAGAAATATGTAGACACAGATTTGATAGCATTTACCTACTATAAATATACAATAACAGTCTGCTCCGGTGGTGGTTGCACTACAAGTGAACCAACTATTGCCAGAACAAAAGAATCTGCACCATTAAAAGTTACCCCACCCACCTTGTTTGCTGTGAATTCCACGTCCTTGAGAATTACTTGGCAGAGGCCTCAGATTACAACAGGGGAGATAAGTGCTTACCAGCTACATATGAATGACAGAGTTATCTACGAGGGTATGGATTTACAATATGTTGCCACTAACCTCGTTCCATTTACTGACTACACCTTTAAACTGACAGCTTGTACCACTGGAGGATGTACTGATAGTGGGGAAGTCACGGGCAAGCCAGATGATGACGTTCCACGAAATTTGTCGCCACCAATTCTTAGAGTCATGAGTTCGTCATCCATAGAAATCTCATGGCAAGAACCAGAATATCCTAATGGTGTAATCAACATTTTATGATTTTTAAAGCCCAAAAATGAGGGGACTTTTTAAATACAGAGGTGAAAAGTGTTTCGGGTTTCCCTGAAAAACAACAAAACACAGACTATAACCGGGAACCGGGGGGTGGGAGTTTTCCCTTAATGTTGCCCTTGGAAAAGGAACCGAAAAGGGAAATTTGTTAAAAGTGCTCAGCCCTTTTGGAGGGAACTTTGGGCATCTTCTCCAAGGGGCCCTTTGACCCTCCAAATTTTGGTGGAAAGGTTTCAGCAAACAATCCAGGTAAGCTGGACAATCCCAAAGCGAGCCAAAAGGGAAAGGTGATTAAAAACTTCCGGGGAAATGGAATGGCCAAAGATCGTATTTTTCGGGGGGAACCGACAAGAGGGGAAACTTATTTGGTCCCAAGGCCTTTAAAAATTTTGGACGGAATTATAAAAAAAGGGTTAAGGGCTTGCACTCCAGAGAGTACGGGTGTTGTTCACAGTCTAAGTAACAAGTTGGCTAGTGGGACCCACACTTTCAGCACGACCTGAGAACAAACTCCGCCCTCATTGCTGGCTTTAGCCAATCAGGATGGAGCCCATGCTGGGGTACTTGTAGAATGGGATCCTCCCCTGAAACCAAACGGAATTATACAAAGATATGAAGTTTACTGTCGACAAGTTATTGAATTACCTACAGGTACAGTGCATTTAATTTTTGATTAATGATAAGTATTATCCTTTAGTTCCATACTGAATTTTAATGATTTTATGACAACTGTCAGAACTGTTTATCAATTCCAGTTTTATGAAAAATGCCTATAATAATGGCCTTTAGTGGAAGGTTTTTCTGTTTCTGATTATTTTGAGATTGTCTCTATCATGGATTTGATGTTAGCTAAGCATTTGGTATCTTTTATTTAAATACTATATTTCTCAAGTACAATATTTTGCAAATGCTTATCAACATTTTTATTTATAATAAAATGAAAATTAAAATTTTACCTTATGGTAATATTTTTTTCTAAAGTATTTTAAGAGTAACTATATAAAATGTCTGCACTGTATTTCATAATTTATGTTTGGAATAAATATTATAGGTATTTCGTATGGATTGACAAAACTTGTGTACAATGGTAGCCAGCAGTCATATACAGACAGAAGCTCGGACCTGTTACCATACACCAAATATGAGTATATGGTGACAGCTGTGAACACTGTGGGCAAGGTGAACAGTCTGTGGAAATCTATAATGACAAAAGAGGCTGCACCTCTCACTGTGCCAGCACCAATCATCATGGTAATTAATTTATTTTGAAAAATGTAATGACCAAAAAGTTAAATGTCACCACAAAATTGATATATTGAACTGGAGTTGTATTGAACTGTGCCTGTGGAAATCTATAAAGGGAAAAGGGGCCACAACTCTAGCTGTCATGGTAATAAGTCTATTCAAACAAAAGTATTATTTGAATTAAAGTCACTGCTAAATCTATATAATGAACTTGCTCTACAAGGAATTTTGAATTGTCCGTTAATTATTTTAAGAGTTTCAGCATGAAAATACTACATTTGAGTAGTAGACAGTTCAGAGTCTTGTCAGACTACAGGAATGTACAATCCTGGCTTGATAATGATGACATATGTCTATTATGATTAGCGGTTTTATTATATGTAGACAGTTTTAAAAAAATGGTAAAATTGTTTTGTTTTCAGTTAAACAGTGAGTACCTTCAACAAATTATCCTCCATTACTGATATTCCAGGTTTAAAACCAGTTAACATATTAGTAAGATATAAGATATATATAAGAAGCTTGTTATCATCTTTTTCTAAGTTAACATAAACTTTTTTTTTCCCAAGAAAATAACTCCAACAACAATTACAGTAAAAGATTAAACCCCACCCACAGAAGCAAAATGGTTTGTCAATTTATAATGTGTGGTCATTAAAACTCTGGTTTGTATTTCCTGTTTTATTATCAATATAAGATTGTTTTAAAGGGGATCCTCCACTGAGTTTTTTGACATGACGGGAAAATATTTTTCTAGATACTGGTGTAACCAAATATGAAGGTTGGAAACCAAATAACTAGTGTGCAAATTCCCAGTTTCATTCCTTCACACAAATTTTTTCCATAATTATTTTTTGGGCAAAATGACCAAACAAATGACACCCCTTGAAAAATTTTTCACCCCAAACCCACCCTAAAAATTGGGCCAAAAAAATCGTTTTTCTTTTAATTTTTTAATTTTTTAACCCTTTTAAAATTTTTGATGTTGAATTTTTTTCAAAATTTTATATTCTTAGGTCTTAATACCTCAGTAGAGTTCCTTTAATATATTACTTGAACTTCCATTTCTTAGAGAATGTTAAACAAAGTAGAATACTGCAAACAAATCATTCCAAGAATCATTTTACATTCTCAGAATTACAAAGACCCATATATTTTAAGCTTATTTGTATGAGAAGTTGTCCTTTACTTGAATAAATATTTTTAAAATGAGAGCAGATTTGCAGGCTGATCTGGTTCTAAATATGTCATTGTTTTGATTGACATAGCTAGCATGAATAGTTGAAAGAATGAGGTGTTGATGATTCAGTGGCAGTTTAAAATAAAGTTTGAATGAATTTAAAATAATGTTTTCTTGTATTGTTTTTAAACAATATTTCTCTTGTATTTTTGATAACAGTATAGTACAGGCAAAGCCTTAGAACAGACAGTTGGTGAGACTGTACCTCTATTACCATTCCGATATTATGCTGTCACAGTCCAGGCCTGTACCTCCGGTGGATGTGGAACCAGTCCAAAAGTTGTTGTGCAGACTGGATCTGCTAAACCTGTGGGCCAGGAACCAGTCAGAATGCTCAGTGTTAATAGTTCAGCAGTAAAACTAGCATGGGACCATCCTACTAACCCAAATGGTGTGCTCAGAAAGTAAGACCGTTTTCAAGTTCCATTTCGTAATCAATTATTTTTATTTTATTTTTTTTATTTTAACCTTTGTTCGACAACACAACACAGCAAATATCCAAATCTAATATGCGTTTTTGCACATAAAACTAAACAAACTCATAAGCACATTACTTATGTGATAAAGCATGAACAGAATGAAGGAATGGGACAATTATGCAAGTTTGACCTTAACTGGCTTAAATTCTAAAGCATTTACCATAGTACAAATCAAAATCTGTAATCATTATAGATGGTAAATAGATAAATATTTAAAAAAAAAAGTAAAAGTTAACTGTGACATATTATCAAAAATGATTTGTTTGTGTTTCTTTCAGGTTTATGTTGTATCAACGTAGAGCTTGTCCACCAATGGCTCAGCCGTTCAGACAGTCGTGTAACAATGGTGACCCGCAGCTGGTATATGAAGGAATGTTTATAGAGAAAGTGATAGCCAGTTTGACTCCATACAGTGCATATGAGTTCCAGGTTATACCAGTAAATGATGCCGGACCTCTAGATTTTCCAGTCTGGGTTAGGATAGAAACAATATCAGAACGTATGTCCTGAATGAACCAGTTTCTTGTTCTTAGTTGTTAAGCAATTACTTTTGATATAATCTGTGTATGATGTGTATATTTGATTGCATTATATAATGATATTACAATGATATAAAAATGGATGTATTATTATAATTTCTCTAATTTTAGATATTAGTAAGCTTGTTTATTGTAAATACATTTTATTTGCTTAAAACTTCATTTTAAAATAAGCCCAACAGATGAAATCTGTATTAAAAATGGGTGAGAAAAAAAGCAGTTGTCCTAAAAGAAGAATATAATGCAGATACCTGGAGGTCTGTGGCTGAGTAGTAAAGGTTGTTGACTATTACAATTTGCCGCTCACCGCTCAGGGTTTGAATCTCAGTAGGGACTTTTTGGGAGCTATCCAGCTAGCTTGCAGAACGTTTGTGGTTCTACTCAGGTGCTGGGACAAAAAATGTCCCAGCTAGGTTCTTAAAATAATGCAAGGAGGGGCATCTGAGATATTTCTTCACCAATAAAGCTGGAAAGTAGCCATATGACCTTTACAATGTTGGTGCTATGTAAAATACAATGCCACAATGCATAAAAACACAAAAAACTTGGAACATTTATTATGCATTTATAACTTGATAAGGATCCTTTGTTTGACAAAATATAAACAAATGTACATGTTATAGCTTTGACCAGACATATTTAATGATATGCCAGCAAGTCAATTATTTGTGTTTTCTTTTGTCAGTATGACTTGTTACATATTTCACTGTTTAAAAACTCTCATATAAAAATCAATATCTTTTAGTTCCAAGATATCAGCGATACCCAATTTTAGAAAAAAATGGTTCACAAGCTATGGTAGATTGGACTGGTTCCTTCATATTAAATGGTCGTCTGCTAGAGTATTTGATTATAATGGAGGATGGAAACACAGTCTACAGGGGAGTGGCCAGTATACATGGTCTTGAAAGACCAACCCCTCAAGATAGTAAGCATGCTTTTTTTGTATTGGTTACTTAATTTTTTACACAAGAACATTTACATGCTGTAGGAATTGCCCAAAGTTAAACGGGTGTCCTCGGTGCTACATTTAGATTTTAAGGTGATTTGTATATTATTGAGAATTACACACATGTACGTAGTTAAGGTGTGAGGGGCAGTATTTGGGAAAATGGTTTATACTTGGGAGAAAAAACCCCCAAAAGGGCTCAAAAACCCCCCCGGCCTCGGGGGCAAGTTGCTGTTTAATTTAGCTGGAAAAAAACTAAATTTTACCCCTCATTGCTCAGTATTTGGGTTTTCCCCGGGGAAAGGGATCGGAAAGTGCCCATTAAAACTTTCAGCTTCTTACATATTTAAACTAAAATAAATTCTGTATAAACCATGCAAAACCATGTGCATGAAAAATTGTTGGTTGGTAGTAAGATCTGTCCTTTCTACTTAGCACCTTCATTACTTGACTGATAGATATTGATGTATAATGGTGCTTCGTGGCAATGAATTTACTCTTGTATGGGATTTCAAGACCAAATGGGTCACGGTCTTTCATCATTGTTACCTTTGTTTAACCAATACCAGGTAATAACAGATATTCTTGTAAAGGAACATTTTAGAATTATTAAGTTCTGCTTATCACATAATAAAGTGCGACTACATTTATTTTCAGATTTGATATTCAAGATAAGATGTGTAACTGAGAGTGGAATGATTGAGTCACCAAAATTAGTGTTTGATCCTAGATCTGCAAACAATGTTGGTAAGTGAAGTAATTGTGTGTTAACCCATATTCTGTTGAATTTCTTAAATGGACTTGTCCATCTCTTCTTTATAAGAACTGTCTATCATAAATTTTGGGGATATCAAGATGAAAGTTTTAAGTTGGTAAGCCAACCATATTGAGTCTGGTCAGACTACATGGTGATGCAATCTGATGTTGCTCTATACTGGTGCTTTCAATTCCATTAGTGTAAAGGCTAATTGAGAGATTTTTCTTCCATTTGTTACAGTTAAACCTAAAGGCACCTTATCACTTTATTTTCTAGAATGGAAGTTTTAATTTTTTGTAAAGGTATTACTATATCAAAATAATGAAACTTAAACAGCCGACAATATAGGGACTAGTAAGACATTGTTAACATACAAACACTGGTGACATTTGGTAGGTTATTATTGCTACTCTTGTTGGTAATGGATTTGCTTGTTCAGACCATTCAGTAGTAGACTTTGATGATTAGGGAAAACTATCTGAAAGAATGCTCTTCTCTTTTACTGTGATTAATGCTTAAATGCTTGTATTTTATTTTAAAAAAGAAGACTTTTTAGGCATTAAATAAGTTTTTTTTTAATCAGCTCATGCGATCAGCTGTTGAAAGTTGATGGTGTAATTAAATAAACTATTTTCTCTACCATTACTTAAAGGTACCACCCCACCAACAGAAGGGTCAACAGACAGTTCAGTGGGCGGTCCCATGTTTTTTGAGGAGGTGTGGTTTATAGCATTAATGGTTGTACTGGGCGTATTACTACTCCTGATACTGCTAGCATGTTGTATACGCAACTGTGGTAAATCAAACCCCTACATCAGAGAGAGGCTTCCGTTACAAGGTCAACAACAGAAACAACCACTTAGCTTTATTACGGATACTAATGATCGCAGCTTGTTTGCTATGGTAACTTTTAGCTTTATGACTAATACTAATAATGATCGCAGCTTGTTTGCTATGGTAACTTTTAGCTTTATGACTAATACTAATAATGATCGCAGCTTGTTTGCTATGGTAACTATTCTCTTTATAAAATAATATATGTTGTTATCTGACATTTGGATATTCATAAAGAGAGGCAAAGAATCATACCATTGCTGTCATTTTTGGCTGTTATATTGTTATACTTTTTAGCATTTTCAAACAAATTCAGAACAGATTTTAAATGACACTTCAACAATGAATTTGATCTGTACTAGACTTTATGCCGTCACCTCCTAATTATTCATTTGTATAGGTTATAGAACATACTTTGAGTGAAACAATTTTAATGGCAGTTGGCAGCTTGGTACAGGGCCGAAGAATCTCACTTGATTACAGACAAAATTTCTTTGCTACTAATAAGTTATAAATAAAAATATATTGTTCCCTTTTGTTTACTTTTTTCATATAATTTGAAAATTTCCTCATTTTTAGGAAGAAACACCTGGGAACAGGGACAAGTCGGGTTACTATTCAGGTGCAGTTGTTAACGGTGTCACCAATCCCTCGTATATCCATCTCCATGGCAACAAGAAGCAGATGAGTCTAGATAGAGGCTCGGACTCGATGTTTGGAGATGATGTAACAGAAGAGGATGATGAAGATTATTATTGGGAGAGAAATCCTGACAGTGGGCTTGTCAGTAGTGTAAGTTTGTAAATTTTATAATTATTAACTCAAAGCCTGCTAGCAGTAACTGATTCTGCCCATGCGACCAGGGGAGACAAAGATCAGCCAGTACATATATGACCCGCGTCATGACAAAACTAACATAGTGTGTTTGCGACCAGCATGGATCCAGATCAGCGCGCGTAACCGCGCAGTCTGGTCAGGATCCATGCTGTTTGCTTACAAACCCTATAATATGTAGAGAAACTGATAGCGAATAGCATGTATCCTGATCAGACTGCACGGATGCGCAGGCTGATCTGGATCCATGCTGGTCGCAAACGCACTATGTTGGTTTTGTCATGACGCGGCTCATATGCTGTCTGACCATGGTCTGCACTCACTGTTAGCTATTTAGTCAGTACAATATTTTGAAAAATTTCCCTTATAATGATAAATGGTGTCATCCAGATTGAACGATTGGCAAGTCTATTTAAGATATTTAGCATGGTAAGGATTAATTAATGATTTTAATTTTGTACTGTAATGTCAATTTTCATTGAATAATTTGACCAAATACAAAGATTCTTAATATTTCTATATCAAAATAAGTGAAAATTTTCATATCAAACTGGTTAATGTACTATATGTCCTTCTGCTTCTTAAAACTGATGCCTTTGATGAAAACCAGTGTATTGTTTGGTTATGCCACTAAGAAATATTCACCAATTTTTTCTTATTATATTTCTAGTATGACAGTGACAGTATAGAAGCTCCTAGTTACAGTATTACCAAGGAACAGACAGTTTTTACAGATACACATTTATAGTACAAACACACAGAAACATTATAGCAGAGAAACACAGACCAAAAGACAACAATATTTACAGAAATACAGGCTACAGAAAAACAATGTAACAGAAACTTAGTATAACAGAAATACAGGCCAACAGAAAAAGTCTTAACAGAAACATTGTCTAAGATAAGTCTATGTATTCTAACAGAAAACTTATGTATTAAAAACACATTCTAACAGAAACACAGTCTAATAGAAATACATGTACATTCACACTTTGACAGAAACACAGTCTTGTGTTAGTGGTTATATGAAATATCAATGATATACCTACATGTAAATGTATATTCTGTGAAGAGTGTGTGTTAATAAAGAGAAACAAATAGATTAATGGAGAATCAAAGGTATGGAGACAAAGAAAAAAATTTAGTAGTTAAAATGTAATTTATGCTGAAATGTTATCTTGCATGTACAGAAATTACATTTGATTACAAAACAAGTTATTTATACAAGATGTTAGTCATATATGTGTTAAAAAACATGCATGATCATCTTCCTGCAACGAAATATTTTAACATTCCCTGTTTATTACAGATAAATATATTACCGACTTCGTAGTATCTTGTGTATATAATGTGCGATATTTTGTTATGTTTAAAATGTGCAATATTTTGTTATGTATAAAATGTGCAATATTTTTGTGTAAATTTATATTATTGTGTAAATATTGATTATTTGTGTTGATTTTATAATGTTTTAATATTGATCCATTTGTAAATATATGTCATATGAAATTGTTTTATGTTACCATTAGGTTTCATTACCACATTTATCACTTTATATGATAAAACATAATTTGTATTTTTACCTGAAACACAAAGCACACAAATAAACTTATATTTTCTGTAATTTTCTATCTTTTTTCTTTCCTTCTTCATTTATATAAGTCATGGTTGGTGAAGTAGTTTGGAAATGGTGTTTTTGTTTAGTCCTTGAAATTTAATGTAACATTTTTGGCACAAGAGGACAAAATTTAATGTAACATTTGAGGCACAAAGGAACACTACAAATCTTTTCGAGGACTGAATATAGAAAACTTTATAGACTTAATGTTTATAGATTTTAATTGGCAACATATTTTCTACATTGGGAACAGTGTCCCATCATAAATATTGCATGAGCATAATAACTGGTATTATAATAGCGGTCTAGAAGTATAACATTTTGCTAGCATAATGATACTGTGCCAGCATAGCACTATGTAAGCATGATGGTATATTATCCTAGCATTTTAACACTGCTGGCAAAACACTATATCATAGATTTATGATTGTATAATAACATTATGCTAGCATTTCAACATTGTGCTATCATAATAACACTGTGCTGGCATATAATCATGATACTATAATACTATGCTGACATGATGGTATAACATTATGCTAGCAATTTAACATCATAATAACACTGTACTGGCATAACATATTATAACACTATGCTGGCATAATAACATTGTAGTATAATAATGCTATGCTTGTATAACACACTTGTCTAGCATAACACAATGGTAGCATTATAGCAACACTTCAAGATAATGTCTTAAATAATCTTAAATACTTAAAATTATTAATATTAAGAACATGATTATTAAGAACATAAAAGGACATAATTATTGTAATATCTGTTTATCTGGCATTGATGATGAATATTATTTTAAAATTGGTTTCCATGTTTTTCTCCCATCATGCATCAGTATCAGCATGGTCACTGGGACCTAGTGTCATCACAGTGGGCAGTTGGGGATTCTCCTTTGGGAAACATAATTTAAAGATTTTCCGGGGAAAAAAGAACAGGGGGTTAATTTAAAAATTTTTAAAAAAAATTTATGATTCCCCATGATTTAAAAACATTTTTCTTTTTTGATTTAAAAACAAAAGAATGATTTTATCCTTTTAATGGTTTTTTAAAATAAGTTTAGTACATCATTTTTGGGTTTGCCAGTAGGATGCATTGGGCTGTGAATCGGGTGACCCTGTTGAAATTCCCCCTTTTTTATCATTTTCACTGTACCCCCCGCTTTTCATTTTAAAGTTCCTTCCCAAAAGTGAAGGCAACTAGGTTTCTAAAAAAAACTTTAGACAGCCTTTCCCCAGGAAAAATGTGGGGACGAACAGTGCTCTGGGAATCCCAAAATGGCCCACTGCTGTGATTTCCTAGTGAAAACTAAACCAAAAGCACCACAACAATAGATTCTGTTTCACTCTCGTGTTTCTTCAATGCATTTGCAGAAAAATCTTTTTGCCAAAATATTACATATTGACAACTTGAAAATTGAAGCACTGAATTTGACAGGCACTAATCTACAAACACATCTAATTACTTCTTTTATAAATCAGTATCATCACTTCAAAGTTAGTAAAACCAAACATACTTTGGCAAATTAGCAGGTTACTAGGAAACAGATTCCATTTAGCTTCCAACACAATCAAACTAAAATATTTTTGCACATTAGCGGTAAGTAGGGCTGCATCACTTTGTTAGATAAAGAGAGGTAAAGGGGAATTAAGATTATTTTAAAGAATACCTGATGGACTGTGTCATACAGTGGATTGTCAAAACCTTTATCTGGCTGGGTATCTGACATAGTACTAAAATCACCTGGTGTCATCTCTAAATCCATCTGCTTCATATTCTACAGTAAACATAAATTCTTTTATTCATATGATGTTTACTATAAAGCCTCGCTCTGAAAATGTTCTAATTGTCTGAATGAAAGAAATTTCATTACATTGTAATATGAAAAATATTTTTAGGGATTTTTAATAATTTGTTTGTCTTGTATAATCTTACTGAATCTCAATGCTTATACCGAATTGTGATGTTTGTGTTCTACTCCACCATATGTTATTCAAACTAGTCTATTGTATATACAATATCATGATGTAACATTGATTGTCAATTCATAAACTGCCTGTCTGATTATGTATTAATTGGCAGTATCTTTCATTTAAAGATGATCAGACATTCAATTTATGCACATTTTGACTTTTGAAAAATAAATTTCATTAAGTAATTACTGGTTCTTACTGACAATAAGTCCAAACTATTTGGGCAACTTAAGGTTCTGCACTATTTATATATGGCTTTTGATTGATGAAAAAAACAACAACATGCAGTCATGATAACGAATTTTTAGACTATGCTGACTTTATGGAATGGAAGTTATCCAGCTTTTAATCTTTTAGCTATGTAATTGAAGTTATGTATCAGATAAAAGTATATAATACCTCCATAGGGACAGATCCATATATGGGATTATCAAAACCTTGTGATGTTGCCCCACTTATACTGCTGAGCCCACTATCTCTAGAGCCCCAGCTGAACCCTACTGAAGGTGGTACTGACACCTGAGGCTTGCGCTTCTGACTGGCGTTAAACCGGTTAAATTTGCTGAATACGCTTACACTGAAACCAGCAGATTCATCTGGTTGTCTGAAAAATTGACAAATCAAGAAACTTGTACACAATATTTTAACAATGTCCGAATAATCTAATTTATGAAATCGTGTAGAAATAAATAGACAAAGTTGTAGTAAGATACAAAATAGACAAAGTTATAGTAAGATACAAACGACTGAGCTCAGTGGTGACAACATTGGGTGTTATACCTTCAATTCACTGATAGTTTACCATCCAATGATAAAAAAAAAATTGTCAGTGCTCAGGTGTTTTGACTGGTCAGAAACTGGTAAAGAATGTGCACTGACCAATGGAAATCATGAGATTAGAGACAGATGTCTGCAAAAAGTTTTATAGTTGTAAGTTCAAATAATTTCACTACCTTTATCTCAATATCCAGCAACCAAATGTATAGAGTGGCCAAACTGATCAATAAATTCAGCTGGCAAATATCTATACTGATAGTGTATGCTTCCACTAAAACCACTCGCACTAAAGATGTTAATTAACTTACCTGTTTTTATTTTGATACACAAAGTAACCTACAGCCAGACCTATTATAATAGCAATGATGACACCAATAGTGATTCCTGCCACAGATCCTTTACTCATTGACCCTTTCTTACTTCCTGTAATATAATTTGGACAAGATTCAGTAGACTGTAATCAGTACTAATAATCTTAGTTTTAAAAATTCAATTGCTTTCTATAATAATTAAGTTACAATCAGAATTCTTTTGACTGTTTGGTTTTACTTAAAAAGCAACAAAAGTTAACATATAATGACATAGAGGATACTGAATGAGTGTATATTGCATAATATTTTTGTATTCAACGAGTTCAATAAATTTAGTATTGAATCTACACAAATATAATCTTCTATTTATCACATATCCAAAGTAAGAATGGTTTACAGTTAAAAAAGGCGTCATTTTTCATGGACGCCCCTATGGTGTAATGCTAACATTAGCCCACTTTAACTCTATATTTGTATAATACGCAAATGATGTCATGTCAAAGTGTTACTGCACTAGTGTAATCCTCCTGCGCCATGGTTTATGTGAAAAATAAAGTTTATTTATATAGTTCATTTGATTTAACAAGACTTGATTACCAGTTCCTGTATGTGCACTAGCGCTACCTCCACCACTACCAGTTGAAGGCCCTCCTGTAGCAGACGACGCCAAACTGACCTGTGTGACCCCATATCTTAAACCTCCACTGTTTATATCTGAAAAATGAAAAATATAAATCTGAAAAATATAAACCATTTATATCAATTATCATGTAACTAACAAATTCATACTTTGATTTGATTTCATACTGCACTTCTTAATATGTAAAAAAAGTAAGATAATTTTTACATGTTTTATGTTAATAATTACATCATATTTATTTTTCATTAACTACATTACATGTATTGTATTTAAATGCAATCATTGCAATGGTGTGGGAAGTATTAAAACAACTTTTTTCTAACCAAAATTGTAAATTTTCTGCTGTAAAGGTTTATCTTTGCACTCAACACAGGTAAACACTGCCAATGTTTGAGCAGCATTTTTTTTTGTCTTCTGCTAATTAGAGTTAAAAATGCTTTAAAATTTTTACTTAAATGTCTGATCTATTTAGTTTATGTTGAAACTTTTGAGCTCCTTTCTAACCAGATTTAATATAAGCAATTATTTTAGCAGTAACTTCTGAGCTCTGTACTGACTAGATTTAAGATTAGAAATTATTTCAGCAGTATCTTTTGAGCTCTGTTCACAACAGAGTTCAAATCAGACATAATTTCAGAAGTAACTTTGAGCTCTGTACTCGATAAGCCATGATTTCTGCAGTTTCTTTGAGCTCTGTACTCAGCAGAATTTTTATCAGCAACAATTTCAGAAGTAACTTTTAAACACTGCACTCACCAAATTCAAATCAGCCATTATTTCAGATGTAACTTTTGAGCTCTGTACTCAGCAGAATTAAAATCACAAACAATTTCAGAAGTAGCTTTGAGCTCTGTACTTACAAGATTTAAGATAAGCTATGATTTCAGCAGTACACTGTTTTCCCCAGGCTTCAAATCGGCCATTATTTCAGAAGTAACTTTTGAGGTCTGTACTTAGCAGAATTAAAATCAGCCATGACTTCAGCAGTAACTTTTAGCACTATACTCACCAGATTTAAGATCAGCCTTGATTTCTGCAGTAACTTTTGAGCTCCTCACCAGATTAAAGATCAGCCATGATTTCTGCAGTAACTTTTGAGCTCTGTACTCACCAGATTTAAAATCAGCCATGATTTCAGCAGTAACTTTGAGCTCTTTACTCACCAGATACGATAAGCTGTACTCAGCATGATTAAAATCAGCAACAATAATATCAGAAGTAACCTTTAAGCCTAATGTACTCACCAGAGTTAAGGTCAGCCATGATTTCAGCAGTAACTTTAGAGCTCTGCACACCATCATCATCTAAGAGAACCATTTGTATTTTTCCATCAGTTCTTTTGGAGACTATATATTTCACATTCTTATAAGCATCCTAAAAAATAACACACAAAAAGTGACACATCTTACATACGGGAAGTATTCTAGATAAAAACATCAATCATTAACTTACAGAAGTTAGCTAAAGTTAGCTGCACCTTTCCATGCAACTGAATAAATTCTGTATTCAATTTAATTTACAGTTGGCTATCCACATGTACAAGGATCAAAATTGTTAAGTAATAGAAAGAGCATCGAAACACAAGGCTATCTGATTTGTAAGAGGGGGAGTAGCCCCAAGTATTAATCAGATTGCCGAGTGTTTTGATGTTCTTTCTCTTTTGTATCATAGTCAAACATAAAAACATTTGAAGTCAGATTTCACAACTATTTCTCAGAAATGATCACCATATTGAGACGACGTGTCGCGCACAACATTTGGGTCGCTACCTTGAAGGTCAAGGTCACAGCATGACCTTGCAGCAAAATCGTGTCTGGCCCATAACTTTGTTATTTGAAGTTGGATTTTACAACTTTTTCACAGAAATGATCACCATATTGAGACGACGTGTCGCGCGCAACATTTGGGTCGCTACCTTGAAGGTCAAGGTCACAGCATGACCTTGCAGCAAAATCGTGTCCGGCCCATAACTTTGTTATTTGAAGTCGGATTTTACAACTATTTCACAGAAATGATCACCATATTGAGACGACGTGTCGCGCGCAACATTTGGGTCGCTACCTTGAAGGTCAAGGTCACAGCATGACCTTGCAGCAAAATCGTGTCTGGCCCATAACTTTGTTATTTGAAGTTGGATTTTACAACTTTTTCACAGAAATGATCACCATATTGAGACGACGTGTCGCGCGCAACATTTGGGTCGCTACCTTGAAGGTCAAGGTCACAGCATGACCTTGCAGCAAAATTGTGTCCGGCCCATAACTTTGTTATTTGAAGTCGGATTTTACAACTATTTCACAGAAATGATCACCATATTGAGACGACATGGCGCGCGCAACATTTTGGTCAATACCTTGAAGGTCAAGGTCACAGCATTAGCTTGCAGCAAAATCGTGTCTGGCCCATAACTTGGTTATTCTATAAATAGTAACACGCAATTCTAAAAATAGAAACACGCAATTCTAAAAATAGAAACACGCAATTCTATAAATAGAAACACGCAATTCTAAAAATAGAAACACGCAATTCTATAAATAGAAACACACAATTCTATAAATAGTTACACACAATTCTATAAATAGCAACACGCAATTTTATAAATAGTAACACGCAATTCTAAACATAGAAACACGCAATTCTAAAAATAGAAACACGCAATTCTATAAATAGTAACACGCAATTCTATAAATAGTAACACGCAATTCTATAAATAGTAGCACGCAATTCTAAAAATAGTAACACGCAATTTCTAAAAATAAAAACACGTAATTCTATAAATAGTAACACGCAGTTCTAAAAATAGAAACACGCAATTCTAAAAATAGTAACACGTAATTCTATAAATAGTAACACGCAATTCTATAAATAGTAACAAGCAATTCTAAAAATAGAAACACGCAATATACGTTGTTGTTGTTGATGATGATGATGATGATAGATATGTATATATTTATACACACACACACACATCAATAAATATATAATTATGGTCATTTAATGCACAAATCTGAGAAAATTCAGTAATTAAACTTTCAAGGTCAAGGTCATTAAAGAGCCCAAGCAAATTTGGGTTTGATTAACAACAAGGTATGTTCTGTTATAATATGAAGTTGATCCCTTCAATAATAGCAAAGTTACAGTCAGTTACAGCCAAAACAATGAAAATTTCAATAATTTGACCTTCAAATACAATGTCATTAATGAGTGAAGGTCAAGGTCTGTCGCGTTATTTTTTAGAGGTATCCTTGAAGATTATTATGTTCAAGTTTGAAGACAATCCATTCAAAAATAACAAAGTTACAGCCAATAATAGCCAAAAAAATGAAAATTTCAATAATTTGACCTTCAAAGTCAAGGTCATTTATGAGTGAAGGTCAAGGTCTGTCAGGTTATTTTTAAGGGATATCCTTGAAGATTATTATGTTCAAGTTTGAAGACAAACCATTCAAAAATAACAAAGTTACAGCCAATAACAGCATGAACAAGCAAAATTTGGACATTTAACCTTGAAGGTCAAGGTCATTTATGGATGAAGGTCAAGGTTAGTGTGGTCTACTGAAAGGTATTGTCCCAAGGGTTGTTGTGGCCAAGTATGAAGACAATACACCAAGAAATAAAAAAGTTATGATCCAGGTACAAGTTTGCGGACGGCAACGTAAACGGCAACGTCAACGCCGCCGCAACTTTTACAATACCTCTACTTTTTTTTTCAAAAAAAAAAAGTCGAGCTAATAAAAAATGATAATTTATCAATGATATTTACCTTGGCCATGCTAATGTGTAATGAACTAATCTCTAGCACAGTCCATTCTAAATTTAAGGGATTTCAACATCAAGCATCTAACTGTATAGATTTTGATCAGACTGCATTGATGCACAGGCTAGCCTGGCTTTAAACTTAAATGTCTTTTTATTATTGTAATCACTTGAAAGATTAAGGGGCCTATTTACCTTGCCATCAAGGAAGTTTCTTTGTATACCATTTTTCAAAGTATTTAAGTTGAACCCCACTCCATAACTGATGTTCAACATCCCACCTG
Organism: Ruditapes philippinarum; assembly: GCF_026571515.1. Taxonomy (NCBI): domain Eukaryota; kingdom Metazoa; phylum Mollusca; class Bivalvia; order Venerida; family Veneridae; genus Ruditapes; species Ruditapes philippinarum. Next base: position 207,184 of record NW_026866837.1, read on the forward strand.
TAATACATGCAGCATTTTCCAAATATATATACATGTAAATAATTACATGCTCATGCAACATTGTTGTTGTTTTTGTTTAATAACATGTATATACAGATACATGATCATTATGATGAAACACATTATAAGTCATCAGCATTTTTAACCAGAAGTAATGTAACATCAACAAATTTTGAAATGTTGTCTGTTTTTACAGAGAAATTTAAAACCCCTTATTTTAACAAAAATGGCAGAATATTAAGCCTACAGAAATAAGAACTTATATGGTATTTATATATATATATATTTATAGTCACTATCAGGAACATATAATTATGGATGATTTCTACAGCAAAATAATGGTCCATAAATTTTAAAAGCCAAAGCAAAACAAAGATATTTTTGTTCTACCTTCTTACATTTAAAAATTGTAAGAAACCCTTATTAACCAGACCGGGTTCAAAGTAAGGCTAAATTCAAAAGTTTAGAAATAAGATTAAATTCAAAAGACTAGTAATTTTATATCAGTACTGATGGTTCACACTTCAAGCACCTGCATATGCAATTATTTAATTAGTGGTGTTACCATTGCCTTCTCGTTTTTCTTTCCACTTGCAACCATGACAACCAAAAAGTACTTTTTTTCTTCTTAATTTATGTATTATTATTTATACATGTATGACATACCACATATATCACAACAATGTCCGACTGGTTTTATAGTTCTAGTACATCTAGTTCTTCTACACCTGGATCTCTGTATCTGACATACTTGTGACAAAATCTGGAAAAAATACAAAAATTACAACTAATAAATCCCTATAAAATCTGGAAATAAAATGTTCAAACATATTTTTTTCAGTTCAATCATGATAAAAGCTTGAAGCTTATCTTAAAACCTCATAAGCATAACCTAAAATCAACCAGTTCTGGTTACTGGTATTATATAATTAAACATGGTTGTGGCCTTATATGGCCTCAGACCAACCTGCTAGGTTGTAAAATTAACATTTTATCCACCAAATCCACTCCCCCCTCACAAATTCATTGATCATTATACTGGGAACATATCATCTTAAACAATTTTACAACTGAATTAGTGCTGCGCCATTTTTGTCTTCAATGAAGTTATCATGGAAACATTTCAGTTTTCAGAGATGCTATAAAAGAGGTTATGTGAAGTGCTATAGAGATAAAAAATATTATAAATTACACACCTGTCCCTGATCGTTTCCGCAACCACACCCAGTATCATCTTTACAGGCCCGCCTCATGATGTTGACTGTAGATCTAGGCCCTGGTTGAGGGGCGGGGAAAATGTTTCTGCCATTCTCAGTTGCCAGGAAATCTCGGAATGATGTTGTGCTGTATGCCTGTGAAAGTGGGGGTGGGGTTTATCATCATATATTAGACAACAGCCATATCTTGGTATGTATTTTCATTTTTACTATACACATGCATAGTACAATTTGTTTGTTTCTAAACATAATTGTACAACTGTATTGACACATAGCAATATCAATCAAATTGTCTCTTTTTATTTTCAGTACACGTAACTTTATCAACTAGTTTATTCATATTTAAATAATTTGAATCATGTTGACATTGTTAAGAACAAATGGTATTTTTTTTAAATTAAATAAATTGTATACTGTAAGCATCAGGGCATAATCTTCTGCAAGTTTACTAAAATAATAGCTTATCAATAGACTCAGCTTAAACCACAACAATGAGGGGCAAATCATTCACAGTCCATGGCCACAACTTCTTGGCAGCAAACACAGAGACTTCATTTATCTATAGTGTACAAATGTATAACCTTAGGATTCCAAACCCTGATCTAGTACTAGAAATGATGTAAGTAACAAATAGCAAACTTACTTTTCCTGATACTTTCAAAGTATTAACTTTGATGTTAAGATTGGTACCAAGGTTCACATAGTAGGAACTTCCTGTAGGAAATATAACATGGTCAGTCTGACAGGGGATTCTTTCACTGTCAAGCAGAGCCATGGGCTGGCATGACCCTTGTTCAGAATCAGTAGGGCACCAGTTATCAGGGTCCAACCAATTAGCTGGGTGACTTGCATTGAATGTTATATCTGCAAATAAAGAGCTGAAGCTGATGTCAAAACACATGACAAAGATATATATATTTTTTTTTTGTAAAAAGAAGTTGTTTTAAAAGTAAAATTGTACTTTTTCGAGTACATGAGTAAAACCACCGATGTTCCATAAGCTACATTGTAGTTGGATAGCTTTCTCACATGAATTATTCCCAAGTCCTTTGCAGAATTTCGAACCCAGAGTGGTGAGGGACAAGAGACTTGAGGGCAACCACTGTCACCACTCAGCCACAGTCGCCCCTAAAAAATTAGTCTTAAAAATAGTAACTTTGTGTAGATTTATTTCATATCAGATTTTTGTCAAGAAATTATTCTTGAACAGTACAGTAGAAATAAGGATAGCTGGTACTCAATTACAAACTTCAGAATAAAAGCATTGTCCAGTACAAAGGGAGCTTTTAAAATCTTATATTTTATCATGAAGAAGTTAATATATTATACCTGTGCCAGAGTCAAGGCAAGCAGCACTATGATCTGGGTTGTTAGTGAAGGCCAGTGTAGCATAACTACCAAACACAAGCTCCCCATCTCTTGGTAGAACCTGTGTTATACATTCATTTTATATCAGAAAATTATAGAGCAAAGTAACAAGAAAATTTTTAAAATTCAAATGTTTTGTCATTGTCAGGAAATTAGCTTTAAAAATCAATACAATATGGAAATAAATCTTGCATATGGCAATTTTTACATAAAAATCATCTGACAAAATAAAACATAGCTAAAACTATTCTCAGTGAAGCTAATAAACTAAAAAGTGAAAATGAAAATTCATTTTAGAAACCACTCTGGAAACAATCAAGAAATTACTATCTATTTCACAAAGTTTGTTATCTATTGATTGGAAATTCAGCAATTGTTATCATATTATTCTCAAAAAAAATCCGTTCTACACAACACCATAGTTATAATATAATTCATATAAACATTTTGTAACTGAAAAAAAGTTGATATATTCCATAGATAGAATCATATATAATTTAGATGTATTTCACATTCTGAATAGTTAATTTATTCCACCGATTCGGAGGAGAGGAACCGTCGACTTACCAGTTCTTGTATTGTAGTGTTAAGCTGCATAAAGACAACTGGACCATCGTCCGGCAGGATCATCCGGTCATTACCACATGGTAGGTTACCTCTATCCCAGTTATACGGGTTGTTTAAGTCGGTGTTTCTCAACCATTTTGTAAACTGACCAACACTGCCAGAAACTGTAATAGTAGAAGTTGATTTCATGTTTGTTGTAAATGAATTGGTCATAATTGTTGTATCTTTTACAAACACAGAAACTTATAACTATGATGATAAAAAAAGATATTAACAAAAAAAAAAATGGCACCCCCCCCCCCCCCCCCCAAAAAAAAAAAAACAAGCATACTTCTACATTAAAGTTCTAATTAATATGTTACAGTGCTTATCTATCTTTTAATCCCCTTACATCAGTTACATGACACAAAATATTTAACAATGAAAACAAAGAATAACTGATTTTAAAATAAATTTTGATAAAATTGATGAAATATAAGAAAGATTATAACTTACCACAAGCTATTGCAAATACGAAAATTAGTAACCTCATTATTAATTTCCCCTAAAACATAAAATTTTAAGATAACAATTTCTTTAAAAAGAAAGTTTTGCTTTTTTTATACGAAATTTCACTAAAATATTCCTCCAGCAGGACTTTCACCTCAGGTCTTTGTATTATTCAGCAATTAAATAGTATAAAATGTTATCTACAGTGTACTAGTACAGTACCATTGTGTATCAGGTATCGCTGCAGTAATTTCAATCAAGTATCATAATTCACTCATATAATTATGCTAATTAAGTTACTTGGTTCAATTAAGATAAGACAACACACAATGAAATGTTGACCAGACTGGGGTCCTCTTTATTAGTGTGTAGATATATAAAAATCAAGTAGACTGGCGACTATAAGCAGTGAATACTTATTTAACCAACCACATCTATAAAGTTAAATTGTACATGCATTCTCATAAAAGATGTGTTTCAAATAAAAATTAAATTAAATGGTAGTAAATAAATCAGTCATTTATAGCTTTAGTTTAATAGAAAAATGTATTTTGGATTTATCTCAGTCCAACAATGTTCCCTGATCTTTAATGGCGGTATTTTTCACCCGGATATTGGAAAGTATTTCATATGTTTATAATTGTTACCTCTTTTTTGGCAAAATTAAGTCAACCATGATTTCGCTTATGAATTTTTTAATAAACAGTCCACAGGGTCATTACTACAGATGCACATATTAATGGCAATTTTAAGACAAATATTTCTGCAGATTTGGCTACAATCTTCAAAATATAGACCTTAGTTTTGAAATCATTCAACTTAATAAAGAATTTTGAAACAAGCAAATTCGTTGAATTTATATCCCCCGCCGAGTACTGGTTATTATTAACACAACAACTGAAGACATAAGGCTTTATTTATATATTAATCATGGCATAAACAGTAATATTCTTTGAACTTGATAAATATTCAGGGCAATAACAGAGCCATAACTTTGTGTTAAATAGTAAAATCTGGAAATGCCAATGAGATGTATGCATACCACATAACTAATCAAGATCCATAAATCTGAGTTATAAGTATCTGAGCAGGAACAGGCGACTATAATGCACATCTCCTCTTAGTATCCCATAAAGTTTCATTGAATTCCAGCAGTAGTAGCGAGAAAAGTAGCGATGAAACAAATATTTTTCTATATGGATATCTGCATAACTAATCAAGGCCATAACTCTGAGTTAAAGTGTCTGACTGGAACACAAGCCGACGATTATGCGCATCTCCTCTTGGTATGAAGGTTCCCATAAAGTTTCGTTGAATTCCCCAGCCCAGTAGTTGCAGAGAACTACTCCGGGAAACGATTTTTTTACTCCATATGCATATTGCATAACTAATCAAGGGCCATAACTCTGAGTTAAGTGTCTGACCAGAACAAGCCGACGATATGCGCATCTCCTCTTGGTTATTGAAGGTTCCCATAAAGTTTCGTTGAATTCCAGCCAGTAGTTGCAGAGAAGTAGCGGGGGAAACAATTTTTTACTCCATATGCATACTGCATAACTAATCAAGGGCCATAACCTCTGAGTTTAAAGTGTCTGACCCCGGAACAAAGCCGACGATATGCCATCTCCTCTTTGGTATTGTTGAATTCCCATAAAGTTTCGTTGAATTCCAGCAGTAGTTTCAGAGAAGTTAGTGGCAGGAAACGATTTTTACTGTTATATGCATACTACATAACTAATCAAGGGCCATAACTCTGAGTTAAAGTGTCTGACCGGAAACAACCCTGGACGATATGCGATTCCTCTTGATATTGATGATTCCCATAAAGTTTTCGTTGAATTCCAGCAGCAGTAGTTGCAGAGAACTACTCCGGAAACGATTTTTACTCTATATGCATACTACATAACTAATCAAGGGCCATAACTCTAGTTAAAGGGCCTCACTCCGGACCGGAACAAGCCGACGATATGCGCATCGCCTCTTGATATTGATGATTCCCTAAAGTTTTCGTTGAATTCCAGCCAGTAGTTGCAGAGAACTACTCCGGAAACGAAATTCGGATGGACGGACGGACAACGCCAAAACTATATTCCCCCCCCCCCAATTCCATAGGCGGGGATGCGCATCTCCTCTTGTGTATTGAAGGTTCCCATAAAGTTTCGTTGAATTCCAGCCAGTAGTTGCAGAGAAGTAGTGCGGAAAACGATTTTTTACTCCATATGCATACTGCATAACTAATCATGGCCATAAACTCTGAGTTTAAAGTGTCTGGCCAAGGAACAAGCCGGGGACGATATGACGCATCCTCTTTGATAATTGGGATGAATTCCCAAAAAGTTTCGTTGAATTCCCCAGCCAGTAATTGGGCAGAGAACTACTCCGGAAACGATTTTTACTTCCATATATGCATACTACAATTAACTAATCAAGGGCCATAAACTCTGATGTTAAAGGGTTCGGAAACCGGGGAACAAGCCGACGATATGCGCATTCGCCTTTCTTTGATTTTTGATGATTCCCATAAAAGTTTTGTTAGAAATTCCAGCCAGTAGTTGCAGAGAACGTAGTGAAAAACCCAAAATTCGGAGGGAAACGGAGGAGGGAAACAACGAAAAACAAAATTTTCCCCCCTCCCGATTCCTCGGGGGGGGGTTTAAAAAAGGGGGCATAATTCAAAACATAAAGCCTTCAGAAAAATTGTCACTCATCATACACCTGCCTCTTGTCATGATAAGTTCCAAGTTTCATATTGATATCTTTAATATTGTTCAACAAATGGGCTACATTAGTGTACACGGCAATGATGACACAGCGATCAAAATATCACAACTTTTTCTTTGAGACAGACAAGCTAATAATACACTCAGTATAAAATAAATGTGTGTAATATAATACAGCAAATGATTCATTTAAGTCGTGGATTCAAAAACGAAAAGGCACTTAGTTTTCTTTTAACAATTTTTATTAATTTTATACATCAAAATCATAAATCATAATTTTAGCACTATAGCTGACAGTTTAAAATGAAAACAATCTATGAATGAGTTGAGTAACAGGAAATAGATTTACTGTTTACTTTGTAGCATATTGAGCATTTAATATGACTAGGTATTACTAAATAAAGTATGTAGATCATATACTTTAGACTAGATAATAGTAGATAATACTGACTATATGAGAAAAAACAACTTAAATCTTATCCTGACTAGTGAATATGTAAATAACAACAATCTTAATTATTTATACTAATCACACTGTGTATATAACAATTACAATTATTCTTCTGAGTAGATAATACTGACCTTAGAACGTAAACACAATAAAATTCAAACCATATTGTTGGCTGGTGAACACTGACAATATTTGTGTAGATTTACAAATCAAAATTTTACTGCTGACTAGTGAAAACGGATAATAATTGGTGTAGATTTACAAATCAAATTTTATTGCTGACTGGTGAACACTGACAATATTTATGTAGATTTACAAATCAAACTTCAAATTTTACTTCTGTGATTGTCCACATCCACATTAATACTGACTAACATGTAGATTTATATAACAATCAATACTTTTTTTACATCTAACTAGAAAATACTGACAATTATTGTATGTAGATAATAAATCAAAATTCAATATGCATGTATACCTTTGACTAGTTAGTACTAACTATGTATATCACAAATCAAAATTCAAATCTTACTTCTGACTAGTAAATGACAAAACTGTAAAGATAATATATGGAAATTTGAATTTTACTTCTGATTTGATAATTCTGATTGACTATATTATACAAAATAGTCCCAAATTAAATTTAGAAGTATTAAGAAGTGTACTGATTCAATAAGCAGTATAAACTCTTTGAAGATGTGGTTGTAACAATTTGTGCAATCTTACTAGGGTCTACACTGTTGGCACCTCGTTTTCATACTTTAATACTATTTTAATACTGAAATCCTCATAACTCAAAATACTTATTTCTGTAGAAAAACATCACCCCAACACACTATATCACTCGAAGCAAATATATCAAAATGGCTGGAAAAAAATATGAACCTGTCTTTGAGGGCATTTAATAAAAAACAAGAGGGCCATGATTGGCCCTTGAGGTCGCTCACCTGTATATAGCCCCCCCCCCCCCCCCCCCCCCCCCCGGGCCAATTTTTACCCAAGGGCTTTTTATTTGAACATACCTTTGGTTAGACCACCCTAAGAAGATGTTACATGCTAAAACCATCTAAGTTCTAGCTCATTGGGTTTTTTAAAAAAAAAAGAAATTTTTTTTAAGTTTTTACTATACCCATATAGTTAAAAACAATGACACCTTTGGGGCAGGACCAGTTTTGACCCCCAGGCTTTTGGTTGTGAACAAACTTTGTAGATTTTTTACTTAAAATGTTTCAATGTATAATATCTAAAACTCAACTATTTGGGTTTTTTCACAAAGAAGATTTTTAAGGTTTTTGCTATTACCACATATAAGGAAAATCAATGACCCCCGGGGCGGGCCATTTTTGACTCCAGGGCTTTTATTTGAACATACTTGGTAGACACCCATTAGAACATGTTTCATGCTAAATATCTTTAGCTCTAGCTCTTTAGTTCTTTAAAAGAAGATTTTTAAGTTTTTACCTATATGCATATAGGAAAATCAATGACCCCTGGGGCGGGGCCAATTTTGACCCCAGGGCTTTTATTTGAACAAACTTGGTAGACACTCATTAGAAGATGTTTCATGCTAAATATCTTAGCTCTAGCACCTTTGGGTTCTTTTAAAAGAAGATTTTTTAAGTTTTTACTATATGCATATAGGGAAAATCAATGACCCCCTGGGGGGGCCAATTTTGACCCCAGGGCTTTTTTTGAACAAACTTTGGTAGACATTCACTAGAAGAATGTTTCATGCCAAATATCTAAGCTCTAGCTTTTACAGTTCTTTAAAAGAAGATTTTTTAAGTTTTTTACTATATGCATATATGGGAAAATCATGACCCCCCGGGCCGGGGGCCAATTTTGACCCCAGGGCTTTTTATTTGAACAAATTGGTAGACACTCACTAGAAGATGTTTCATGCCAAATATCTTAGCCATAGCTCTTTGAGTTCTTTAAAAGAAGATTTTTTAAGTTTTTACTATATGCATATAGGGAAAATCAATGACCCCCTGGGGGGGCCGGGCCAATTTTGACCCTAGGGCTTTTATTTGAACAAACTTGGTAGACACTCATTAGAAGATGTTTCATGCCAAATATCTAAGCTCTAGCTCTTACGGTTCTTTAAAGAAGATATTTAAAAGATTTTTTTTTTCTTTCGGTTGCCATGGCAACCAGAGTTCTGCATGAAATGGAATTCTTTAAACAATCTTGATAGAGCTTCATACAAAGAGTATTCCTGCCAAGTTTCATTAACATTGGCCTTGCGGTATCATAGAAGATGTCCTTAGAATATTTAAAATGTGGACGGACGACTGACGACGGACGCCATTTGGTTGGCCATCCTAAAAGCTCACCTGCACTTTGTGCAAGGTGAGCTAAAAACAAAAGAAAATATATAGTATACAAAAAATAAACACACTAAAGTAAACTTTTGATATTTACATAACAAAATTAATATGTGAAACTAAGAAACATTTAAAGATTCTATATGTTAACTGAAAACTGTATATATATAAATCAAAACATACCAACTCAAATTGAGCATTTGCAAAGTAAACTAATATTTTCAACGATTAATTACCGGGTATATTACAAATATGGGCCATTCTTATATGGCTTAACATAAAGTTAAACAGTAAGAAAATGAGATCAACAGATTCTCTGATTCAAATTTGCTAAGTTGAGCTAAAAATAACCCAAAACAAGAAATGAATTCTGAACAAAATTCTACATTTGCCTAGAGAAAAGATGGTGGTATCAACAAGCTTAGCAAAAATCCTTTTTTCCAAAAAAATTATTTAGTGCAGGGATAAAGGTCATAAAAAGAAAGCTTCACAGAAAGTAAATTGAACTTCATGTCATTTCAAAATAGCACAGAAGTTTACTGTTCAACTTGGCATGGCAATAGCAAGTATATAGTAACTGTTGTTAGTTGTGTGTGTGTTTGTTTTTTTTTCAAACAATTTAAAAACAAATTATGATTTTACATAAGTAACACATAGCTTAACATATAAATGAATATTAATATAATATACATGAAAACAGTACCTCTGTATCACTTTAACTAACTAAATTAGCAATGTATAGTAAACAAGCACATTCGTTGAATTTATATCCCCCGCCAAGTACTGGTTATTACTAACACAACAACTGAAGACATAAGGCTTTATTTATATATTTATCATGGCATAAACAGTAATATTCTTTGTACCTGATAAATATTCAGGGCAATTACTGAGCCATAACTCTGGGTTAAATATCTGGACATTCCAATGAGATGTAAATTGCCTTTGGGTATCCATGGTTGCCATAAAGTTTTGTTGAAATCAATACAGCAGTTGCAAAGAAATAGCAATATTGCTCTATATGCATACTTCATAACTAATCAAGGGCCATAACTCTAAGTTAAAGTGTCTGACTGGGACAAGGCGACGATATGTGCATCTCCTCTAGGTATTAAAGGTTCCCATAAAGTTTTGTTGAATTCCAGCCAGTAGTTGCAGAGAAGTAGCGCAGAAACAAATATTGTTCTATTTGCATACTGCATAACTAATAAAGGGCCATAACTCTGAGTTAAAGTGTCTGACCGGAACAAGCTGACGATATGTGCATCTCCTCTTAATATTGGAGGTTCCCATAAAGTTTTGTTGAATTCCAGCCAGTAGTTGCAGAGAAGTAGCGCAGAAACAATTTTTGCTCTATATGCATAATGCATAACTAATCAAGGGCCATAACTCTCGAGTTAATGTGTCTGACCAGAACAAGCTGACAATATGCGCATCTCCTCTTAGTATTGGAGGTTCCCATAAAGTTTTGTTGAATTCCAGCCAGTAGTTGCAGAGAAGTAGGGCAGAAACAATTTTTGCTCTATATGCATAATGCATAACTAATCAAGGGCCATAACTCCGAGTAAAAAAGTCTGACTGAAACAAGCTGATGATATGCCCATCTCCTCTTGATATTGATGATTCCAATAAAGTTTCGTTGAATTCCAGCCAGTAGTTGCAGAGGACGATATGCGCATCTCCTCTTTGTATTGAAGGTTCCCATAAAGTTTCTTTGAATTCCAGCCAGTAGTAGCAGAGAAGTAGCGTGGAAACAATTTTTACTCTATATGCATAATGCATAACTAGTCAAAGGCCATAACTCTGAGATAAAGGGTCTGACTGAAACAAGCCGACGATATGCTCATCTCTTGATATTGATGATTCCCATAAAGTTTCGTTGAATTCCAGCCAGTAGTTGCAGAGAACTAGTCAGGAAACGAAATTCGGACGGACGGACAACGCCAAAACAATATCCCCCTCCTGATTCCATGGGCGGGGGATAATTAAGTATATAAGCATTTTGCACGTACAAAAAAACACCATCAAAATAAATAGTTACCTCTGTCGGTAAATATTGGGGGCAAAAAGCAACAATACAATCAAATATCCTCCCTCCAAAACTAAATACTATTCTTAGCAAGAACTTAACAACAAGCTAACACTTTATGTCAAGCAATACTTCTGTTGGTTTCAATAACAAACCCTTGTATGGCAATGTCATCCAAACCAGTAATTACAAAATTATATATACATTTTCAAAATAGCAAATGTTAATTTCAATGTATACACACTTACAAATGATGTACTTAAATGACTTTGCAACCTGACTTGTAAAAATACTAATTTTTGATTCAGCATCTCTGGGAAGGCTATTCTCTTTGAAGTTACTGTGTATTTGGGTTATTTCCTGAGATTTTGAACATGATTATACAGGTATGATATAAATATATTCATTATAAACCAATCATTTAATGTCAAGTTTAATCTAATAAGTACTCGCAAATTAACTACCAGTATTGATATTAAGCATCCACAAACCTTTACACAAAGCTTTAAAATCTATAACTTAAATGAAAATTTCCGACCTCTGTATATATTCTAACATCAAATTTCCCATAAATGTGCATGTAACCATACTATGTAATGACACATTGATTTGATAACATACGGTAATGTCACAATCCTATACAAGCATTATTCTGAAGCATTATATATTTAACTTACAATGTTAAGTCTTAATAATAATTTATGTTTAGCATCCACTTAACTTGATAAAAAGCATAGAAAATTAAACCTTTTTAAGTTCAATAACTATATATCCCTGAGAATTTGTAGGTTACTCTCCCATTTGATAATACATTAATGGTATGACACATAATCAACATTTTTAAATATGAGGGCTGTCCGGAAAGTTCGTAGACAAGGCTATAAAATTATTATAAACAGTCATATCAATATGATGATTGAATATTTTGCTAAAGTATTTATTTGCTAAATATTTCTAAATTAAAAGACATGATAAAATAAATATATGTAAAGCGCCGATCACTATGGCAACATGATCAACGAATCACGGAGCACTTTGATTTCAAAACGATAGCTACTCGAATAATAAGTTGCTAAAAGTTATAATTTTAACGCAAACTCTCCTTTTAATTTTGTGACATCATAGGATACTATATATAAATGCTATTTAGTGTAAATTATGACATTATATGTAAATAAACAGCTTGTAAAAGACGGTTATAGGCAATGAAGGTGCGTAATTTTTTTGTTGCAAAAATGACGTCAAATTCACGGACAGAGCAACGTCATGTTATTTAACTTCATAGCAACGCTAATGTGGCGCCAACTGAGATTTTAATCATTACTTTTAAAAACAAAATCAACCATAAAATGTTAAAGGCAACTTGTATTTAAATGTCAAACTAGATTAAGAAGCGGTGATGACAGGATGTCGTATAAGAAACGCTCCAGATGACCAAAAGTAGCATGGCCGAAATATCGTAGATTGCGTTACAATTTTTGAAAAAGGCAGACATCTCACACGCTGTATGGGAACCAGTGACATCTTTGTTTTTAAATAATAATTTTAAATATGGAATTCATGAAGTAATAGCAAACGAACATTACATGTATTAAGTATACGCCAGACAGGTACCATGGCTATTGAAATCGGAAGCAAGTGAATAGTCGGTAAACATGAAGTTATTTTGACGCCATTTGCGCTGTCAAAGTGCTCCATGACGATGTATATATGTTGTATGTAAAAACTGTTAAAATACAAACGTAAGTCACAGTTCAATAATCTTTGATAAATGTGTTTGCTAGATATGTATATTTATCCTGACAAAATTTGTACAGCGTATGTATTGTTATACAATAAACAAGAGGGCCATGATGGCCCTAGATCGCTCACCTGACTTATCAAACTCATCCAAACAATTACCTAGACAAGCATTCTGACCAAGTCTCATGACAGGTGAGTCAAAAATGTGACCACTACAGTGTTAACAAGGATTATCCATATTTGAGCAGTGCGACCTAGTTTTTTACCCAGGTGACACATATTCAAACTTGACCTAGAAATCATCAAAACAAACTTTCAGACCAATTTCCAGTATACTTGGATCAAAACAGTAGCAACTAGAGTGTTAACAAGATTTTTCTATTTTTAGCTCCGGTGACCTAGTTTCACATGCGATTTCCAACTCACCCAAGCAATTACCTTGACAAGCATCCTGACCAAGTTTGATGATAATTGAGTCGAAAATGTGACCACTAGAATGTTAACAAGGTTTTTCCATATTTGGGCGGTGTGACCTAGTTTTTCATCCAAGATGACCCATGTTCGAACTTGACTTAGAAATCATCAAAACAAACTTCAGACCAATTAACAGAATATTTGGATCACAACAGTAGCCACTAGAGTGTTAACAAGATTTTTGTATTTTTAGCTCCTGTGACCTAGTTTTCATCCGAGATGACCCATGTTCGATTTATTCCCAGCAATGACCTAGACAAGTTTCCTGACCAAGTTTGATGACAATTGAGTCAAAATTGTGACCACTAGAGTGTTAACAAGGTTTTTCTATTTTTAGCTCCTGTGACCTAGTTTTTCATCCGAGATGACCCATGTTCGAACTCATTCGAGCTATCACCTAGACAAGCACTTTGATCAAGTTTGATGATGATTGATGCAAAAATGTGACCGCTAGAGTGTTAACAAGGTTTTTCTATTTTTAGCTCCGGTGACCTACTTTTTCATCCGAGATGACCCATGTTCGAACTCATCCGAGCTATCACCTAGACAAACATCCTGACCAAGTTTGATGATGATTGAGGCGAAAATGTGACCTCTAGAGTGTTAACAAGGTTTTTCTATTTTTAGCTCTTGTGACCTAGTTTCTCATCCGAGATGACCCATGTTCAAACTCATCCAAGATATCAACTAGATAAGCATCCTGACCAAGTTTGATGATGATTGAGGCAAAAATGCGACCGCTAGAGTGTTAACAACTAAATGTGAACGGACGACGGACAATCATCGATCCTAAAAGCTCACCCTGAGCATGCTCAGGTGAGCTAAAAATAAAGATTTATATGAACTTTCCGGACATCCTTCGTACTAGATATTAACTCTAAAATGTCTGGTTTGGTATGAGTTAATAATCCAGGCATCGATAAATATTTTCAGCGTCACTCGTCTTGCTGGACGAGTAGCTTCTAAATCCAATGTGCAGGCAACAATTTTCTACTTATCCTTTTTTTTGATCTCTGTCATCTATTATTGATGCCAAACTTCTGCTTTCCATGACTTAAAGCTTTGAAGTTTTCATATATCCCTGAGAATTTGCATCATAATCTATAATGTAAGGATAAATCTATAGAATAACATATAATAAGACATATTGTACCCCATAATGTAATGACAAATCTATGGAATGACATAAAATAAGACATATTGTACCCCATAATGTAATGACAAATCTATGGAATGACATATAATTAGATGATATTGTACCCCATAATGTAATGACAAATCTACGGAATGACATATAATATTATATATTGTGCTCTAGCATGTAATTGCAAATCTATGGAATGACATATAATTAGACATATTGTGCAACCCTACTATGTAAGGACAAATCTATTGAATAACATAAAATCACACATTGTACCCAATAATGTAATGACAAAATTATGGAATGACTTATAATATTATGTATTGCGTCCTAACATATAATGAGAAATCTATGGAATGATATTTAATATTACATATTGTTCCCTAGCATGCAATGACAAACCTATGGAATGACATATAATAAGAGGTATTGTGCCCAATAATGTAACAACAAATCTATGGAATGACATGTAATATTATGTAGAGCCCTAGCCTGCAATGACAAATCTATGGAATGACAAATAATAAGACGTACTATGCCCAATAATGTAACAATGACATACAATATTACTGTTTGCAACATAGCATATAATGACAAATCTATGGAATGACATATAATATTATGTATTGGCAAAGCATGTAATGACAAATCTATGGAATGATATACAATATTATGTATTGTGCCCTAGCATGTAATGACAAATCTATGGAATGATATACAATATTATGTATTGTGCCTAAGCATGTAATGACAAATCTATGGAATGATATACAATATTATGTATTGTGCCTAAGCATGTAATGACAAATCTATGGAATGATATACAATATTATGTATTGTGCCCTAGCATGTAATGACAAATCTATGGAATGATATATAATATTATGTATTGTGCCTAAGCATGTAATGAACAAATCTATGGAATGATATACAATATTATGTATTGTGCCCTAGCATGTAATGACAAATCTATGGAATGATATACAATATTATGTATTGTGCCCTAGCATGTAATGACAAATCTATGGAATGATATATAATATTATGTATTGTAGGCCTAAGCATGTAATGACAAATCTATGGAATGATATACAGTATTATGTATTGTGCCTAAGCATGTAATGACAAATCTATGGAATGATATACAATATTATGTATTGTGCCCTAGCATGTAATGACAAATCTATGGAATGATATATAATAACACTTATTGTGCCCTAGCATGTAATGACAAATCTATGGAATGATATATAATAACACTTATTGTGCCCTATAGTGTAACAACAAATCCATGGAATGGCATTGAATGTCGAGAGTTAGAAAAACTAGTTTGAGCAATTTAATAAAATGCACCATCAATTTTTATTATGGCTTAACTATTCAAATCAAGTATTAACAACTTGATAAAATGTTTCAAACTACCACCACATTTAAATTTGACAGTAAATTTGAACCTTTTGTATATTTGTAGCATATTTATCCCAAATATCTAACCCTTAAATAACCTGTTTTAAAAATTATGTACCATATTTTTTC
This sequence comes from Ruditapes philippinarum, assembly GCF_026571515.1. Taxonomy (NCBI): domain Eukaryota; kingdom Metazoa; phylum Mollusca; class Bivalvia; order Venerida; family Veneridae; genus Ruditapes; species Ruditapes philippinarum. The sequence continues at coordinate 223,249 of NW_026866837.1, forward strand.
TGTACATATAGCAAATGTATTACAACTAAGATACAGTTATTAAGACATATAAATGTATTTTGCCAATTAAGACGTTTTTTTAGACATGATTATATCCACTGAAAATTACATCTTATATATATATATGTTTTACACTTACATTTTATATCAATTTCTAAATAATTGAATACAAAAATAAGATAAACCAACATTAAAGTGAACATATTAAATGATTAATCTTATAGTTTCCACAACTGATATAAAGTTTGTTCCATAAGCACTTAATATAGATTCTTCGGATACTACACAAATATCACATAAAATATAGATTATATTACAACATATACCTTAACAGCACTATAGATTTAAACGACAGCACATATTTAATGAGTAAATTTGATACCTATGATTACAATCTTTTAAATTTGAATATCATGTTTATTTGTAGTGCAAATATATTATTCATTTTCAAAATTGTTCAAGACAAATTTTAATTTTTTTAAATCATACATTTATAAAATTAAAACCATGCTGTTTACATAAAATGTTTGATGAACTTGGTATCAAGTTTTTAATCAGTTCTTTTCATTTTTATTTTAAGCGTGCAAAATTTAATATTTGTAGGGAATTACTGCTTTTTATTTTAAGTTTTTGAAGTGTTTCATACAATTTCAAGATTTGCTTCTCATTTTTATTTCATTTTTTACTATTTTTAACTAATAGGGACATTACTGCTTTTTGTTTCAAGTTTCTACATAAAAACTTCAACAAAAGCTAGCATGTACAAAATTTGATTAATTTATGTAGAGCTACATTCTTAAGTATTTCTTGAAAAGCCTTTACTGAAGTTGACATCACCCTTCTTTCTAAAATCAACATTTAATGTAAGGTCTGAACTGATGATGATGATGCCAACCTTCTACTTATAGATCATATTAAGTGTTTACAAAAATTTCAACCAAAATTGAGCATTTCATGTAAGTCTTTATGATATTGAGATCATGCTTCAACCTGAATAGAACGTTTCATGTAAATTGTAAATGTTTTTATTGAGATCATGTTTCAACCTAAATAGAACTTTTCATGTAAATCTTTCTGATATTGAGATCATGCTTCAACCTGAATAGAGCATTTCATGTAAATGTTTATATTGAGATCATGTTTCAACCTAAATAGAACGTTTCATGTAAAGTCTTCTTAAATCTGCATGTCAAACTTCTACCTAAAATATACGAGTTTATGGAAATCTCTTACATAATCCCTATGTCTATCTTCTACCAAAAATTAAGTATTTCATTCATTTTTTTTATAATGACTATGTAAATTTTATAATTAAAGTTTTAAAAAGCATTTCATGCAAGTATCTTACAATGTTGAGGTCAAAATTCTACCTAAAATTAACTATTCCGTGGATATCTCTTACATAATCTTAATGTATAGCTTCTACCTAAAATTGAGTATTTCATGTAAATATCTTTTACGATGATTATGTAAATGTGAGCATTTCATGTAAATCTCATATAACTTTGTCATAAACTGAGAATTGATAGTGGAAGTCCTTACATCAGGTACTACAAAGTTCCTATTTAAATTGAATATCTTCAGTAAATTCTTTGTTGAATTGATATCAAGTTCTTTCAATCATCAGATTCTGTAGATGAGTCGATTTCCTGTGTTTCGTTTTGTCTAGACTGACAAACTGGGCACTTTAATGTAAGACTGTCACCAGCAAAATAACATATTTTACATCTCTGAAACAAATAGTATGAATCATTTTAATGTTATTATCAAAATAAATCTTAAGTGTAAAAAATATAGCATTAATATGTCATAAAGAAAACTTTCATGCCTTAAATTTAGTAGCATAAGCTAACTTGGTGTTTGAAATTCTTTTTCATCCAATAGGATTGCAGTATTTCAAATGAATCGTGACACATTTACTTTGGTAAATCGGCTGTTTGTTTGTTTGTTTATTTGGGTTTTACGTCACACTGACACAGTATAGGTCATTTGGCGACGTTCCAGCTTTACTGGTGGAGGAAGACCTCAGGTGCCCCTTCCGTGCATTATTTCAGGCTTAATGAACAGCACCTGAGTACGAACAGGGTGTTAAGTTTAAGTATTAATCTAATTAATTATTCGCCCATAGCTGCTCAATTTCATTACTTTCACATAGAGTAACCTGAAACTTTACAGCAGACGGTTCCAAATTCTAAGCAGGAAGAGTCCATTCCTCAAATTCAGGGGGTGTAATGTTTCAGCAACAACTTAATTCAAACAAGACAATAACTCTGAATTGAGAAGTTCCCTGAATAGAAATGAAAACAAAATTATCAAGTGTAAACCATTAGACATTTGGATAAGTAATAATATTGTTACCTGACAGTGTTTGTTGCGGGAGTCTGTACATTTTGCACACTTGACACAATGATTTCTTGGAGTAATGTCTTCATTCAGCAGACGGGCTGCATGATATTTATATGTAAATACATGTATGTAATTGTTAATTAAATAGAATAATTCATAGGAATATCTGTATATAATTTTACTACTTTAAAGTAAAGAAAACAATTAGCTGAAAATTGCACATGCAATCCTTCAAAGTATCTTTTGGATATAACAAATTATGAGTCAAATTTATTGCTTATGAACAAATATATGTGGTTTGGAAATCTAAATGGGAAAACAATAGATTACAAGGCAGTCTGAAGGCAAAAAAACCCTTCCCAGGAATTGAATGTGTATTTTTACCTTTTCCCAACCGCCCTTGTTTTTGTACCATGAATATACACAAAAGTTCACAAAGGGTGATTATTTGTCCCCAATTTTTTAAAAATTTTTCATAAAAAAATAAGTTTGGAGAAAAAAACCTTGCCTTATTTAAAAAGTTTGGGGGGGACATGAAATTAACTTTTAAATTTGTTTAATTGCCTTTGATCAATTATTGGCTCGCACTTTCTTTATTTCATTTAAAAATTTTTTAAAATTTCCAGGTTAAAATTTTATGGAGCGCACAAATGTAACTTTTTTTAAAATTTTTGTGAAAATGTGCCCTTGCCTTTTTGGGAATAGCCCCCAATTATTGTTTCTGAAATTTCTTTCTCATTATATGACCTTGTGCAAAATTTTTTAAAAATTTTCACGTTAAAGTAAGGGTGCAAAAATGTATTTTTTATAAATGAGTTTTTAAATTTACTTTACCTTGGGGTAGAACCCCAATTCTTCGCTTGAAAATCGTCCCTATGGTGATCACTTTAAAGTTATTTAAAAAAACTTTTCCTTTAAAATATGGAGCAGACCGAAATGTAGACTTTTATATAAAATGAAGATTTTTTTAAAGTGCCCTTTTATTGTGATTTCCCGGGGGTGAACCCAAATTCTTGGCTCTGCAATGTCTCATAGGTTTTTCTTGTGCCAATTTTTAAAAAACTTTTCAGTGTTTTAAAAGTTTGGGAGGGACAAAGTGTTAGGGCAGAAAAAAGCTGGACTGACAAAAAGGGGCCATTCTATAAAATCCCCTTTCTACACGGAAAGGGATTAATAAAAGTGTGTGGACACGGATGCCCCAACATTTCACTGTTTTGCCAGAAAAACAGCATGACTGGTTGACTAGGTAAAATCTATTTTCCTTCTTTCAGTGAGAGCATTAAACTATCTTATATAGAAGAGCATAAAAGAAAAACATCTCACTAGTATACCTGTACACCATGAGTATTTGTATCTTGCAGTACAGTTATGATTGGCACATTTGATCTCGCCTGGTATACAACTGAACAACAACACAGGTATATGACAACACTCCAGTACCAGCTGTGTCTTCACATAACAGTCTAATCTCTTTATCTGCAGATAAACATGATATATTTTAGTTCAACACCACAGTTTTAACTTTATGCTATTAATATGATTTTAGGGAGTTGGATTTTACATTGCACCAAAACTGTAAAGGTCATAATTATGGTGACTTTCCTGCTTTACTGTTAAGGAAAACCTCAGGTGCTTCATTATTTCAGGCAAAAACAGGCACCTGAGAAAAACCATCAATTTTCCACAAACTACCTAGAAAGCTTCCTATCATAATAGAATCTAAGTCCCTGATGGAAATCAAACCCACAGTGGTGAGGAGGCAAGTATTTCAAACTCAACAACCTTTACCATCCTTTGCCCTGTAAATAAGATTAATTACCTTCAGACTTAAAGAAAAGCTAACAACTAGACTAAACTATCATTAGATGGTCAAGACATACCAGTACCATGAAACATAATTTTGACCATGAAAAACTCAACTCTTTTTCATGGCATTTCTTCATGAATGCTGTTTACTATTTTGGTTCGCTTTCAAAACCGAAAGAGTAAGGGTCACATATGGTCTTCACAACTTTACTAGTGAATGAAAATCTCTTTTGTCTTTCCATGCATTATTTCAATGAACAAGTTTTCAATTAACTTGAAAATTTTATAAACATTTAGTTAATCAAGAAGCTATACCTGATAAATATTTTCCATGAGACAAGGATCTGTCCGCGCCCGGTCGGCAGTAAGTCCCAACTGATGTAATATGTTGAGTGGGTTCCTACAGTTAACACACTCACACAACCCCTCTGTACATGTTGTCCCCTTCACACAACATTGACATGTACCAGCAGAGCAACCATTTGTACATGAACAACTGACAATCACAGATACCTCCACATTCTTCTCTGGTTGATAAACAGCACCTAAAATACATGAATGAAGCCTTCTATGGTTGATGAACAGCAGTTAAAAAAAAAAAATAATAAAAAAAACCTTCTGTGGTTGCAAAAACATGAAAACAGCATACTTTCTAACACTGTTTCTTAATTCAGCACAACTTTTCCTTTAAACTTCCATATGTGTCACAAAGAACAATCAATAATATTTTTTTATGTAGCTGATTGTTAAAGTTGTATGTCCATAGACTTAGGTCCATATAACATTCTTACATCATATACCCTTACTAATGTACATGCATTCTTTACTTGGAAATGCCAGATCTTCTATTACAGTAAACTATTGTTTATTACGAGTAGATATGTGGAAAAAAGGCATATTGTTTTGGATTGAGGTGAACAGTACCTGTATTATTGTTATTTATATTCTCTGTTGGTAAACATATGCTGGGATCCAGCAAGTGACTGGTAATCTGATTGGTTCCCGACTTCAAGGATTTCCCAGTATCTTCAATCAATGGTAAACAGAACATTATTTCAAACCTGTTGTCAAAATCCTTCAGTTCTGCCTTCAGACGATCAGCACAATTATTCTTAAACTGCACCTGTAACAAGTTACAAAACTATTTAACACTTACTAAATTTCTTACATGGACTTGTCAAGCTTCCATTTTTGGAACTGTCCATTATCAATTTTTGGAGAAACCGTATAAGTACTTTTTTCTGCGGGAACTTTATTTCTGCTATTTCTGCTGTTGATAACGACACCGCAGATTTAAAAACCAAAAATTTCAATACTGATACAGTAGACCTTTAAAATAAATCACTAAGATATGGGACAACAAACTCATGGAGGCAGAATAAAAAAATTGCTTACAATCAACATGGAGCATACATGCATGTCACTTTACATCGGAAATATTTAAATATTTCATGTCCTTTGATATACATGTATTCCATACTAACTAATAGGCAATCACAACAGCTTCTGTCACCTCTAAGAAGTTACAAAACCTCTATAATTATGCTACAATGGCATTAGCAAATAAACCCTTACATAATGGTAAGGTGAATTGAATAATTCTCCTTTCGTAATATCCATATTTAGCTTCCTGTTGTACACCGTGGCATTGTTAAACTTTTGATTCATGTTCTTCTCTGGTCCTTTCTTTCCTAAACAAATCTTTGGGGCCTCCTTCACTTCCACTCTCATATCTGAAATATAAAATGCATTATTATAACTGCATTAATAAAATTATACATACTATCATAGTATAGATTGTAGAAGAATTGACAAAATTACATGACAAAACAAATAAAACAATAAGCAATAATGTTAATACTGAATGTGAGTCGGATTATGTTGGAAGCTATAAGCTTATTTAAACACTCGCCTATCCGTTCTTGGAATTAACCAGTACTTAGCAATGAGTGTAAGGTGTGCCTCTTGACAGGGTTTGACCCCATGCGGCCAGCAATCCTTAGATAACTAGTCTACTCTGCCAAGCTGCCACACTTAACCTGCCTTCATTCCATTAGCAAGGTCAATGCTCCTAACACTTAACATATTAACCCTTAGCGTGCTGGCTGCAATTGAAACCCATACAACCAGTGCAAACAAAGTTCACCTAGCACATATATATGTGATATCTGATCATGGTCTGCATTTGTTTACAATTCAGTCAGTACTTTTATGAAAATTTCCCTAAAATCATGAATAGCCTAATCCAGATAGAAAGATGGACAAATCTATTTTAAGATATTTAGGGTGTTAAGGGTGTATTGAAAATGTTACCTCTTTCATACAACCACAAGCTAATGATGCTCCAGAATGGTACAGAAATCTCCACCATGTCTTTACAAACACCGGCAGACCCATCTGGGTTCTCTAACTGGAACTCATACACCATCAACCTGTCAAATTTACAATAAAAAACTTCAATGTTGTCTAGATAAACATCTAGCATCAGCAGACACTGTAAATCCCCTTGATCAAAACACAAGATCATAGCATGTGTTGTTAACGCTTATCTATTTCAAATTCTAAGTTAAAAAGGGTCATAACTCCAAAAATATTGCTTTCAGAATTATTCCTCTAGACTAACAACTAGACCATATCAAGATAAACAAGTATATCAAGTGTCACCTTGAAAACTTTTTAAACATTATGAATTTGCAAACCTGAGTTGTCTTATCTTTCTAAAATTTCATAATCAGCAAAAGTTTCACACCAACTACTCCGAGTGAATGACTCAAAGTTGTAAACCAATATAAAATCATTAAATATATTCATACGTATATAAAACAAAATATTTTAAGTGCCTATACTAAAATTCTACAATTCAGTTTTTTACAATTTCAGTCGGCCTCAGGGTAACTAAAACTCCTGGAAATAATTGAAATATACAAACTTTTTACTGAAGAGAAACTTGACTCTGGCCACCCTATCACTGCAACTGGAACCACAGGAATACTGAAATAAAAAGATTTAAAATCTAAACAATTTTCCTACACTTCTTTTCCTAAACATTTCATCCAATCTTTAAGCATTTATCATTCTTTCATTGACTCATCTGATAATTATTTTCATGTTTTATATTTTGGTATTTTTAATCCTATAAACTTTGAATGAACTGCTCCAAACTCCAAGCAGCCAACTTTCACAATTAAAGTCAAATCAAATCTCACTTGAGTATTTCAAGTACGATACCACACTGCACCTGGAGATGATCATAATCATCAATGATTATTACTTACTTTCAAGATTTTATATGAATTGTTACTTATTGATACTGTAACTTGCCATCTGTATCAATTAAATACCCAATTACTTTAGACCGAGTAATTGAGATAAATTGAGTACATTCCATGTTAAAGTCGGAATCCCTTAACTCAGACCACCCTGATTAAGGACAACCCCCTTAATAAGACTATTTTTACAAGTAGTCTTATGTATATGTTTTGTTTCATGCATAACTCCTGATGGATGCCTGCGCCTCAACGTAACCCAAGAACAGGTTCCAATTTCCAAGTAAATAGACAGTTTTATTTAGAGCTCTAATATAAAGTTTATTTAAGATATTAAACTATAATTCTTTTATCTATCAACTTGCAACAGCAACCAGAGTAATTACGTTTTGGACAGGAGCACATAAAAATAGCTTGTACGGTGAACCAAAATTCTAACCTTATATTAAAATATCCACATGTCCATGCTGTGAGTCCGAGTTGAATGTATATCTTGCTGCAGTTTTAGATGTGGAATACCATTGATTCAGCTAGTCCGATGTTCATTCACATCGGTATAAGGCAGCCATCCTAATTTGAAAAAATGTTGAGTTAGCAAAAGCACCAGGCAGCGTCATGTCCTGTACAGCATTGTTTTAGTTGCCCTATAAGCCTATAAGCCACCTCTCAAGTCAGTTCCTCAAAAACACAACTAATATACTAAGCACAAAGTGTAATTTTCTGTGCACTCACAGGATCTAGTATTGGCACCTAGCCAGGATTTGAACTCACCTGACCTGCAAGCTTTTAATTACTGCCCATTAAACCATAACCACTCCTGCCATCATTTATTTTCCTTAATTTTTGAATTATGTTAAACAACCTTTAAGTTATCATCAACTATGTTGTATACACAATTTTCACTAATTAATATCAACTGTTTGTTTAAGCATTTTCGAAGTTCGTCTTGTTTTGAGAACAACCTTGATAATCACCATTTCTAGTGAGTGAGGCGGAAAATGCCTTTGGCTTGAATACCCTCTTCTTGCGAATCTGCGACCTGATGCACATTTTTCTATCTATGCACAGCCGCTGCTATTTATATAGACGTTCCTGTAAAATAAGCATAAGAATCGATTTAAAATTCCAAATGAGCCGCGTCATGAACAAAACCACATAACTGTTTTGCGCACCAGCATGATCCAGACAGCCTCCGCAGGTGGTCGCTTCTCCTGCCTGGTGACGCAAATGCACCATGTTGTTTGTCATGACGCGGCTCATTTTAAAGTTGTAGGTTTAACATGGTTTTCGTTCAAGGCATTTAGATATGACACATTTTTATTTTATTATTACCATAATTTAACTTAGGAAAATTGAAATTTGTGAAAATTTTCACATGGGTTATTGTAAGATCAATTGTTGTTGAATCAGCCTCATTGCTTTGAATAGATTTGTCTAAAGCTTTACCCTGTTTGATTATAAATATTAAACAAAGTAACTTCCAAACTGGTTTTCAATAATCCCAAGTCATTTGTTAGCTCTATCTAATTAGAGGTGCATACAAATATTTTACCATCTTTTCTTCAATTTTACAACATTTGCAGGTGCGCTTTTTTCTTATTACATGTTACGACACAACAAACTCAACTACAATGGGAACACAAATTACCTTTCCACATTTTTACTAAATCTAAAAGAATAGATTAATGCCACTTTGGCTCGTTCCGTAGAAACAATGTTTTAAGCATTTACAAAAACTGTTTTCTGCTTTTCCATTACATGTTTTGTTGGTCAATTTTCAAATACAAAATCTAATTCTATGATCAAATTTTGCGGAAACACAATTTCATTTCACACTTAACTAAAAAACTTATCAAGAACACTTACAGATGATTCGGGTTTTAAAATTAATACAAGTAAATCTATACACAGAGTATGAATCAAATGAAAATGCATACTTCAAGAATACTTTGATTGTCAAAAGACACTTTATGTATCAAATCTCACCAGTGCCAGTAACGATGATTGCTATATAATATTTTAAAGTTACCTGTAGTGCACTAAGTTCCAATAAATATTAATTTTGTGCAAAAATGAACTGTTTTCTGAAGTCACATTAAGTTTGACTAAAAGATACTAACATAATAAATCTAATATAGGCTACAAAATGTAGCTTACAACTTGCTGTTAGCTGAAGTTATGCTATGCCTTGATATGGACATCATCTATGTATCTACGCTGAACTACTCCTTCAGTTAGTACACAGCTGTCTTTGTTCCTGGCATGCTTGCCGATTTCCTCACCGCGTCCCTGTCCACTTGCCGGCGACTTTCTCTCATGAGGAAGAATTTTGACTTGTTCAAATTTTCTCGGTTTGCAGTTTTGTTCTGTACAGGTTTTGAAGACACTACTTGACCTTGTAGACTCCGAATAGTGTCTAGTATTAAATTGTGAATGTACTGCTTGCAGTGTTGGGTTGTGTTTATATCTGAAGAAGTACTATATTGGACTGGTACCTTGCCGCCGTATCCAATTGGCACACCAAAATTGTTACACCTGAATTATCATTTAAATCGTAATATGTTTTAGTACTACTTACTTAGTTTTGCTCTTTATAAATAAAAGGACTTCGGTAAAGAAAGCACCGCTACAGTGTCATCCACATCAGTTGTATCCAACAAGTGTTATTCATCACTGATCGCTAGTGCCATCCTAGAGGAACATGGAAGAAATAACAATTCATTATGCCCTATTGATTCCTATTTAACTTTTGACTCTCACTTAATCCTTTATATTACATTTGATTTCCTTTTCAATATTAGTGCAACGCAGACCCAATACCAGCTGAAACGCAAACATTTTCATTCTTATACTTTATGGGAAATCTTATTATAATCCGAGACAACCATATCGTTGTTCAACATTACAAAGAAAATAGCTAGAGCATTATCACTTAATGAAGACATTAAAAACTCCTCCCTATATAATCACGTTCACAAGTTCCCTGGTTCTCATCACAGCAGTAGCAACGGTCTATCGGCAACTTATTGCGTGCAGCTACAGGTGCATTGGTATACTGTTAACGATTCATGTCGGAAGCATTTCCAGGCACACTTACTAACGGGGTTGCATAATTGCATTACTATTGTAGTAGCTAAGCTCTGTAAATGATTGACTATTGAGCTGTAGAAGATTAGAGTACTAATACTTGTTGCGTTCACAGTAAATTGTTTGTGCTGAGTCAATGCGCGAAAACACTGGCTGTATTTCTTGACCACTTGCAATCTCGCTGTGCCTTCAATTTCTGTCTGTAGAGTATACTTTTCACTCACTGTACTGACTGAATTGGTCTTATTCCATGCTTCCAATGAAGCCAGCAAAAATCGGTTCATGCTATGGAACTAACATGGCTCCACTGTAGGCAAGAGTTGGGGCTTGTAATGCATTCAGCACGGCCGATACAGGAATAGGTGGTTCACAGTATGGCCGAATATTTTGCGGCACTGTAGTTAATGGCTTTGCTGCTTTCTTTATATCTTTCTTCTGCTCTCTTTTACTTAGATCTAAGCTAGGTTTGCAGAAAGATGAATGGGGAGTTACACTTTTTTTCCCTTCATGTAAGACTCTGAAAAAAATTGACTTGTATTTTGGAAGATATGACCGCGACTGTCAGGGATAAACAGGATCCCCTAACTTCACATTTGGCGAATCTCATCTTCATCCAGGGTCTACAAAGTAAATCAGTTGTTGAATCTGCTCCATTGCTATGAATAGAATTTATCTTAAAGCTTTCCCTGTTTGACGATGTGTTTCTGCGGGTGGCAATTTCTGCTACCTCAACTGCGTTTGATTTTCAATGCGATCGTTCCAATGGACTTGACTATACATTTTCTGCAATCCTGATCATTGCCGTCTGACAATATAACATTCCGCACACCAGCGATGACGACCAACTCTTTTTCATTCTTACAACTTACTTTCCACTTAATTTTTTATTGTTGATTATTATACACTGACTGCTGAGTCACTTAGCATATATCACTACATTAGGGCAGTTACACTTATATTGCTTGAGAAATTGTCAACCTAACTTTCAGTAACATGTTTGTTGGCACAGGAATTCTTGACGCACTCAGTTTCTGATTATTACCTTTATGTAAGGCCAATTTACCCTGAACCTGGTTGATCAGCCTGCGAATAGATTGATAACCAGTGCTGTAACCACCTGAATTCGAAACGTGTCTGTTCGACCATTGTAACGCAGTATTCCTACAACCATGTCGTTTATCCGAAATTTGAATTATTTGCTGGACTGCCGTGTCGCTGAGTAATGCTCACACACAAAGTATGTGCATGTAAACCAAAATTTAACCACACCAGGTTACCCTTCAATTAACAGATTAGAGAATCCAGTGGTACAAGCTAGTATTTGACAAAACATTGTTAAACAAATGACACGGTTATATTAGAGAGAAACTCCCTTCCTTCTGGGTTTGATGTAATGACAAGAAGGCTGTCTGCAGCATCAACGTGTTACTATTATACTGGTTTGTATATGAAGTTGGTTCATACTCGCATGGTTGAAAGATCATATGGATTGTAAGCTCTTGCCCATCGTACATGCCTGGAATGATTTCACTCCAAAAAGTTCATACCATTTTCACCATCAGAACTATTAAACTTGAACCCGTATTTTCGAATGGTATTGACAGTGCAAAGTTGGTTTACTCCACTCCATTTAATATCTATCACTAACCAAAATTCCTTTGTTTCAAAATGAATGTAGACAGCTCTCAAGCTAGCTATTCATCAGGGGCATCACTTGGTCGCCCTGTTCATTAAATGTTACTACAAATCTGACCATATTAGAGGATCCGTCAGTATCAACCAAATCACTATGTTTTCTCTTGGTTCCTTTTCCTAAACCATCTGCATTATTATTAACATCCACATCTGGCCATGTGGCCAATGTATTTTCAGACATACAAGTACCCAATTTCCACACAACCCTATATTTATCATTCAATCGTTGTTTCATCAAGAACCGGTATCAGGGCGTGTTTAATGTGAACTGCAAACTAACACCTTGAGAGATTTTGTCTTAGATAAACCTCTGACACCTATTACTGATCTTTTCATAATCTGCTTGGACTAGCTGCATCATACCAAGAACAAGACTGCGATATTATTATCCATTCAGCATCTGGTTGACAGAATCTTTGTCAGAACCTTGTATATGAGCTAAGCGATTGCCAATCATATTATCTAAACGTGTTGTCATCAACAATTGTTATATTGTGATATATCGGAGACTGTTGATGTTTTGGTTACAGTTGGAACTAGATTTAGTGTCCCCAACTGTCATATCAATACCTAATAAAGAACATGTATCCACAATAGGCACATCATTCTTATTAACATTATCTATATCAATATCAGTTGTATTAGAGAAGTAAGGAGATTCCTGATCAACTGGTTGCTTTAAACATTTGTTAAGATCTACACTTAACACTTTCTCCGATGTCTGTTCTAATGTATGGATAGGTTTTGCCTGATCATTCTGAATATCCCCAAAATTTATCAAAGCTGCAGCTATGTTCAGTCGTTCTTCACTTTCTGTCAATGTCTCTCCAATACATCCACAACCATCAGAAGACAGTTCAAATCCAGTCTTTGCCTTTCCATCATCTTGATCACTGTCATTATTATCTCTAAGAACGTGTTTAAGAAAATCTTCTGCCTCATCTTCTGTGGTTAGGAAGTCATTATTGTTGTCATCAGTTGAAGCATCATCACTTGGATCACTCTCACTTTCAACTTCTTTGTCAGTTTCTGTATGAATATAATCAACATCATCTAAATCTGTTTTCTCTTTTCTTATCACCTCCTTTGTCTCTTCATTCTCTGATCCTACGGTTTTATTTTCATTACTCTCTACATACTTTAAAGCAACATCATTACCCACTGATATATCTTTTGGTGAAGAGGCAGCATCAGTTTCTTGTACAATTTGTTCAACAATATCTCTGAGAACTGCTTCTGCCATTCTCCTATTGTTTCTGCAAAATATGACTTCTCTACCTAAATTAAAATAAAAAAAAACAACTCCTATGACAAAACAGCTGCAATATATTACAAAACTGCAATTTATTACATTACTTGCATATCATTTAACCAGAGCAAAGAAATGATAAAATTTACAGTTTTGAATAACTATATTTAATCCATTTAAATTTATAGAACATAAAAACCACAAACATTTTGTACCATGGAATAATTTGGCCATCCTGGCTCTGGATTGCTCACCTGAGATTTATGCTAGAATAAACAGGAGCTGTCACAGGAGACAGCGAAGGTCGACTAATTAAATACTGGAATTTGAATTATTAAGTTGGATCACTTAAGAAATAAAGAAGTAACAGTAAACAAGAGGGCCATGATGGCCCTGAAGTCGCTCACCTGTATATAGGCCCCCAGAGCGGGGCCAGTTTAAACCCCAGGGCTTTTGTTTGAACAAACTTGGTAGACACCCATTAGAAGATATTTCATGCTAAACATCTAAGATTTGGCACGTTGAGTTTTTTTAAAAAAAAGATTTATAAGATTTAACTATACAAATATAGTTAAAAGCAATGACACCCCTAGGGCGGGGCCAGTTTTGACCCCATTTGACACTCACTAGAAGATGTTTCATGCTTAATATGTAAACTCTAGCTATTTGTTTTTTTTTAAATCAGATTTTTAAGTTTTTGCTATACACATATAAGGAAAATCAATGTCCCCCGGGGCAGGGCCAATTTTTACCCTAGGGCTTTTATTTGAACAAACTTTGAAGACACTAACTGGAATATGTTTCATGCTTAATATCTTAACTCTAGCTATTTGGGTTTTTTCAAAGAAGTTATTTTAAGTTTTTGCTATACACATCAATAAAATCAATGACCCCCGGGGCGAGGCCAATTTTGACCCAAGGGCTTTTATATGAACAAACTTTGTAGACACTCACTAGAAGATGTTTCATGCTTAGTAACAAAACTCTAGCTATTTGTTTTTTTTTCAAAGAAGATTTTTTTTTTAAAGTTTTTGCTTTACACATATAAGGAAAATCAATGACCCCCGGGGCAGGGCAAATTTTGACCCCAGGGCTCTTATTTGAACAAATTTGGTAGACACCCATTAGAACATGTTTCATGCTAAATATCTTAGCTCTAGCTCTTTGGGTTCTTTAAAAGAAGATTTTATAAGTTTTTACTATATGCATATAGGGAAAATCAATGACCCCCTGGGGCGGGGCCAATTTTGACCCCAGGGCTTTTATTTGAACAAACTTGATAGACACTCATTAGAAGATGTTTCATGCTAAATATCTTAGCTCTAGCTCTTTGGGTTCTTTAAAAGAAGATTTTATAAGTTTTTACTATATGCATATAGGGAAAATCAATGACCCCCTTGGGCGGGGCCAATTTTGACCCCAGGGCTTTTATTTGAACAAACTTGGTAGACACCCATTAGAAGATGTTTCATGCTAAATATCTTAGCTCTAGCTCTTTGGGTTCTTTAAAAGAAGATTTTTTAAGTTTTTACTATATGCATATAGGGAAAATCAATGACCCCCGGGGCGGGGCCAATTTTGACCCCAGGGCTTTTATTTGAACAAACTTGATAGACACTCACTAGAAGATGTTTCATGCCAAATATCTAAGCTCTACCTTTTTGGGTTTTTTAAAAGAAGATATTTTAAGTTTTTTCTATCGGTTGCCATGGCAACCAGAGTTCTGCATGGAATTAAATTCTTTGAACAATTTTTAAAGGTAACCACCAAACGAACATTCCTTTGAAGTTTGGATGAAATTGGCTCAGCGGTTAATGAGATGTCATTTAAAGTAAAAGTTTACGGACAACGGACGAAAAGCAATCACAAAAGCTCACCCTGTCACTTTGTGACAGGTGAGCTTAAAACCTATGACCCCCCAGGGCGGGGCCAAGTTTGATACTAGGGACAAAATTTGATCAACTTTGGTATTGGACCTTCAGATAATACAATATACCAAATATCAAAGCTCTAGGCCATTTACTTTCAGACCAGAATATTTTTCAAGTTTTAACTATATGTATATAATGAAAATCAATGACCCCCGGGGCACGGCCAATTTTGACCCGAGGGCCATTATTTGAACAATCTTGGTAGAGGTCAACTTTACATTGTTTCATGCCAAATACCTAACCTTTAGCCTTTACAAATTCAGAGAAGTAGATTTTTTTTTAGGTTTTACAATATACATAAAAGGAAAAACCTATGACCCCCCAGGGCGGGGCCGATTTTAATTCTAGGAACAAAATTTGAGCAACTTTGGTTTTGGACCTATAGATGATACCATAGACCAAATATCAAAGCTCTAGGCCATTTATTTTCAGACCAGAAGATTTTTCAAGTTTTCACTATATGTATATAATGAAAATCAATGACCCCCGAGGGCGGGGCCAATTTTGACCTGAGGGCCATTATTTGAACAATCTTGGTAGAGGTCTACCACACAATGTTTCATGCCAACTATCTTACCTGTAGCCTTTGCCAATTCAGAGAAGAAGATTTTTTTATGTTTTACTATATACATATTAGAAAAACCTATGACCCCCCGGGGTGGGGCCAATTTGACACTAGGGACAAAATTTGTACAACTTTGGTATTGGACCTTCAGATGATACCATAGACCAAATATCAAAGCTCTAGGGCATTTACTTTCAGACCAGAAGATTTTTCAAGTTTTCACTATATATATGTAATGAAAATCAATGACCCCCGGGGCGGGGCCAATTTTGACCCTAGGGCCATTATTTGAACAATCTTGATAGAGGTCTACTACACAATGTTTCATGCCAAATATCTAATCTGTAGCCTTTGCCAAATCAGAGAAGAAGATTTTTTTAGATTTTACTATATACATATAAGGAAAAACCTATGACCCCCGGGGCGGGGCCAATTTTGACACTAGGGACAAAATTTGAACAACTTTGGTAGAGGACCCATAGATGATACCATATACCAAAAATCAAAGCTCTGGCCCATGTACTTTCAGACAAGAAGATTTTTTAATTTTGTGTTTTTTGAAATCCTTTTCTGGCCCTATGACCTACATATGCAACAGACCGGAACCATTTGAACAACTTTGAAAGGATCATTTCTGTAAAGTTTGGTTGATGTGCAGTCATTGGTTTCAGAGGAGATGTTGTCAATGTTCAAAAGTTGACGACGCACAACGCCGGACAACGGACACAGGGCCATCACAATAGCTCACCCTGAGCATTGCTCAGATGAGCTAAAAATAATATTTTTTAAGGAAAATTCTAAGTTCAAGGGGAGATAAATCTGAAAATATTGGTGCTAGAGTTATGAACCTTGTCACATAAGATGGGGATGATGATAAGGTACATATATTTGAAGTATGAGGTTGATCCCTTAAGAAATAAAGAAGTAACAGTAAAAAATAGTATTTTTTAAGGAAAATTCTAAGTTCAAGGGGAGATAAATCTGAAAATATTGGTGCTAGAGTTATGAACCTTGTGATATAAGATGTGGTTGATGATAAGGAACATATATTTGAAGTTGATACCTTTAGAAATGAAAAAGTAATAGTGAAAAATATTTTACTGCACCAAAACTTTAATCTGAAATCTGGATACGGACGCTGGAGCGAGTAGGACAGTTCTCCATATACTTCCTATTGTCAAGATAAAAAGGGTAAAGCAAGCAATTAAGTCACAAAAGATTTGTTATTTTCTCTAAGCTGTATAATTTTTAAAATATTTGAAGATATCTGCTATGTAACACTTCATGACTCTTGACATTGTAATTTTACATAAGTACTTTGTAGTCTAAATTGTTTTTTTTTAATTAAGTTATCAATATGAAGTAAGTGACCCCCAGGGCCAGTTTTAACTCCAGGGGCATAATTTAATCACTTTTGTAGAGGACCACAAGGGTCATACTTCATGCAAAATATCTAAGCTCTGGACATTGAACTATCAGAGAAGATTCTTTTAAAGAATTGTAATTTCCGAGTTTTTCAAGCTATTTTAACAAGACTTTTGAAGATGTTTACAAAGCAATGTTACCATGCTCTTTGTATTGGAGTTTCACAAAAGAACACACAAAAGTATTTTCCTATACAAGTATATACATGTATAAACCAGCTGACCCCCAAGGCAGGGACAATTTTGACTCCAGTGGCAAGATTATGTAACTTTCGCAGAGGACCACAAGATGATGTTACATGCCAAATATCTAAGCCCTAAGCATTGTAATTTCCGAATTTTTCAAATTATTTTTACAAGTCTATATAAACAAGCAATTATCATAGTATTGCAAGCAATCCATAAGTCCCCTACCGGTAAGAGCCCAAGCAACATTCTGAAGGGCCATTGGCCATTCACTTATGTTCCTATTTTAAGTAAATTTGTTGAAAAAGTTCTTTAAAAGTGATCACAGGAAACAGTTTTTATGTACAGACAGACGGACTGAATTTAAGGACACTCTAAAGTTATTTTTTAAACATCCCTGTTATCAAAATATAACATTTTTAAAATCCTATCATGATTGAAGAAGTTGGAGTAAAAATTACCAATTTCTCAAAAAAAAAATCTAAACTTCAAAAGGGGCATAATTCTGGAAATAGTCTTGCTAGTGTATTGAACACTCACAAATGTTGAGTGATAATAAGGAACATTTATATGAAGTTTGAAGTAGATACATTCAGAAAAAGAAGTTATTTAAAAAAAACAACAATGTTTTTTCATGAAAATTTAAAGTTCAAGGGAGGTAATTCTGATAAATTTTGTGCTAGAGTTGTAAACCTTGTCACATATGATGTGGTTGATTACAAGCAACTTATATTTAAAGTTTGAAGAAAATACCTTAAGAAATAAAGAACTTATAGTGAAAAAACTTAAAAACTAGAATCAGAAATCTTGAAATTCAGTCTATTTGTTGCCATAGCAACCAGAATTTTCAACATAGGAAGATAAGAAAAGGATGTGCATAATTTCCATACTGCCATATGTCAAGTTTCATAAACATATTTTCAGTACTTTTTGTGTTATCACTGGATCCAGGTTATGTGTAAAATTTGTCATATTTTCAGTCTATTTGTTGCCATAGCAACCAGAATTTTCAACATAGGAAGAAAAGAAAAAGACGTGCATAATCTCCATACTGCCATCTATGCATATATCAAGTTTCATAAAAATATTTTCAGTACTTTTTGCGTTATTGCGGGATCCAGGTTATGTGTAAAATTTGCCATATTTTCAGTCTATTTGTTGCCATAGCAACCAGAATTTTCAACATAGGAAGAAAAGAAAAAGACGTGCATAATCTCCATACTGCCATCTATCCATATATCAAGTTTCATTAAAATATTTTCAGTACTTTTTGTGTTATCGCGGGATCCAGTTTTGTGGACGGACGGACTGACGGACGGACGGACAGACGGACGGAGGGTAAACCTAAAGTCCCCTCCGGTAAACCGGTAGGGGACTAATAAGGTCACCTGGGCTGCAGCCAATTTTGACCCCAGCTTCACAAAAAGAAGAATTACATGTATGTATTTTCCCGTTTCAAAAAAGCATATCAGTAATGAAAGATAACTTAACTTTCTTAAATTTCTTTTGGAAATAAAATTTATTAGGTAGCAGTGATTTTGTTTGTTTGTTTGATTGGGTTTTACGTCACACTGACACAGTATAGGTCATTTGGCGACGTTCCAGCTTTACTGGTGGAGGAAGACCTCAGGTGCCCCTTCCGTGTATTATTTCAGGCATGAAAGGGCACCCGAGTAGAACCACTGACGTTCCGTAAGCTAGCTGGAAAGCTTCCTCACATGAAAGAATCCAAAGTCCCTGTAGAGATTCAAACCCACAGCGGTGAGGGGCAAGTGGTTTGAAGTCAACGACCTTAACCACTCGGCCACGGACGCTCCTCAGTGATTTTGTGGGTAGGTATTAAGAGAGGAAAACAAATAACATTCTAACTTAGGCCTTATTCAATAATCAATTATTACAAATTTGCCGATCAAATTCAAATTTGCCTTAAAAATACATTAATTAGAGTAAAGTGTAAACATGTAAACAGACTTGTTTAAAGTAATATGTAGTGAAAACATAATTTTTTCAAATGGCAAACTGAGGCAAACAATAACTTTAAAGAAAATTCACATTTATTTATATAACAAGTGCTCCGCCAGTCAAAGTATTATATGCCTTAAGTATGTCCCGTCATTAGATGTACAATGTTAATATGCTATTGGAGTCAAAACTATCAGAACAAGTTATTGACCGAAAACGAGGATTTTTCACCATTGAATCTGACCTTGGACTTAATGACCTCAATATTGGTAGGGGTTAATTCAGTCTTTCCATCGGCCATGTCCCTACTAACTTTACCAAACTTATTTGTGGATAAGGACTTTAAACTAGATATTAGGGCAGCCTTGACCTCTGACCTAAAAATCAACAGGGGCCAGTCATCTACTGGCAAAGGACAAACCTCATACCAAGTTTCACAAACCTAGTAAGCATATTCCTTCTCAAGTTCTTTGTTGGACAAGGAATTTTAACTAAGTGTCAAGTGTCACTATCACCTTGACTTTTGACCTAAAAATCAATAGATACTTGCCAAGTTCATGACTTCAATTTACTGTGCGGCCTTGACCTACTAACCTCAAAATCAATAGGCCCATTTAGATCTATATGAAACATTCTCAGTAAATTTTAAAGTTTTAAAAACATTTATTATTGCTGTTATTATAGAAATAAGTTTAATTTTCAAAACAACAAAAATGTTTGACTAAAAAAACAAGCAAACGTCAGCCACATGCAAGAGTGACCTTTTGTCAGCGACTTTGTGGGGTTTTTTTTACTTTAAATATTAACTAATGCTCCTTTTAATGAACGGTAAAATATTACATTTATGGACTTAGTCCTTTTCAAAACTGACAATTTGTTTTATTTTCTCAGAGCAATTTTCCCGCTATCCTGTCAACTTCGGCGTGCAAGGCTTGCGTGAATCCATTTGATTGGATGCTTTGAAAGAAATATGAACAACAAATTTTCACAGTACACCGTCAATTTTTGTTCCCGGCTGTGCAATAGTATGAAATGCATACAAAGTTTTATGAAAAGTAGAAGCAGAGAACCAGTCCGGCAAAAATGGCGTTCACATTTGTTGCAGCTTGTTATATTTTAGCTCTTATTTTGACAGCTGTTCTTATCTTTTTCGCAATCTTTCATGTAAGTTTTATAATTTAATACCTTTAAACAAAACAAATGATCACCATTTAAGCTTTTACATTCGATACTATTTCTTGTAACCGACATTCGTTCTTTGCATAATATTCGGCTAAATTTTATTCGGATAATAAATAATTTAAAGTTTGCAAATTTGTTAAATCTATTGTTTTCTTCATTTATCTGTAATATTCTTTTCTCTCTGCAATTATTGACTCTCATTTTGAAATATTGCACAAAAATCAAATTTACAGATCATGCATAATTATGCGTGATTGATTTTGTTTCAGGAAGAGGCTGTAAAGCCAATGAACCGGGAAATTGTTTATTTTTCAGTTTAAAGGTGTCATTTGGTATTTTCATGCACATTGAAATGATTAATATGAAATTTGGCAAAGCGTATGGACGGGGAAGTTGGTTAAAAAATTGTTCATTTTTCCGTTTTAAAGTTTTCATTCAGTATTTCATGCACCGCTTCCGTTTATTATTGATCCGAAAAGTTGCAATTGTTCATTATCGGAATACCTTTTATCACTGAGTTACATTGAAAGTGGCGACACCCGACTTCGCTGACACTGAAAATTTTATTGATAGGTATAGAATTTTATATACCGGTATGCTTTAAATTGTTTTTTATTTGATTTTCTTTTGAATATACACGTGTAGTCTATAGCCGGGCAAGCCAAAGCTAATAAACTAATACATTATGACCATGATAAAATAATTATATCATTCAAGTTATTGTTATTTATATGAAATTAGATGCTACCTATGGTGCGGAAAGCTATTATGAATTATGATTTTAGCATAACATGTTTAGTGTACATGTAAACCAGATATATCTTGCAGGTATTTTGTACCTTAAACAAAACGAATAAATTGGTGGTGTTCAAGCTATCATCGGAGCGCTTGGAATATCAATCTCCTACACAGTGATCTCCCCTTATCAGTACAGAGATCTCTGCCATCACTAACATTGAAATATCAATATTTTGATATTTGTATTTTTTAGCTTTTTAATTTATTTTTCATTATTTTGTATACTTTTGATAATTTTTTGATAAAATATAACGGACGTAGGTACAAAAAGTTAAAAATAAAACAGAAAGCAAAAAATGACGTTAGATTTTCTATGTAACGGTCGATATTTGCATTTGAATTTCGCCGTTACGTCATGTGACTTTCATCATCATGTGACGTCTGTGAAGGCAGTGATTACAATTCTGTCAATGGGAGGTAATCACTGTGAGGAGTTTGTCGGAATATTCCTAAAATCTCCGAACGTAAAGGGGGACCACTGCGCATGCGTTGGAAAATCCCGTCCGCCACTTTTGTTAATCTCTAATCACAGTTGTTGTTTTTACGTTATTTTTAATGTGCTAATTTATCAAAAAGGATATGTTAAAGTAACTTTTTATATTTATAATCGTTACTATAATTCTTATCAATGAAATGCAGGTTTATTTTCTGATTTTGTACATCATTCTTTCACCGGAAGTGTTACTTAGCATGCGTCTGCTAGCAATAGTCTGAATTATGTAGACGCTCATTAAAAGCGCTCTGATATCTATATTTAGCTCAAGAGGATTTCAAAATGGGGGCATCCAGTTAACTAAGGATTTTTTCACTGCTCATTAGATATAGGATATATTTTTTTTGAAATTTTCATTAGTTTTAATTTGATTTCATTTGAATTGATACGCATCATACATGTTATCTAAGAGCGCTACAGCCCTCGCGGGGCCTTCGGCTCCCGCTCTGACTTTCCGCATATAATGTTAAGTATTCTTTCTTAAAGATTTACATGCAGCCATACATTAAGTTAACAGAGAAAAAAACATGCAGTAATAGTGATAGATTCTTATGACCATGCAACATTGTTTCATATTTTTTTATATGTGTTACTCAGGGTGCAATACAAAACAGCTTAATCAATTTTAATGCAATGATGGCCCACAGTAGTTTTATTATCAAAATATAACTGCAGTAGCACATGGAAAGCATGGCATGGTTTCTTTTACAATGAAATGAGGAAGTACCAATACTTCAATGCAGAAGGGGCATCCGTGGCCGAGTGGTTAAGGTTGTTGACTTCAAACCACTTGCCCCTCACCACTGTGGGTTCGAATCCCAACAGGGACTATGAATTCTTTCGTGTGAGGAAGCTATCCAGCTAGCTTATGAAACGTCAGTGGTTCTACTCAGGTGCCCGTTCGTGTCTGAAATAATGCATGAAAGGGCACTTGAAATCTACCTCCACCAGTAAAACTGGAACGTCGTGATATGACCTATACTGTGTCGGTGTGACGTAAAACCCAAACAGACAGTCAATGCAGAAATGGCACAAATTTCGTGCATTAACATCTGCAGAAGCCCTCAAACATATTAACTCCCTCACTCTGCTTGCTTTAAATGTGTGTCAAGTGAGTGTAGGACAAAAGCCTTCCGATCCAAAAATGACAAGGCAGACAAAAGACCTCCCCTAAAAATGGCTGGACGGACAAAAGTCCTCACTTGAAATAACAGGGCGGACAAAACATATTGTGCAATGATGATATGTTATGCAAACGGCCTGAAACACAAGTTTGCATGGTTTAACAGAAGAAAAAAAGAAAAAAACAAACAATAACAATGAGCACCAATTCAATTTATTTTTAAAAATTCCAAATTTGAAGAAATTAACAAATAGTACATGGATGTCACATTTTCATGTATCTCACATGTAGATTTGTCAGATCTGTGCATTTTAACCCTTACCCTGCTGAAACCAAAAGTTATCAGCCTTTGCCACCAGTATAGAGCCAGGCCAGCCTGCACATACATGCAGTCTGACTATGCTTTATACTGTTGCCAGCTCAATTTTCGTATTTTGATGTTGAAATCCCTTGAACTTTAAATGGACAGTTCCAAAATCAAGGCAGGACAGATCCATTATAGAAATATAGCAGGTTAAGGGTCAAATGACCAATCTGATGTTCTATATCAAACTGTTAGATGACACAAACTGTAGGTAAAGGAGTTCATGTGCAGTCATTTTATATAAGGGTAAATTTTATGACTTAAGTCATATCAAAAAGTAAAAATTTGCAGTACATGTACTAAAAAACTTGTAATAAGGTATATAATAGGAAATGTATATGATTGTAAAAATGTTTTTCTTGTTTCAGATAATTGCCTTTGATGAGTTAAAGACAGACTACAAGAATCCTATAGACCAGTGTAACAGCCTAAATCCTGTAAGATTTTATATGTGCATTTAAAAAAGGGTTAAGCTATTACTACCATCCAAATATAATACAATCAATTATTGTATTATTATCTTTATATAGATTAGAGGATTTTCAGGTGACTACTCTCTAAGTATTGAATTTAATATTGTATTGCATGACATTAAAATAATCATAAATGTATTCTGATTCCAAGTTTGAGCCTTGGTCTATTGTACAGTAATCTTTATATAAAAAAAACTTTCAGTTTGACTGATAGTTTCAATAACCATGTATATAATGTAAATCCTTCAGCCTTCCTTAAAGATGCCTGCTTTTCTTAAATGTCAGGAAACCTTTGGACATGGCCAGTAAATTCTTGTGTCTCTAAATGTGTGGCATGGCTTATCAGACAAAATTTACAATGAATAAGGATTATTAATTGAAGGAAATAGTTAAGACAGATTTTAGTTTTGGTAAGGCAAAAATATGTTTGCCGAAAAAAATGTTTAAAAAAGGTTCTAAATGTTCTGTAGTGTAGTAAAATCTGTTTGTTAATCTTGGGTAAATATTTCAAAACCAGTTTTTAATGTGTAAAGATTTGTTGTTAGTTATTGGCAGGCAGGTAATCAAAATTATATTTATTTAAAGTAATAAGCCACAATATAATAATTTTGATAAGTTTCAATATTTCTAATTTTCAGCTGGTGTTACCAGAGTACTTCATTCATATTTTCTTTACTGTTATGTTGTTGTTTGCAATGGAATTCTTCACTGTGATCCTCAATGCCCCACTTATAGCTTATCATCTTAAAAGGTAAGAATTTCTAAGAATTCATTTCCATAAATATAAAACCCATACAATCCCTTTGTTAGATTTGTATGTTTGAATAGTTGTAAACCAGAACTCGGCAAATGTGGGGTTTTTCAAGCTAATCTGCTGGTACAAACACACTTTTACCATTATTGCTTCACGGTGCACTACCATTCACAATTAATAAGTACTCTGTTGTGCATATTTCCAAACTGTAAAAGTTTGTACCCCCAGATTAGCTAGGGAAAACCCTAAATATTCTTAATTCGGGAGTAAGTCACTGCCTATTTGGAACTTCATATATGTATTGTTAATGTATGTAGTCAACAGATTAATATGATTTACAGCTTGATCGATTCATATTATTAAAATGCACAGTGTGCATCTTTTCTTGTCAACTTTGCATTACTGTAGTCTTAGTCTGACACTAGGTATTTTTCATCTAGTTTGGTCAAATACATAGTTACATGTATTAATCCTTCTTGCTTTGAATTGGAAATTGTCCATTGTTCATGATTTCAATAATAGGATTTGTTGGTAAATGATTATTTAAGCTTAAATCCTTCATTACAAAATAAGAATCATGTATGCATGAAATGGTTAGATTAAGCAGTGGACACTGTAGAGTATAAATCAGACTGTATGTAAGGTACAGAGAAACAAAGGTTGGTATTGCTTTATTCTTTCGGAATACAGGAGTCCACTCACTAAGCTCAATAGGGAGAGCATTAGATTAGTAATCCAGGGGTGGCTGTTTCAATCCTCTAGCCATGTGTATTTTTCTGTGACATTGAGTATAAATTAGATTAACTAATGGTCATTTGTCTCTCACCACTGATTCAAAAATTATATGGATTAGTATTTTTTCACATGCACAGAAATTGGTATTTACTGGTTAGTTATCCAGGAAAATCTGTTCAGTTAATCGATCTTCAGGATATGACCGAAACATGTGTTCAGCGTTCATCTAATCAGCGTTAAATCCAGACAAACAAACCAAACCATTTCCACTAATTTTCAAAGCAGTATAAATAATATGCATTTATTATTGGCTATTTCTATGTAACAAAATCTTTTATTATGCGAGTAATGAAATAAAATGTTTTGTTTCTGTTGTATTACAGATATAGTAGTAGACCAGTAATGAGCCAGCCAGGACTGTATGATCCAACAACTATAATGAATGCAGATCAGTTAAATAGAGCTATGAGAGAGGGCTGGATTAAACTAGCTTTCTATCTTATCTCGTTCTTTTATTACTTATACAGGTACAAATCTTACATTGTATGTTATTTATGAGTCGATTCGCTTATTCCAGGGCTTCCATTAAGTCCCAAAATTTGGAATTCAGGGACTGTAAAATGGCCAACACTGGGAGTCACATTATAAAGGTATAGAAGGGAAAGGGTTATATTTTGAAGCCACAAGCTAGAATCAGAAGTACTTAATTCACAAAATGCCCAAAATGGCAAAATTTAAAATATTGCAGGGTCAGTTTGTTTAAGTATTTTTATTTTATTAACTGTTTGGTAAATGATAATATATTTTTGAAAACATTTATCTCTCTGGACAGAAATTTTCTACCATTTGAATATACGTTATATTCATGTTATGTTTTATTGATAAAAACTTTGGTGTATAATAACAGTTTTGAATTTATATTTCTCGTTGCAGTATGATCTTTGAGTTGGTTTCGTCGTAAATTATTATTGCGGGTGTGAAGCATTGAACAAATTAGACCCCGAGATTAGTGTGGAATGTTTCGAGAAAATCAACGTTAAGTGTTGCCAATTGTGTGAAAATTTACCTGGAGATTTCAGTCATTTGAATAAGCATCAAATGTTTTATATTGCTTGAAATTTTGTTAATGCCATTTTATTATTAGTGCCTACTTTAAAATTTATATAGAAGTGAGCTGTCATAAGTTATCTGAGTTATTTGAGTTAGGCTCAAACTGGAGCTTAGCAACGTATTTACTCTCAAAGTTAGATTAAAGCATATTTTTGTAGGAAGTTCACGAAAATGTGTTTACCAGTTATAGAGAATTTTGTTTTCAGCATTCACTTGCGTCATTTTCTTTTGAATTTTGGATCTTGACAAAAAGTACCATTTCATTGTTTAATGAAGTCTACAGATGCCATTGTTGTAAAATAATTTGCGGTTGGGTTTTTTCTTGGAAAATTTAGTTAACTATTTTTACGCCTGTCGAGGTAAGACATAATATCCACTGAAATTTAACAGATATCTTAAGATGAAGTAGTTAACCCTTACCACACATTATACCTTAAATGGACATTCTTCAAAATATATGTACTGACTGATCATGGTCTGCACTTGCCACATGGGTAGGATCAGTTGTGGCTAGCTGTGTAGTGGTTTCTTACTTCAAACTTCTTGCCTCTCACAGCTTTGTTGCAGTGTGGAAGAAAAGAACAACGTCTCTGATGTCTGGAAATGGTTAATTTTGGAAAGTAGGCTGCACTGTCCAGGTGCTGTGAAATTAAACACAAGACTGTGATTCCTTTCTCTTTTCCTTTATCAGTAAATCTTGAAAGACATATTATAAATTAACGTGGCTCCTGTGTGAAACCAGTGGAAAAAATGTGATTATTACAATAAAAATTTTATTGAAACCAGATGGCTTACAAGAATATACATGATTTAGAGGTCTTTTGATAATTTAAAATCAATCATATTGCATCATACTTACATAGTTACTACTGTATAACATGTGACTCATTATAATAATGATAAGTAAAATAGGGCTGATATATATTTAGCAATGGCTAAATTTCTGTCTAAAGGGACTTAGAGAAGTGTCTAGGGTAGATAATGGAACAGTGGATTTGTTAACTTAAAACAATGGTTTTATATGTTTATCAAATATAATGAAACCATCCTTTATAAAGCTGCTTTAAATATCAATGCTGTAAAGCACATAGTCACAAATATATATCTATATTTTAATAAATGCTTAAAGGTAGTAAATTTATTGTCTATTTTATCACTGTATTCTTGTTGTATATTATTTATATAATGTCTAGAAATGTGTGAATGTTGATATTTTATAATATTTGGTAAATGCTTTTGTCAAAATTGTCTGATTTCTATTTGTACACAATGCATCATATTTTTTTTTAAATAAAAAATGTCAAAATATTTCCATAAGAAGGAACTGAACGCAAGTGCACTATTTTTCAAAAAAACTGTAATTGAAATGTGATAGTTTTGGATTTGAACAAAGTTATTTTGATACTTTAAAAAGTAATTAATGAATTAATGACCCTTTGGTAAGCTGTAAATTATGTACAATTTTAATGAATATGATTTATATAGTGTGATGTGTATAAGGTGTGTATTTTGTTTATTTATACTGTACATTTGTGAATATAGAGGCAAATATTTTACATTTGTGGTATAATGTACAAAGCATAATAAACCACTTTATACATGTTCTGTTGTTGAATCTAAGAGAACAGAAGTAATTGTCATGATACTTTTTTATAATGGAAATAATAAAAATCTTATCAAAATTTCAGAAGATAATATGTAAAACTTTGAGATGTTGAAAAGTTTATGACACTACAGTTTGACTAAATTAAATACTATCAATTTCAATATTTTGATACTGAATTCTCAAAATTATGTACCAAATTCAAAGCAAAGCAAACACATTGTGTAAAAAATGTTAGTTAGGCTGGCATTTGTCCTGTAAATTTCATGTCTGTGTTTTGAAATTTTTTACTGTTACTTACACACAATATACATGTATATCTTTTTTGCATGCTTCAAGGTTACCTGATTTTGATGGCAGAAGTTGGTCAAAGATATTATAGTATTTTGTTTATTCTGATATTCTTGTTATTTTGTAGCCACTCCATTTTTCTGTCAAACATTGACATTGCAAGTTTCAAGATCTTAAAATATTTCTTTAAAACATGTTTAAAATAGCCTTTGTGATTTTATTTGGAAACATACTATACTTGTATGTCAGCCTTACCCAATTATCACTTAAATATAGAACATTATATAAATACACTTTATTGCATTTTCATAAATTGATGTATAAATAACTTTTGAAATTAGATTCTTTTGAGATGTTCCCCACAAAGCTTTATATAATTTAGTCTTAAGATATCCCCACAAAGCTTTATATAATTAAGTCTTGAGATACACCCCTTGTTTTGGCATGTAGCCTTTATAAGATTTGGCCCATGTAGCCAAGAAGGCAATTAACACTCTTTTTAGAGACCACTTCACAAGGTATATTGTTAATAATTACAAAATTGTGTGCTGCAATTTTAAAATTGACGTTTTATGTCAGTAATATTATGTTTTTGATGTTGAAAGTTATTGAAACTTTTATGTGAAAACAGAGGCAGTATGCCAAAAATACATTTTGGAGAAAGATAGAGATTTTATCTACATTTCAGACTTTTAAATATATGGCGTAGCAAATGAATGGAAATTACATCCTATATTGCATCAACTAAAGAACTTTACTTGTTTGTTTGTGGATTTAATAATAAACATATATGCACTGGAAAAGTGACAGAAGCCTTGCACATATCATAAACTGAATATTTGTGTGAATATTGATTATTTGTCGAATATAAGTATTTATATTTATCACATAACCCCAAGCTGCTTTCCTGATTCCATAAAAGTAAAGGTAATGCACAGCCATGGTTATAGTTTAACGTAATTTGCGATATAGAAACATGGCTTGAAGAAGCACCAAATGTTTTTTTCACATTAAACAGTCTTTATTTTGGGTATGTTATAAATTGAATAATATATTCATGTAGGTTCAATACTGTTTTTATTGAACATGTTGAATAAATTCAGTATTGTAAGTACACTCATCCAATATCTTCTATTTATGTATTTAAGTATATTGTTACATGATATAATACAAAAATGTATATGAAATGATATGAATCACGTAAAAGTTGAAGCACTGGAAATCAAAGATTAAAATGAATCAATACAGTAGCTTTGTCTCAAGCCCCTTCAATCTCATCTGTGATAACTATGAACTTTTGTCACCAGTATGAAATCAGGCAAGCCAGGGTCAGAGGTTATATAGAAATCCTCAAAGCTCAAACACAGATCTCAGGTTTCTGATTGGTCAGAAACTGCCACAGAATGTACACTGACCAATGAAAATCCTGAGATTTGAGACACAACTCAGAAAAACGTTTTATAACCTAGAGGCCAGTCTTATACTGTCTCTTTTTTAAATATTTTGATACTGAACATATTTGGACTGTTCCAAATTCAAATGTTGGACAAGTCCATAATCCAAATTTGGTAGGGTTAGGTTGAAATAGGGACAGTGATATGATCACATGTTTTTCGTTGTTATGACAAGAAATAGATAAAAGTTTTGAATGAGTAGAAACTCATTTTTTTCAATTGAAATCCATCATGATAATTTTCTATGTTATAATGTTGTTTGTGTCTGTAGATAAATTGAGCTCAAATTGGATACAGAGCTTTGAGGAATTGTTTGTTTTCTGTGATAAGTGTGTCTGTCATGTGTCCACTGTTTCATCAGAGAATCTATTTTTTAGAATTCAAAGCTAGTTATAAAAATATTATCATATGGAATGTTTGTATTGGATGTTGATTTTTATTTTCATTTTCATAATTTTTGAAATTCATTCTAATATGGCATAATGTTATTAGAAGAAAATAAGCTTTCAATTGCTTCTTCTATCTGATGCTAGCAAGATTTGACAGTAATTTA
This sequence comes from Ruditapes philippinarum, assembly GCF_026571515.1. Taxonomy (NCBI): domain Eukaryota; kingdom Metazoa; phylum Mollusca; class Bivalvia; order Venerida; family Veneridae; genus Ruditapes; species Ruditapes philippinarum. The sequence goes on from NW_026866837.1 coordinate 253,699, forward strand.
GAGGTAAATTATTTGAAATATTACTTGGAATATTACTTTGTTGATCTGAAAAATAATTTTGCGGCAGTCATTTGCAGAAACATAGCTACTGTTAGTAAGAATACATTTCTTGGTTTTATTCTTCTAATCCAGTCAAAAGCAAAGAGCAAAAAAGCAGAAAAAGAAATACAGTTTGTATGTTGAAAATAACAGGGTTTTGTTTGTACAGATATTTAACAAACTTGATTTCAATAAAAAAATAAAACTTCTACAATACATAAAACTCATATTTGTTTATCAATATATCAACTGTTCTCTCACAAACTGTGGAAAGTTGACATTAATATCTTGTATTGCATTTTTACTTCATGCAATGTAATTGAAAGAAATGAGCCGCGTCACAACAAAACCAACATAATGCGTTTGCGACCAGCATGGATCCAGACCAGCCTGGGCATCTGCGCAGTCTGATCAGGATCCATGCTGTTCACTGTCAGTTTCTCCACTTGTAACAGAGTTGATAAAGGAACAGCATGGATCCTGATCAGACTGCGCGGATGCGCAGGCTGGTCTGGATTCATGCTGGTCGCACTATGTTGGTTTTGTCATAACGCGGCTCAAATTATTTTTTATGCCACCGCAGCATCTGCGATGCGGTGGCATATAGCGATTCACCTGTGTGTTTGTTTGTGTGTGTGTGTGTGTGTTATATAGATTATATAGTGAACTTAAAAAATCTTCTTGTGAAAAACCACTTGTCCAATTTCAACCAAACTTGGCAGGATTGATCCTTGGGTGAAGGGCTTCCAAAGTTGTTCAAAGAATTTCATTCCATGCAGAAATCTGGTTGCCATGGCAACCAAAAGGAATTATAAGAATAAATTTTAAAAAATCTTCTTGTAAAGACCCAAAAGGCCTAGAGCTTAGATATTTTGCATATGGCATTGTCTGGTAGACCTCTACCAAGATTGTTCAAATTATATCCCTGGGGTCAAAATCGGCCCCGCCCCGGGGGTCATTGATTTTCACTATATGTACATATAGTAAAAACTTAAAATACATTCTTGTAAAGACCCAAAAGGCCTAGAGCTTAGATATTTTGCATAAGGCATTGTCTGGTAGACCTCTACCAAGATTATTCAAATAATAACCCTGGGGTCAAAATCGGCCCCGCCCCGGGGGTCATTGATTTTCACTATATGTACATATAGTAAAAACTTAAAATACCTTCTTGTAAAGACCAAAAAGGCCTAGAGCTTAGATATTTTGCATAAGGCATTGTCTGATAGACCCTTACCAAGATTGTTCAAATTATAGCCCTGGGGTCAAAATCAGCTCCGCCCCGGGGGTCATTGATTTTCACTATATGTACATATAGTAAAAACTTAAAATACCTTCTTGTAAAGACCAAAAAGGCCTAGAGCTTAGATATTTTGCATAAGGCATTGTCTGGTAGACCTCTACTCAGATTGTTCAAATTATAGCCCTGGGGTCAAAATCGGCCCTGCCCCTGGGGTCATTGGTTTTCCTTATATGTATATAGAAAAAACTTTATAGTAAAAAAATTTCTTCTAGCAAATGCTAGAGGTTAGATATTTTGCATGAAACATTGTGAAGTGAACTTCTAGCAAGATTGTTCAAATTATAGCCCTGGGGTCAAAATTGCCCCTGCCCCGGGGTCATTGATTTTCAATATATACATATATAGTAAAAAATAAAAAAATCTTATTGTCTGAAGGTACAAGGCTTAGAGCTTGAATATTTGTTAAATGATATCATCTATAGGTACTCTACCAAAGTTGTTCAAATTTTGCCTCTTGTGTCAAAATTAGCCCGCCCCATGGGCCATAGGTTTTCCTTATATGTATATAGTAAAAAATTAAAAAATCACCTTCTCTAAATTTACAAAGGCTAGAGTTAAGATATTTTGCATGAAACATTATGTAGTAAACCTCTAGCAAGATTGTACACATTATAGCCCTGGGGTCAAAATTGGCCCCACCCCCAGGAGTCATTGATTTTTACTATGTACATATAGTAAAAAAAAAAAAAGAATAATTTTTTTGTCTGAAGGTACAAGGCATAGAGCTTTGATGTTTGCTCTATAATATATTCTATGGGTTCTCTACTAAAGTTGTTTTAATTATGCCCCTAGTGTTAAAATTGGCCCTGCCCAGGGGCAGTGATTCTCATTATGTTCACATAGTAAAAACAGAAAATAAAACAAATCTTTTCTGAATAGGAGAAAGCTGCAGCTTAGATATTTGACTTGAAATGTTGTTTGGTGGACCTGTATCAAGATTGTTTTGAATTAAACCCTTGGGTCCAAAATTTTGCCTTGCCCAAGGGGACAGTGACCTACTTTCTTGTTCTTTAATGTACAGCAATGAAATTTTGACCATGTGCACAGTTTTAGTTGTAAAATTGAACTTTGATATCAGGTGAACTAGATTTTGATGATGTGACCTACTTTCTTGTCCTTTGATGTACAGCTATGAAATTTGAACCATGTGTACAGATTAAGATGTTAAGTGAACTTTGATTTCAGCTGACCTAGATTTTGACAAAGTGTCTTACTATGTTGTCTTTTGATGTAGTCATGAAATTTAGGCTGTGTGAAATATGACCGTGATTCACCACCAAATTCACTAGACTCAAGTGCATTGATATATTCCTACTCTGATCTTTTATTGAGTTAACAACAGATTTAACCACTAATCTGATAATTAGAATTAGATAGGTCAGGGATCTATGCATTATGACAATCTTCAAAATTGTATAGAAACAAAGAAAATCTGTTCCTACATTACTATTTAGTGTTGTATTAATGCGGTGGCATAGCATTTTTCTCAAATGCAATCTTGTTTTGTAAGCTTGTTTACATTTACTCAAATGATGTTTACAGTTACAAGAGTCTAGTCGACTTGCTATTTTAATGCCATATAACATTCAGAATCAAATTGAGCACAGATTAAGTTGTCTGCAGAACAAATTTAAGTTTTTTTTGTTTTTGTTTTTCAGAACAAATTCAAATTTTGTTGTGCCAAATATGAAATGTTTTAAATCTGAGCACATGTCTGTGAGAAAATAAATTTGTCACAAGGTCCGCTGCATTATCTACAGAAGTGAAGTAAATGGTTCCATATCCTGAATGTATGTTTTGTTTTTTAATCAGCTTTATAGTATTGTATGTAATGTTGTCTATAATTTGTTCTAGTAAATATTTTAAAACTTTATATGTGTTTTCACTCTTTTTCAAGATAACCAGTAAGTTACAAAGGACCGTTTGTATTTCATATTTATAGGTTTTAAAATTGGGGATTTTTTTATAATTTACAAACAACCCATAGAATGTTATGTATCTGTAGTGGCATGTGTTTTATCCTTGAATATACTGTAGATAGGGTTTTATCATTAAATATAGACAGGGTTTTATCCTTTAATATAGATAGGGCTTTATCCTTGAATATATATAGGGTTTTACCCTTGAATATAGACATGGTTTTACCCTTGAATATAGACATGGTTTTACCCTTGAATATAGACAGGATTTAACCTTGAATATAGACAGGGTTTTATCCTTGAATATAGATAGGGCTTTATCCTTGAATATAGACAGGGATTTACCCTTGAATATAGACAGGGTTTTACCCTTGAATATAGACAGGGTTTTATCCTTGAATATAGTTAGGGCTTTATTCTTTGATATAGACAGGGTTTTATCCTTGGATATATATAGGGTTTTACCCTTAATAATAGACAGTGTTTACCCTTGAATATAGACAGGGTTTTACCCTTGAGTATAGATAGGGTTTATCCTTAAATATAGATAGGGGTTTACCCTTGTCTATAGACAGGGTTTTACCTTTGAATATAGACCGGGTTTTATCCATGAATATACATGTAGACAGGGTTTTATCCATCAATATAGACAGGGTTTTATCCATCAATATAGACAGGGTTTTATCCATACCTTTGACCCTTTTAATGGGGGATAATCAGGGGAGACAATTTCTAACAAAAATCACTTCTAAGGTGTTGAGCAGACATATCAGCCTTTAGGGAGTATAGAATAAAAAGCCAGGCATAATGAACAATGTTATTTTATTTTCAACCTAGTCATGAAGGTGAATAAGTACGAGGAGAATTATAGTAAAACAAAATTTGTGATTCCTAATTCAACAATAATCTATACATTACCTCATTGATTTTACAAGGTCTGATTACAAAGGAAATTCTATCAATAACATGAAAGTCCGATGATATTTTTATTTATGAGTAAGGTTGTAACTGGACTTTGGGGTTAAATATATTGTGAGAATTTCTGGTTCCTGTGACCAGTATGTAACATTTTTACAACCCGAATTTAATTGTCACTATACAATACTGAATATAACGAAATTAACATAAATCCTGTCGCAAATCTTTTAAAATATAATTTCTAAAATTCAAAATACAAATGTACGCAAGTATCCAATTTCGAGATTTTTTTATTGTTTTAATACTAGCAGGGTTGATGACTGACCAATGCCTCAAGAATACACTTGCAAGACTACTGCTGACTGCTTAGTTTCAACTTCAAATTCCTGAAGATAACAATGGATCGTGCTTGATATTTAGGGAGACCAAATCCATTGTGAAAAAAAGTTTTGTAATGGTTGAAGATTAACAAAGCATTAACCACATTGAAAGATGTTCATATCACAAACACATACCATACATATATTTCATGTTTTATGTACAAATGTGTGAAAATACATAAAGCTAATTGTCATCAATGAACCACGACATAATGTAAGAATTATTTACTTTCTCAAAAATGATTGATTGTGACATTCATTAAAATTAAGTGAGTACGGAACTTACGTTTTTGTTAAAATCCCACGTTCATATAAATTGATACAAGATTTTATGCAAAAGCTATAAAAATGACCAACAAAATGATTTTATTGGCAGTCCAGCCCATGACATAATTTTTTAGAAAACTATTTCTAGTAAATGACGGAGACGATATCAAATGGAGTTAACAATATAGCATACTACTAAATTCTTTAAGCCAGTGTTTGTATTGGCCGTGTCTTTTTAAATGGTGATTTTGTTTCAAAGTTATGAATTATGGTAAACAATGAAATTAACTTGTTTACATGTTCGTCATATTTTGCTTTTAAACAGATGTCTAAATATCCACGTTATTATTATTATTAGAAGTGTACACAATGTGGCGATATTGTGAACACAAAGTTAAGTCCGAAAAGCAGAAAAGACCTTAAAATTAAAGTTCTTTCTAGCCATACTGGACATATTTTACCTATGACAGTCATTCAATTTTCCAGACCATGATAGACGTAAAATGTCGGCAATAAGGTTCCATGTCGGACTGTTTATTGATCCATCTATACAATACGTAAGATTTTGCAATTAAAATACGATAGCGTTATATTATTAAAACCTCTTTAAGGAAATGAAAAAGACAAGGATTAATTTATGTAGCAAAGCAGAATAATTTCATGTCAAAAATGTTACTTTTGATTTCATAACCTTGAAACATGGTGAAGATTATACGAGTATAAGTCTGAGATAACAATTTTAAAATAAATATCTACAATGTTTTAAGTGTCTTTTCCGCCAGTTTTGTTCCATTCTGAGCATCTGGAGGTTTTGTTCCCTTTTGAGCATCGAGAGGTTTTGTTCCGTTCTTAGTTACCTCTCCATTCTCTACGTCATAGGTTCCAACTTTTGATCTGGAAAAAAAAGTAACCAGATAAAATAGGACGTTAGATAATGAACTATAACATCACCAGATATTAGCTCAATCTTCATTGTTTTATTTTATACATGGTCGGCACGGGTAACCTGTCTAGAGGAGATAATTAATTTCAATACTTTTACTAATTAAGAAGTCGGTGGACGATTTCATGATAGGTGATGCACTTTCCAATATTCTCTAATGAACAAACTGAAGCATAACAACTTTGCAATTTCACGAAATTGGCAGAAAACTTTCTTGTCTAAAATAATACTGGTACATGGTAAGTAAACGCGCAGTCTTAGGAACATAACTACCCAACCATTTTTTGCCATTTCAAAACATTAAATTTTAAAAAGTAAATCGATTGTGAAAATTCGAGGTTTTATCCTTACTAGTAAGTTCTGCTACAAGTATTTAGACTTCGTGTATAAGGAAGAAATATTTCAAGTTTTGATCACATATTTAAAAGGGTTTATTATTAACCCTTATTTATACTATTGACACTTTTGTATCTATTTTGACCGCCTCCGTGGTCGAGGGGTTAGAGTCGATGACTTCTATTCCAGTTACCTCTCTGGCGTGGGTTCGATCCCCGGGAGATGCTTTGGTAGTTTAGCACGGAGGAAGATAGTCTTGTACTGGTGTAACTCTCCAGGAACGATGGTTAGGAAACTACCCGCCTATATGACTGAAATACTGTTGGGAAAAGGCGTAAAATGAAACAAACAAACAAACGTATCTATTTTGATATTTGTCGAATATTGAATAATGATGATTCAACTATATACACCATTCCTTTTAAACATTTTCAATCAGTATATTCTTCTTTTACCTTTTGCAAGGAAACTCTTTGCACTTTTTCAGCACGCCTAATTTCCAGAACAGAATTAAAGCCACGATCACGGCAGCTACCCCGACTATTGCCCCGACTACGCTTCCTACAGTAGACCCCGTGTCAGAAGGTTCCGATAATGGTTCAAACTGCCCTTCGTTTCCTGGCTTCTGAAATAAATATATTGAAAAAAAATATCTTAAAAGAGGGTCACAAAGTTTCAAAATTGATTAGACAAATAAATGTTTTATTTTAGAAAAAAGAAGGAAAATATCTGGTAGATTAACTTGGCCAGTGACTACTTCATTTTAATTAATAATTATAAGGACAATGAACTTTTAAAGTTTATTTCAAAATCACCGCCGAAAATTCTATAATTAAATTTTGAAGTGCAGAATTACAATTGTGTTTCCATCAATCGTGTACGCACGTGCATGTTGGAAACAGGAAATGTTACTAGAACTCTAAATTAATGTATTTACCGCCCCAATACTGTAAAATATATAAATGTTGTATAAAAGTTGGCGATTTCTGCATACTTACCTCAGAAGTCTTTGTCGCTGAAGCTTTTGTCACTTTAATCGGGTCCAAAATCTTCGTAGTTACAGACACCGGAGCTGGAGGCTTTATTGTGCTTACCTTGGTTGTTACTGGTATAGATTTCTTAGTTGTCGGCACTGGAGTTGGCTTTTTCGTGGTTATTTTTATAGTGGTTTGACTGGCAGCCTTTGTAGAAGGTTTTGGTACCGGAACTGAACCTTTAGTGGTCCCGGTGTTGGGTTTGGTTACCGGTACTTTTACAGTAGAACTCAACGGACCTGATGATGGCGGGACAGCTGAAATGTTTAAAAACATTTAATACAAGTTATATTAGAATCCAATTTGAAAACATCGTCTGTGGATTGATATACTATTTGTTTAGAAACAACTGCATGTGTACTTACAGATTCCAGCATCTGAATTTCAACCAGGAACTTTAAAATAAACAATCAGTGTTCAGTTATGTACGGTACATGTCCGGGAAACGGAAATCTCATCTTAAGAACGACCAGAACTTTGGTAACCACCGAAAGTTTTCTATGTTAATATGTTTGTGAACGTTTCTCTGTTTTATATTATGTTGAAATGTGTTTCTTTATTCTATTTATAAGTCATAATTTGCATAACGTTCCAGTTTGAAAAAAAAGTAAAATCACGTTGTTTGTATGTCCCCGTTGTTCCTGTTAGTTAACATACATGAATCGCATGTACCACCCGATTAATTGTAAATACAAATACACATTTGAGCCGTGTCACGACAAAACCAACATAATGGGTTTGCGACCAGCATGGATCCAGACCAGCCTGCGCATCTGCACAGTCTGATCAGGATCCATGCTGTTCGCTAACCAACCATTTTACAAGTAGAGAAACTGATAGCAAACAGCATGGACCCTGATCAGACTGCGCGGATGCGCAGGCTGGTCTGGATCCATGCTGGTCGCAAACCCATTCCGTTGGTTTTGTCGTGACACGGCTCATTTTATTCTTCTGATTAATGTACTTTAGAACGATCATTATCAAGCTCCAAACAAATATGCAACCGATTTCTAACACCATTTAAAATAAGTGACTTAAATTCATCTGTCTTATAAGAGGACTTAAAATCATGAAATGATTTTCAACATCATATCAAATTTCTTCTCTTTTTATACTTACTCGCGGGTTTTTGTGTCGTCGGTTTCTGAGAAGCGACATCTGCCGGCGTCGTCACGGTATATGTTGTGGATGTTATGTCTGTCGTCTGCAAATTTGAGTGCAAATTTTGAAAACAATATAACTTTGCAACGACAGCGTGAAATAATAGATGACTACTATTGAATTCGCGAAACTAAATGTTATTTTGCGCCTCTTTGAGATGGTGGTATGATACATACAAATGTATACATATTTATCAGTTATATCTGACACAGATTTTTTTTGCTCTTGCATTTTCAGATCAAGATTAAAAATAGCCAAATTTCAAGTTGTTTATTAATATCATTGACTTTATTGAAACTACAAATGATTCTAGAACAAAGCGTGCCTGTGACAATTGCGGGAGTTTTCACCATTAAGGCAGACGACAATCCGTGCATTTACTTAACGTAGGCCCCTATTTAAAATCTAGTGCATTTTGCTGCTGTGAAACATCAACAGAATTGAAAGTATGAGAGAAAGAATATTTCACATAGATATAAAAATTCAAATGTCCATTTAAAACAGTTTTATTTGAAAGACATTTTACAATCATTTCTTTAAAAGCAAGAATTTCTAATTCGATTTCTGAGCAAACGACTTGGCCTCAAGGCCCGGGTCCTTACCGTGTCTCCACAATGTTCGAACCATTCGTCTCCAGAATGCTTTGATATAACCAAACATTCGCAATTCTGGAAGTATAGAATAGAGCGAGAATTGAAAAGACACGTTAAGAATATTTCCCACAATGCTTTCATTTGGGCAAAAGTTCCGCGATCTCAACAGAATCTTACAATCTCGCGCGTTCCGGGAAAAATGAACAAGGTACGGCAGTAAATAATCATACAAACTATGCGGGTTTTTATATAAAGGAAGCAAGTTCTATTTTGAAATAAAACCGTATATTATATGGAGTTCTATTTACAAGAAATTGTCTACCAGAAAGTTAATAAAAGTCTTACCGTTTCTGTAAGAACCTTTGGCGCTGAAATTAAAAACAAATACAGTTTTTGAAACCTTTTAATTCCTAGATAACTGGTCTCATTTCAATTTTCAAAATGACTACATCAAAAGAAATAATCCGTTTGAACCGAAAACTGAATGTAGATGAAAAATTATCTTAAAAGCAACAACAAAAAAAATAGTAAAGTAATAATTTCAACTCAAAATTATCCATATAAATTTTCTTACCAGATATAATTAAAACAACAAGTGCACATAAACGCATCGGATTTACAACCTTAAATGTCGTCTGCGCGTTCATATCTGAACAGTTTTGAATGTCTGAATTTCTGAAAGTCTTGGTTAATAATGATTTGCACGATGCAAATAAATCCAAATGATTCTACCAGTTGAAATTTCGTTTTGCAGAGGAAACGTGATTTTCCAACATACTCATTGAATGACCGCTTAAAAGTTAATCAATAAATGTTCTTTTCTCAATATCAAAAGAATTGATGAATTTAAACATTACTGTGGCCATGCTAGCATTCCACAGTGCCAGTTTCAAAGTCAATAGAAACGGTCATCTTCCCTGTATATTAAATCTAAATTGAAAATTTCAAAGTTTGATGGAAGTCTATTGTATATTTTACCTTTAAAATAGTTTAACTGTAGTTCGATATCTTTGTATGAAGCCTTTGATTGTCCACACAAAAAGGCAATTTCTGACAGAGGGGCGTGGCTGTACGGCTTAATAGAAAAAATGGGCGTTGACGATTTGGTTTTGTTACATTTCATTGCATGTTAACGTAAACAAAGTTGCCACGGACAAACAAATTTAATAACCGCAACATACGTTGGTTTAAACATTTTATTTCCAAATAATGCAGAAAATTGTTGCTTTTACTGGACATACAAATCAAGCATTGACCCCAGTAATATATATCTTATAATTCAATATGAATTTGAGCAACTGGCTACAATTTTTAAAGCTTTTCTCTTCATTCTTGCTTAAATTAGGTATACTTTTTACTGGAGTTTCAGTCATATTAGGCAAAGTAAAGATCATATGCTTTACAGGTTGAAAAATTCACAGACGCTCCTTAATTCATCACAAGCTTGTGTACCATGGTGTGCCGAGCTGGATATTGTTTCTTACATGATATTCATGTAATATCAAGTTCTTCGAAAGGTTTGAATCCACATTAGTGAGTGGCATAAGATTCGACGAACATTGACCATTCAGGGGTTTGTGACAGGTATAATTATGTCACAAACCCCATGCTCGGCAACTATAAGGTTAAAAACTTCAATACAGAGTATTCCCCACGGGGGTGGAACCCCATATGAATCTCAAAAATGAGCATCGGTAAAAATGATATGTGAATTTCCGCTGCATCAGATGTGAAGCATAACATCAGATGTGACTGGAAAAATAGGCCGATCGCAGGGTAAGTTTTCATCTTTTTAAACATTTATATAAAATTCAATCCTTTTTTTAAGAAAATCGAAATGTGATTCTACCCTCCTGACTCTCCTCTATATTACCCCTTGTTGTTTTTGGATTTCTATGCAGTCTTCATCGAGATATTCTTTCCGTCGTGGGTTCTGGTGTGTCCAAAACATGCAATATGAATGAAGAAATGTCACTAAACGGACTCGAAAAAACATAGATTTTACGAAATTTCACTACAGGTCGATGCTAAACATTCAAACAAATTCTGGTTTAAATATTTATTGAGATTTGGCTACATACAAGGGAATCGCTGCTCAAAATTGCATTTGAGCTCCAGATGTGCTGAAGAGATTCATAAGTGAAAACCATCTACAAAACTACGTACCACTTCCATATAATCATTGAATAGCCAATGTATAGAAACAATATAGGTTTTGCATCTTTGGCTGAAAGTTTAATTGTAACATTAGTATGTTTGATTACCACAGTGACAGAGCTTACTAGCTTATAATAGCATTAGAAATACTAAAAGGCCCGAGTACATGAAAATGTTGACGCAGAGCGGATAGTCCTCTTATGATAAACAATTCACTAATAAATGATATGTAACTTGGACAAACCAAACTGAGAGTAATGAACTTTGTAAAGCTATCGTGTCATATAATATGTTTTCTTTAATAATGTTTACATTCATAAAAATATCTATCACTTTAATATTCCACAAGTTATAGTTATAGCGACAGACTGTTATGTGTAAATATCATGGCCTGGTGCGGCATCGAAGGTTTTTTCTTTACAGGATATGGGCCGAGAACATTGTCTGTAAGGAAAACCCGAGATGCCGCCCAGGTCATGATATTTCTACATAATAGTCGAGTTCGATATATTATAACTGTTTTATCGCATGATAAACAGAAATGAGAATTTTAATAAACATAAAATTTCAATTTATGATTGGCTTTCTCTCCATAAATAAAATTTCCCACCCGAAACCTCGGTTACTTTTTATGTAACCCATGTCATCCATAATGTCTATCTGTTCATTGTAACTGATTTTATTTATCTTTGCAAATCCTTTCTGTGAAGAACATTTCATGGGACTTAATAGTTGTTAATTGAATATTAAGCGTTTTTTCTTTGAATTGGAAAAAGTAATACGTGCACTTTCTGGTGAATTTTTGGACTTTGGAGTCTGCGATACGCGGAATCTTTAGACACATGGGGACAATTTAAAAGGCGTAAAAGGAGATGTAAGCGCTGATGACTTCCTCTTTTAAAACGATACACGTGACGTTTTATTCTTGAAAGTTTTAAACCTTTCCTTTTTGTGCCTAGAAAACGACCCATTTTCCTAAAAATAACAAAAGAAACGAATTACGAAAAAAATTAAGTGTTTATAATTTACAGTGGAATTTACAGTTCCCACTGAAATAACAGTTATAAAGCGGAGAATAAGTTCATTGATCTTTTTGCGTACATGAACATTTTCAGGAAACAATCTATGTTATGAGCTACGCATGTCCGCTAAATACTGTTAAGATATGTTAAAGTTTCTTTAAAACCATTCAAAGAATTACAGAGCAGGCATAAAATTCAGATAGGCAATGACCCATAATTGCGACTGTGGGCATGAAGTGAACCATGTAAATATTCTGCAGGGACGTTTCTTAATGTGGAAAATAAATATGCAAATCTTCTTTGATCTTTTTTTAAAAGTTTATCACTAACTTTCTTACAGCATCATAATAAAATTCAAACACGCTTCACATTACTCTCCTATTAAGCAGACAGTGCAGTCGAGTGAATAATTAATTAATTAATTAATGCATGGTGGCATAAAAGGGGAAGATTGCAGTACACACGACGTCAATAAGTGAAAATAAGCAAGGCCTTCCCACCATATCTACGTATTTTAAAAACCTTTCGTATGCAGAATGTCTTATAATTATATCCTCTTCTATATGGATACTATGTTATTCAAGCTCGTCTCGTGAAAAATGTGTCTATTTCGGATAATAGAATTTATTACAGAATGATACACAATAGAATAAATTCTAGATTGTTGCTAATTTTTCATGCTATGCACATATGAATCTCTTCAGCACATCTGGAGCTCAAATGCAATTTTGAGCAGCGATTCCCTTGTATGTAGCCAAAATCTCAATAAATATTTAAACCAGGATTTGTTTGAATGTTTAGCATCGACCTGTAGTGAGATTTCGTAAAATCTATGTTTTTCGAGTCCGTTTAGTGACATTTTCTTCATTCATATTGCATGTTTTGGACACACCAGAACCCACGACGGAAAGAATATCTCGATGAAGACTGCATAGAAATCCAAAACAACAAGGGGTAATATAGAGGAGAGTCAGGAGGGTAGAATCACATTTCGATTTTCTTAAAAAAAGGATTGAATTTTATATAAATGTTTAAAAAGATGAAAACTTACCCTGCGATCGGCCTATTTTTCCAGTCACATCTGGTGTTATGCTTCACATCTGGTGCAGCGGAAATTCACATATCATTTTTACCGATGCTCATTTTTGAGATTCATATGGGGTTCCACCCCCGTGATTCCCCTTTCCCGTTGAAATTCGCTGCGTTGAAGTGTTTTTCTTCAACTATAGTAGGTGACAACTAAAACAAGATTTAATTATAATGTATTATCCTAAGAGTTAAACTATATAACCAGAGACTATACATGTGTATTTGTAATGATTATTTTTCTGTTTTATTTATTTATTTTTATAATCATTTTTGTGGCGCTTTTCTCTAATATTTGCTGTTTTAACTGTCATATCATTTTCTCATTAATACAAAACATGAATGAACGTGAGTAAAACTTATGTACTCCTCCAAACGATTATTGTGTTATGCATGGGCAATAAACAAAATCAGTATATTAAATGTGTTTTCTTTAACCGTGTTGTATTTATCATTCTGTCACCTGCTGGACCCAGACGTGATTAGTCTTTGCCACAACTTTTGAGCCAGACCAGCCGGCATTTCCGTACAGTCTGACCAGGCTCTGTACTGCAGACTCTCATTTTTTATCTTGAAATCTCCAAAACTAATACTAGTAATGGACAGTTCCGAAAAAAGGAGGCTGGGCAAGTCCATTTCAGAAATTCAACATTTGATGAGAGCATTTAAAGGTTAAAAAGGGAGAGTGAGGAAAATAAACACTATTTCAAAGTATAAGTGCCATTTAAAAGCGCTATTGTATACAAATATAAAATAAAATTTAATTTCACTTCCAAAAAAATTAGGTTCAAATTTTTTAAAGCCCTAAGTTTGAAAATTTTACATAGATAAAATCGAGGCACTTTAAATGGAAAAAATTAGAAAAAGATATAAATAAAGAAATATACTCAAAATTAAAAAAAAAATTGGTAAGAAATATGCTCAAAATTAATAAATAGCGCGATATTTATGTAGCCCACCTTTCATTTGTAGGTCATTTTGCACAATAACAAGAGACACCGCAAAGCGGGACTAGGCTCGACATTTTCTTATTTCTATATCAAATACATCCTAGAAAGAATTTAAAAGTAAAGAATTATCCAAGAAAAAATTTCTTGTACAAAATAAAATTAAAATTTAACTTATTATTTGATCTTGGCAGCCGACAAACGGCATACTTTAATTATTCAACTCTATGAGTGCTGAAGCACATGTTTTTTTGTCATAGTATCATTATGAATCAAATATGCTCACTAAAATTAACGAATAAGTATGAAAAATATAAATCTTGACCATGATAGACAAGCTCAGTTTGAGGTCAAAGTCAAATTTGAAAAATAAAACATTTCAGGTCTTGACGATAAAGGTCATTTAATGTTCGAGATCATATTTGGAATATTCATCATTTAATTTTGTCTTAAGTGTCCTTTTATCCAAGAATAATCAAATCTGTAAATAAATAAAAAGTTATGTCAATTTAAGCATAATACGATAATTTGACCTTGGTGGTCAAGGTCAGAGAAAAGGTCAAGCGCATTTTTTTTCATAATGTTGTTTAGTCTAAAAAAAAACCATAAATGATCAAGGTCATTGATGAGTAAAGCTCACAGTCAATTTGGTCCTCGAAAAGGTCTTGTCTAAATTATTGTTAAATCCAAGAATAATACACTTCAGATCCTGTAACACAATTTGTTTCTGGTTTTAAATCATAAATATGATGCTCAAATTAAGATTTATCAATATTGTAGGTTCTAAAAAGCATTATTTATAAAGATAGATCTATTACCAAATTTAACATTTCATGTAAATAAAGGGAGGTAATAAAAACTTTATTTTCTTTATTGTTTAAGTCAAATTTTACAATAAGAAATGAATGCATACATGTATATATGTAATTTCACTTAGTCTGGAACACCACTTTCACTTCTCACATCCCCTCGGAGCGTGCACGTCGCTGAGAAGGCACAGGGCATCGGCAGATGATGGAAGTTCGAGTTATAATCGTTTAAGGCGGCTGCTTCGTTAAGTTAGCTGCCGGTGTCCTGACTAATGCCGAGGGGAGTGGCCCTACAAAGTAGGCTGAGACGACGAGGATGGTGTACTAGGGTGCGTGAGCCCCTAGTACAGATAGACGGCTTGTAAGGCAGGCCTATAGCTGGCACCAACAGTCCTTTTCAGGGCTAAACACCTTTCCTATTGTCACAGGTTACTGTACATTTAGGTTCTCATTGACCGCGGGTATAGATGGATACCGAAAATAAGCTATTTTCGCGAAAATAAGATCGCGGCTACGAAAATAAGATTTATTTTTGAAATAGTGCATTTATCTGTTGAAATAATTATGTAAAATATATATTTATGCATTCATTGAATGATTTTACAGCAAATAAAATTTCAGAACCAAAAAAAAATATTTAAAAAAGTGAAGTTTGAGCCGAAAATACTATCGTACGAAAATAGCTCAAATTGCCGTGTAAAGCGAAAATAAGATCGGGTCTTCGAAAATAAGATTTATATTTGATATCAGGTTAATATACGTACTTGTTGATATAATGTATTAAAAACGTATTTTTTGTTGTTAATAATTGATTTGTATGAATGAAATAATAAATTTCAGAAACAAAAAAAATATTATAAAATGTGAAGTTTGAGCCCAAAATACCATCGTATGAAAATGGCTCAAATTGCCGTATAAAGCGAAAATAAGATCGGGTCTACGAAAATAAAAGATTTATCTTTGATATAATGTATTAAAACGTATTTTTGTTGTTAATAATTGATTAGTATGAATGAAATAATAAATTTCAGAAACAAAACAAAATATTATAAAATGTGAAGTTTGAGCCCAAAATACCAGTTTCAGTTTATTGGCAAATCGGCATATACAATATAACTTTGGCCATTTACAATATACAAAAGGATGGCCAAGATAATACAATTTACATTTAACATAAATACAATAATACAATACAGTTATAAAACAAGAACCTAAGAAGCAGCAATAATTGCAAGTTTTTCATTTCTCAAATGCATAGCATAAAATACAAATTTGGCAATATTCCTTATACAGTTGTTTAGGCAGTAGCGGATAGCTAAGGAGATCGGCGCTGCATATGTCTTTAATAATAATATTCAGAAAAAAAAATTGATACCATTCAGTAGTCAAACTACTTCCCTTTTTAAAATAAAATATTTTTAGCAGTATCTTTGACATTACATGTAGTACTCTTTGTTTATGTTCGGCATATAGTTCAGTTAGTAGCGGATAGCTTTGGGGAGTATGGGATAGGTAGGTGAAGGTCAATGAGAGTGAGTCTCAAAACGTTCTAAATTTAGTATTTACAAAGTACATGTCACAGAAACATGTTTTGGGGTTACTGGAATGAAAAATGTTACATTTGATAGTAATCTTTCAAATTTTTCTACAAGTAAATTAATATATAAATAAATATCTGGTCAACAACTTATGATGTAGTTCTATTATTATTTGAAGACAATAATCTAGTAAATTTATTAATGCATGGAAAAGAATAATTAACATTATATTTTCGACGAAGGTTTCTATAGAGTGGACAGCATAACAAAAAATGATATTCAGATTCAACATTAAGTGAACAAACTTTATAAGTTCGTAGGTTTCGATCAATACCTGCAAATCTACCACTTTCAATTACAAGAAGATGGGAACAGAGTCTAAAACGAGACAATTCTTTTCTTTGATGCTCATTTGTAACAATATCTAGATACTTTTCATATTTAAACTCACATTTGAATTTTCTATAATAATATAACTTAGATTGATTCATTATTGTATCATTCCATGTTTGAACGTACTGATCACGCAGCCTTTGTTTTTCGCGAAAATAGCTTATTTTCGGTATCCATCTATACCGCTCATTAAGCTTTAACTACATACATACATGGAACACCACTTGGATCACAACATACAAGATCTACAGGATACAGAAGTCATAAATAACAAAGTTATAGCCATTATACATGTAGAAAATTACTTCAACATTATTAATTTTTTTATTTGGGCATTTTCCTCCAATTTACAAAGTTGGCAATGCATTATTCTGACAGACATTATCAAGGTTAAGTCACACGGACACTGTAAATGTAATTCCCCTTGTTGTAGGTATCATTCTGCACAATTTTCATGTATGAGGTAGTAATTGAGCTAGTTGGACCAACAGCAGGGATTTGAGTCCACAGCTGAAAGGAATAAGTGATTAAGTAAGTGACTTTTACCACTGAGGCTTACTGGGCTTGCCCAACTGTGTTGCCTCAGGAAATGAAGGCTTTACATTCTTACTTACTGAACACTCTGCAACGAGCATTCTGATACACAGTAAAAGGTAACAAGAGCTGTCACAGGAGACAGCGAATTCGACTAATAAAATAGTGGACGCAGTAAGGACGACAAAACTATGAGAGAAAAATTAGGAACATAATTATATTTGAAGTACGAATGTGATCCCTTAAGAAATAAATATGTAGAACTTCGGTAAATCGAAGTTGTAGGGACTTGCGTAAACTTCGACCCATCAGGACTTTGACTTATGAATAGGTCTCAATTTGATGACAAAATTTCGAGCCGTTTATGTATACAAGCAAGTTACAAAGGTGAAAAAATATTTTACTACACCAAAACTTTAATCTGAAATCTGGACGCTGGGGCGAGTAGGACCTAAACAGTAAAAGAAATTATTTCTCATATTTATTAATTTTGCAGAACTACATTATCATTATAGTTAACATATCAATTGGACATAAAAAATATATATAAATAGTAGTACATAAACATCTAACAAACGCATATGCACGCACACACGAACGCACATACACACCTAAACATTCATATAGTGTATATATATTAACTGACAAAAATAATAGCAACATTCCAAAAATATGAAGATAAAATCAAATTGCATAGATTTAAAGTGCAACTTCAGCTCAATAATGCATATTTTTTAATTTATTTAAAAGTCAATGCTTTTCGATGTTAAGAATTCATTTCAATGTTTCAATATAAAAATATTTGCTATCAATATTTCTGACAGGTTACGTGGCCATATATAAATGGTTGTTTGCAATATAACCATTGCTACATTTCAAAACAACTGTTTCTATAGGGCCATATAACCTGTCAAAAATCTTTATAACATACAGGTTTAAGCTTATATAACCCCACCATTAACCCACTTTGTTAGGTTAGGGTTATATAGCTAACAGCCATTAATATACAGCCGCAGCTAATGTTAGCCATATAATGATATAACATGTTAAAAGTCTTAATAATAAATATATAGAGGATTTTTGTTTAGTTCTGTGTAAGATCAGAATATATTTCACCAAGTGAGCATCAAAAGGTTTATTTCACAAGTGACGCAGCCACAAGTGAAATATGAACTTTTGGTGTTCACGAGGTGAAATATATTTCCATCTTTCACTAAACTAAACAAATTTTCTTTTTATTATATGCAAAGAAACATTTAAAAAGACATTTTAACCTAGTACTAAATGAAAAGTGCACCAAATAATTATGCAATGTGACGTCATTTACTATGTCACATCATTAAGTTGGTTTTCAGTACATGTGCAAGCTGGTATAATACTGAAACAACGAAAATGGCTTAAATTCAAAACAGTGAAAATATCAAATTGATAATTTCACTGTTTCAAACAGTGAAATTATCAGTTTATATCTCACTGATATATTTCTGTAAAACACTGAAAAGCATGAAATAAATAATTCTCAACAATTTCTACCTTTGATTAAAATTGATACTAATTCATAAATCTGATGCAGTTGTGAATATAAGAAAATATAAACATTATGACTGTCAAATGAAAACTGATGTTACAAACATCCAGCATTAAAAAAAGTATATATATATATATATATATATATATATATATATATATATATATATATATATATATATATATATATATATATATATACAAAAATGTATATATACATATATCACTAAGTTAACAGATTTAAGTAACAACTTGTTTTCATTTCTTCTTTTCTTTTTAAATAACAACTTTGAATGCATCTGTGAATATGTTAACAAACAGTGTGGATAATTGTGTCATGATCAAAATTGCATACATGTACTTATCAAGATATGTTATAGAATTACATTAGAAGTTGCTTAGCTTGTAAGTTTTAAATTAATCTATTGCATTTTGTCTGAACATTTTATTTTGTCCTCACTGATTTCCCAAACTTTCTTTGCAAGGTCAAGGTCACTAGCTGGCTTACTCCAAGGCTCCTTCTTGAAGTTACCATAGTAACAGTCAGATTGACCTTGAAGTTCTGGGGCAACAGCACAATACACCACGGTCTGACAGCCTTCTCGTGCTGATTTGATCAACAAAAAATACAATGAGTAAAGTAAGGCATACAGAGGGAATCCGAAAATCTGAAAGTATCGGTTGTACAATATGGTGTATCGTCCAAGTCTTGTTCTAACCATGCCAGGATGCATTGAGTATACACAAATTTTACCATCTTTTCCAAATCTGTTATGAAATTCTCTTGCGAAAAGGAGATTCATTAATTTACTGTCAGCATACGGTTTTCCTTGTTTGTAGTTTTCTTCACTGTTGAGGTTTTCCAATCTCACTGTACCATATTTATGAAGAGCAGACGACACAAAAACTACCCTGCTGTCTTCTGCTTTGTAAAGTAAGTCTTTTAATAAGTTTGTAAGCAAGAAGTTTCCGAAATGATTCACAGCTAAATGGTTTTCAAAACCATCTTCAGTCAGAGAAAATGGACAATTCATGACACCAGCATTGTTTATAAGAACATCTAGTTTGGGTTCAGTTTTGTTGACATCACTACAAAACTCCCGTACAGATTTGAGTGATGCCAAGTCTAACTTTTTTGCCAATACATCAGTGTTTCCGGTAATTTTACTTATCCTGGTCGCTGCTGTTTGAGCTTTACCTAGATCTCTACATGCTAGGATAACCCTAGCTTTCCTGCCTGCAAGATTCAGGGCAGTCTCGTACCCAATACCACAGTTCGCTCCTGTAACAATAACAGTTTTACCAACCATAAGAGCTCTACTTGGACATCGAGTTCGAAAATACAAAACAGCTCGCCTTACTGCCAATAAAGTCACTCCTGGAATTAGAATATAAAATATAATTTAGAAATATAAAGAAACATTTCAGAGGGGTTAAAAATCCAAATAACATTCTTTATTGTTTGTTTGTTTGTGTTTATGGCAATATTTCAGTCATATCGAGACTCAGATCGGTAAATGTCCTATATTATGTTTAGTCTCAAGTAACTACCAAGTTCTTTACAAGATTATTTATAGAAACATAAAAAAATGCAAAAAAATAAAGGAGCACTTTAATAAACAAGCAATTATCATAGTATTGCAAGCAATCCATAAGTCCCCTACCGGTTAGAACCCCAGCAACATTCTGGAGGGCCATTCACTTATGTTTCTAATTTGTTGAAAAAGTTCTTTAAAAGTGATAATAGGAAACAGTTTTTTATGTACAGACAGACAGACGGACTGAAGGACACTCTAAAGTTATTTCTTTAAGCATCCCTGTTATCAAAATATAACATTTTTAAAAGCAAAATTCTTAAAAAGGAGATAACTCTTGAAATAAAGATGCAAGACGTCATACATGATGTGAGTGTAACAAAGAACAATTAGTAATGAAGGTGTTGATAATGAATGTTTTTTTTTAATTTGAAGTAAAAGAAAGTGAAAAGAATAAATGAGAAAAATTCAAAGTTTAAAGAGGAGATAATTCTGGAAATATGGATGCTAGATTTATAAAACTTGTCATATTATTATGATGTGGGAGTTTGAAGAAAATCCTTTAATGATTGAAAAGTTGGAGTAAAAATTACCAATTTCTCAAAAAAAGTGTAAGTTGAAAAGGAGCATAATTCTATAAATAGTCTAGCTAGAGTATTGAACTTTTTCACAAATGTTGAGTGATAATAAGAAACATAGATATGAAGTTTGAAGTAGATACATTCAGAAAAAAAGAAGTTATTAAAAAAAAAAAACAATATTTTTTTCATGAAAATTCTAAGTTCAAGGGAGGAAATTCTGATAAATTTTATGCTAGAATTGAAAACCTTGTCACATATGATGTGGTTGATGACTAGAAACTTATATTTAAAGTTTGAAGAAAATACCTTAAGAAATAAAGAACTTATAGTGAAAAAATGTTAAAACTAAATCTTGAAATTCAGTCTATTTGTTGCCATAGCAACCAGAATTTTCAACATAGGAAGAAAAGAAAAAGACGTGCATAATGTCCATACTGCCATCTATCCATATATCAAGTTTTAAAAAAAATATGTTCAGTACTTTTTGCGTTATCGCGGGATCCAGTTTTGTGGACGGACTGACGGACGGACGGACGGACAGACGAACAAGGCGCCGACTATATGCTCCCCCGAAATTTTTCGGGGAGCATAATTACAAGTTGTATTTGATGAGTTAGCAGATAATATTGAAATTAATAAAAGTGACCCTGTAGCCAAGGTTCTTGCTCTCAGGACAAGAAAACGAGCTGTATTGCTTGGAACTGCCAGGATTTCAAACTATGTGGAAGAAACTGTGCCATTTTCAGCTATCCTTTGTTTCTAGCACATTTCCGTAACTATGACAAGAGTGTCATTTTGAGTAAAAATACTTTAATTTCATCAAACGCTGTAAACAAAATTATTGACACAACAAAATTGAAATATTAGCAAACAAATTTAATATCAAAAGTGAGATTTAAAATGCCAGGACAACATTGTCAGTATCGAAACAGAATTCTTAAGACTTTGTACCATGGAGACCTTGTTCCACGAGACTGATATTTTATTTATCATAATCGATTATCATTGGAACACCAAGTGAAAGTTTAATTTCCCTGCTTTATGGCAAGAGTAAAGGCTCTCTACATTATTACTTGGGAAATTTCTGCAATATACTGAGAAGTGAAAACATTCTTCCCCAAACTTATATCATGGCCTGACAAGCAACAATATGGAGATATAGTCAACAGGTTTTTCCAAAGACAGGGTTTCTCAAGGGTTATTGGTGCCATATATTCCAATAACA
Organism: Ruditapes philippinarum; assembly: GCF_026571515.1. Taxonomy (NCBI): domain Eukaryota; kingdom Metazoa; phylum Mollusca; class Bivalvia; order Venerida; family Veneridae; genus Ruditapes; species Ruditapes philippinarum. The sequence continues at coordinate 275,946 of NW_026866837.1, forward strand.
GGACCTTCTGAATTTAGGGATTTTATTGCATTTCACCTCCAGGGTGTATGTGACAGCTGTCTTAAATTTCTGGATGTGTATTTCGCATACCCTGGATCAGTTTATGGCGCAAAAATTTTCAGGAATAGTTCCTTGCATGACCATTTGCAAAAGGACTGTCCGCAAGCATTTCACCTTTTAGGGGATTCAGCTTATAGCTTTTCATCAATTTTGCTTGTACCATTTACAGACAATTGCCACCTTACCAGTGAGCAAAAGAAGTTTAATTTTGCCCACAGCTCTACTAGGGTGGATATAGTAAAGTGTTTTGGATTGTTAAAAGGAAAGTTTCATAAACAAGCAATTATCATAGTATTGCAAGCAATCCATAAGTCCCCTACCGGTAAGAGCCCAAGCAAAATTCTGAAGGGCCATTGGCCATTCACTTATGTTCCTATTTTAAGTAAATTTGTTGAAAAAGTTCTTTAAAAGTGATCACAGGAAACAGTTTTTATGTACAGACAGACGGACTGAAGGACACTCTAAAGTTATTTTTTAAACATCCCTGTTATCAAAATATAACATTTTCAAAATCCTATCATGATTGAAGAAGTTGGAGTAAAAATTACCAATTTCTCAAAAAAAAGTCTAAGTTCAAAAGGGGCATAATTCTGGAAATAGCCTTGCTAGAGTATTGAATACTCACAAATGTTGAGTGACAATAAAAACATTTATACGAAGTTTGAAGTAGATACATTCAGAAAAAGAAGTTATTAAAAAAAACAATGTTTTTTTCATGAAAATTTTAAGTTCAAGGGAGGTAATTCTGATAAATTTTGTGCTAGAGTTGTAAACCTTGTCACATATGATGTGGTTGATGACAAGCAACTTATATTTAAAGTTTGAAGAAAATACCTTAAGAAATAAAGAACTTAGAGTGAAAAAACTTAAAAACTAGAATCAGAAATCTTGAAATTCAGCCTATTTGTTGCCATAGCAACCAGAATTTTCAACATAGGAAAGATAAAAAAGGATGTGCATAATTTCCATACTGCCATCTACCCATATGTCAAGTTTCATAAACATATTTTCAGTACTTTTTGTGTTATGACTGGATCCAGGTTATGTGTAAAATTTGCCATATTTTCAGTCTATTTGTTGCCATAGCAACCAGAATTTTCAACACAGGAAGAAAAGAAAAAGACGTGCATAATCTCCATACTGCCATCTATCCATATATCAAGTTTCATAAAAATATTTTCAGTACTTTTTGCGTTATCGCGGGATCCAGGTTATGTGTAAAATTTGCCATATTTTCAGCCTATTTGTTGCCATAGCAACCAGAATTTTCAACATAGGAAGAAAAGAAAAAGACGTGCATAATCTCCATACTGCCATCTATGCATATATCAAGTTTCATTAAAATATTTTCAGTACTTTTTGCGTTATCGCGGGATCCAGTTTTGTGGACGGACGGACTGACGGACGGACAGACGGACGGACGGACGGACGGACAGACGGACAGACGGACGGAGGGTAAACCTAAAGTCCCCTCCGGTAAACCGGTAGGGGACTAATAAAATCATGTGCTAAGAAACAGACTTTAATAAATAAAATCATGTGCTAAGAAACAGACTTTAATAAATAAAATCATGTGCTAAGAAACAGACTTAAATTCCTTATCATTATCCAATATTTTGAATTTGAAACAAGCAACAAGTAAAATTTGTAAGCCAATGGAAACTATAAAACCAATACCTGCAATTCCAACACATAATGCAGCATTCTGTATGTTACCTTTCCAAGACATGACTCACTTTCTAGTCTGAAAACAAGAAATGTATTAGATATATAAACCTTCAAGAATTACTAAAGACAAAAAATAATTATTGCTTGATTTCTCTGATAACAGTTTCATAGTCTCTCATTATTTTGTGAACTGATAATGGAGCTGCATTGTACATGCACAAAAATGCCAGTTTTGGTTTACTCATTTATAGGCATAAGATAGAAGGTCCCTTTCATCAATTAAAATGTTACCTGAAGTAAGAAAAGAACAGGCAATATATTTTATCACACACAAGTGACACATTCATTGTACCATTAAGTCTATCTCAGTGATTATTAAAGGTGTTTATAAATTCCTTTCCCAAAGAGCACATGAGTTGAGATACCTGGAAAAATGGATTGATGTGTAAAAAAGAGATATTTTCTTAAAAAGTAAACACTATCTGGATATCAGTGAAACGTATTTTCCAAATATCAGTAAAAACATTTTCAAAATCTAGCTTTCACTATCGCTGCACTTTTAAATATATTTCTTACATCAGATGATACAATAACAAAAGTTCAACAATCAATTATTCATTATAATATTAGGAGGCTGTCAATTCACTTTTGATATACAATATGTTATATGAATATAAATCATTAAAAAAAATCTATAGTGTTGTTTCTCATTGCAAAACAAAAATATTATAAAATTTAATAATGACCCTTCATAGTCTCAAGTGACCAGTGGCATTCTTGTGTGCCACTTGGGCATTGCGGTGGGTCACTTGGGCATTGTGGTGGGTCACTTGGGTAATGTGGTGGGTCACTTGGGCATTGTGGTGGGTCACTTGGGCATTGTGGTGGGTCACTTGGGCAGTGTGGTGGGTAAATTGGGCAGTGTGGTGGGTCACTTAGGCAATGTGGTGGGTCACTTGGGCAATGCGGTGAGTCACTTGGGCATTGTGGTGGGTCACTTGGGCATTGTGGTGTGCCACTTGGGCAATGCCTTGGGTCACTTGGGCAATGCTGTGGGTCACTTGGGCATTGTGGTGGGTCACTTGGGCATTGTGGTGTGCCACTTGGGCATTGTGGTGGGTCACTTGGGCATTCCCAGTCAGCAGAAATACAGACTATGACACTGTGAAGTGACATCACAACAGTGCAATAAAGGCTGGATAATGGGAAGTCACACTCAACAATTGGAAGCGACATTAACATAATGTTTCACTCTTTACTTTACACTATTGTCGGCTGTTGCTTCCAATTGTTACATCACTTTGCTTTGTCAAACAGCATTTTGAATCGTCAGGATGTTGCTTGGACCATTCAAGCTAGTCTAACATATTAGATGTTACAGGCTTGTTATAGTTTATGATTGATGGTCACGCGCGATGTATCTCTGCCAAGAAGGAAATTAAAAGTATCTCAAAGCAATGTCATATTTATAGGACTCAGGGCTCTAGCTAGACCAAAATTTTAGGGAGAAGTGACTTCTCCCCCAGCAGTGACTTCTCCCTCAGCTCCTATCAGGGAGAAGTTTGAAGAAATATGGCGCATTGAGTTGATCTATAAAAAGATGTTTCATCTATTTACTCAGTAATATTAAATGCAGATTTTTTTTTTTTTTTTTATATTTAGTATTTTTTTTTAATTCAACAAGTCTTATTTTGCATTAATAATTAGATATAAGGGGGTTAAGGCCTAAAGTAAATGGACAGAAATCAAGTGGTAATCATCTGATGGTCTGTCTTTTCAATGAAATAAAACCAAAAATTACCGACCTTCAATCTTTTTTTTTTTGTGACCGCTATTCAAAGAACATCAAAGAAGCTGCTGACTTTTAACTCGATGCAAACTAACAGTATAAAGCCACTGTTGTCTATTTATTTATAAGTAAATTTACATGGTCCGTTTGACATTGTGTGTAGTTACTGTCAAATATGGTAAGACTAATTGCAGGTGTAAACTTTTTAAACTGGCTGATTAAAAATTTGCAGGTGTCAAATTTATGCCCAATTTATTGTGATGTTTTGATCTGCAAAATAGAGGGCAATCATTTCGGATTGATCTGCATATCATGTCATAAATGTGTTAATTGTGGTCAATTATCGGCAGTAACAAGTTGCACCTGGAGGCGAGGATTAGATTTATTGACAAGCATTGTGTGATACGTAAAGATTAGTACATGCAGTAAGAAAAAAAGCATGGTGAAGTCAATTTCGCTTTGATGTTCAAACTCGGCACAGTTAAGAAACTTTAAGCTACTAAGTTGCCCAGTTGCGCGAGTCCTGGGACTATGTTGAAGTATGTCAGATGAGTATCAGGTTATTGATGTCTCTATGTCTCGATAAGGACACTAGCTATAGTGATCAGAAGTAAAATTGAAGAACATGCTCAAAGTTTACCATACATAATGAATTTATTAGACTCCTTATTAGTAATACAAAGATTCTGTTACCAAGTCATTTTAATGTGGTAAATTATAAAAGGCTGCTACATATGTAAGGTATAATTGAGCCAAACAAATTGTGGGCTTTTGGGCTTTTTATTATATAGATGATGGTCGCCCTTTGTAAAGACCGACATCTCTATGTAATACATGTATGATATATGTCTTTGTATCAGATTGCAAAATTGGTCTATCTAGCAGTTGAAATATTGTGACTAAGATAATTGTATTCTAGTACTGTCAAAATATTTTGACGCATTTGACATGCCAAAGCTAGATTCTCAGATATTTTTGTTCTGGGTCAGAGGAGCGATATTGCCCATACACAAAATAGCATAATATCTGAACGCGTACAATTAGTTGGACTAAAATGTATTCATGGACATGGTAGATTATGATAATTTTATCAATTTGGTTAAAATTTGCAAGTAGTTGACAATCTTCATCCCGGTTGACAATCGTGATCCAAGGGTGAAAGGAATTTATGTATCAATAGATATACTCACAATAAAGTGACAGTATCTTTCTTAGTTATAATACTTTGGAGCGGTTGAATCTGGAAAATAAAATAATACAATGACCGGCAAGGTTAAAATCTACCCCGACACCGGAATATTAGGCTTGATTGATTAAAATTCATTGCATGGGAAAATATTCACCGACCTCAAATAGATTTGACAAACTCATAGGCTATAATACTATTATCTAAAAAATAAAAAGAGACATTAAAACATACATTGTAAATCGTGTATACATTTGACACGTGTTAATAACATAGCACATACGAAATTTTACTCGGTTCATCCATTTTGAAATTTATTTGAAACCAAGAATCAAACAGAACAACCACCAGAACAACGTTACAGATTTTGAACTTCCGTATTTTGGTCTGTGTAGTGTTTGAGAGACACTGATAACATGTTTAGTGTGAGAAGACACTTTGTCAAAGGTATGTATGTTGTATTGTAAAGAGACTATGCGTAATTGATGTCGTGCATGTGCCAATGAACTGCCCTACAGTAGCTGATATATTTCCCCTGTGCCCTTACAGGAGTCTTTTATCAGCTGAAGTTTGTCTTTATCACTGACACTGTTGTGTTGATTATTTTAATTAAATTATAATTTTTTACAATCAAATAATACAATAGATCAAAATTTGAAGAATACAGAATTTGCCATTATCCCTTAATTATTATCCCTTTATTAACTTTTTCTATATCCCGGTTACATAAACTAAATTCGGATATATGTGGTAAATCTATGTAACCTCCAAAAATGTTACATTTATGTAGTTGTACGTTTCCTCCATGGTACATAACCTCCGAATTCCTAGGATTCTTAGCAGAAACATAAAGTTTAAATCACAGTACAATCAGTCCATTGCTTATCAGACATTCATCAGACCCCAGTCCACAGCTTGAGTATATGGTTCACAAGTAATGTCATCCCTACACAAAAATACAAATAGATCAAATTGAAAATGTCCAAAGAAGTTCAGTCCGATGGATCATGCTAGATTATGGTCAGACCTCTAGTGTCACATACATGCTTCACTGCCTTAGGACTCAAAAAATGGAACTCAAGAGTTATAGATGCTTGGTTTTGCCTTTTTCTACAAGATTTACCATGGTCTGAATGCTATCCACAGAAAAGAAAATGTGACACCCTTCTGCCGAACATCAACCATGTCCAAATCCTGTGCTATTGATTTTTCACAGCAACCGCAGACTATCATAAACTTTCCTGTTTTCCTAGGACTGTATACCACTTGAACCATGTACACCCTGCAGATGCCCTACTCCATACCTGTGAACAGTTCAGTTAAGCCATAGCATGCATAGAAAATGTCTCACCCTAGTTTTTCAGTCCCTTGTTTTTAACATTTGTCATATTCTACTTTTATTCTTTTCTAAAACAACTCCTACTTTCTTGCAATTTTTACATGCAGTCATGTCTAGATCCCGTGAGGGGTTTGACATTAATGGAAGATAGATAGATTTAACCACAAATGCATGATGTTATTTTTTTCGCTCCATAGCCATAATAGTTCAGAATTGCCTTGCATTTTTATTCCTGAAAACAGGATACAAATATACAAGTATTTGCTAGGAATCATTCAGATTTATTATATTATTTGTCATGTCTGCATAAATTAGGCTTTAGCTGTTAGAAAATAACTTACTATTACCAGGGGCAGGACATGAAGTGGTTGCACATTTGCTTCAAGCAGGCAAAATTAAAATTACATTCAAAAGTATAAAAATTAGGACTTACATGTAATTATCTGGACAATATAATTATGAGTTGGAGTTATAAATTTTTGATGACTCAGTCCCCATTTTGTCAAGTTTGCAACCACTTCGCCCGCTTGAATTAAGTTTGCAACCATTTCATGTCCTGCCCCTAAAATGTATAATATGTCCTTCATGTTGATGCTGTTAATTATTTATTTATTCTATTTATTGTATTTTTGATTTGCATCACCATTTCTGATTTATGATAGTACATGATCCTTTCCAAATGTTGCTTTTAATTTATATACAAAGATTACTCATTTAGACTTTTTATATGCTTGAAGAAACTAAAGGATGTATTATGAAATGGCTTAAGTTTTGAAGATTTTAATGATTGTGATACCATGGTTACCAATAAACAGCACATACTAAATTGAAAAATCTGTTTTGCAATATAATTGCTGTGTAGTTGTGTTTTGTTGATCAGGTATAAGCAGACCCCAGTCTATACTGCCATTACTTGTGAGAGCTATGTCGAGCGAGTCATACACGACCTTGAACGTGACAAGACCAAAGGAATATGTGGTCCATGTGGAGATGAACAGACCAAACAAAAGAAATGCAATGAATGGTGCTTTCTTTAGGTAAGAAATGAAGAAAAATGACAACTTTAAAAATAGAAATAAAGAGTATGAAATAATGTATCATATTTGAAGTTTTTATCAATACCTGGCATCAGATAACACCATGAAGCCTTTTAACCCTTATTCTGCTGGAAGCCTTTGCCGTCAGTAAAGAGCCAGGTCAGACTGCTCTTACCAGAGGCTCTAAACTGTTGTTAGCTCACTAAACGAAGCACTATTTTCAGCTGTCGGTTACCACCACACTTCTGCATGTGTGCTAATTACATCAGATTGCAAAATTAAATATTTTATCGAGTAGTGAAATATCCATTTTGGACTAACACATAAGAGATTTTGGGGACTAGAATTTTGCTTTTCCGATCAAATAGGGCAAGGTTTTTGCCCAACTTCACCCTAAATGCAGTCCCTGATAGCTTATTTAAATCAGTCTTGATCAAACTTACTGTAGTACTGGTGTCGATGTTGAACCTTAGAAGTTGGGCTTAAACTACTTTTTTTTGTTTGTTTAACAGACAGACACCTTAACTACTAGGTCATCTTTTCCCTAAAATGGTCAGTATTTCTTCCAGAATGTCTCAAAGATAAAAAATGATTGTTTTTAGATCATGAAATTTAATTAATAGCAGGTTAATGTTGTCATTGCAGTGAGATTGGGACATGCTTTCAGAAACTATCAGATGACAGTGACTGCAGGGTGATAGTTTTATCTGGTGCAGGGAAAATATTTACATCAGGTATTGTATCTATTGTTCATGTTGCCAATGGTTACCATTAGTCTTCAAGGTCACACGACTATTGACCTGTTTAAGGCACCTTACCATAATAAAGATAAAATTAGTTTTATATTTTATCACATAAACTGCGGCGCAGGAGTGTAATAAAGCCATTTAATAAAAACGATATTACAATAGACGATATTACACTAGTGTAATAACACTTTGACGTCACATCATTTGCGCTATAAACATAGCGTTAAAGCGCGCTAATGTTAGCGTTACACTATAGGCGCATCAAAAAAGAAAAATGACTCTTGATAACAGTTTACCCTTCTTATTTTTTATATGTGGTAAATAGAATATTATATTCGTGTAGATTCAATACTAAATTTATTGAACTCGTTGAATAAAACAATATTATGCTCACCAGAGGCTCGCATAATATGATGTTCAATAAATTTAGTATTAACCTACACTCATTCAATATCCTCTATGTATCAAAGGAATGTCTAACAAAGGTAGAAAAGTTGCATTTTGCTAACCAAAACAATGTAATAAGGTCTTGGTTTTGTGAAAACAGAAGAAATACACACAATTGGGAAGGTTATGAATTATATGATGTAAGATATGACATCAAAAACAAAATTAAATTGAGGAATTACTTGTCTGTTCAAATGTTTTGTCAATGTCTTGATGGTCATTTTTTGTAGGACTCTTCTAAAGACATATGTTTTGCACATATCAAGATTTTACTGAATTATTTCCCTTTGTGAAATTGCAGCATGACTCTTATTTAGATATCAAACACCATGGCCAAAATTACATGAAAAAATGTCAAGCAATAAATCCATGTGACTAGTGATCCTTGTGACATCTCTTTATCACATATAGATATACAATGTACATGTACATATATACATGTTTATACATGTACATGTATTATACTGCAGGGCTTTTTTTCACAGGTTGCGGAAGCAGCCCTGCCCTTAATTTTGGGGAAAAATTAAGTGGTATAATTGCAAAAGGGGAAGAAAAAACTTGATGTAAATTTAATTTTTGGGGAAAACTTCATGATTTTAAAGAATTTTTTTTAGAAGCCGTCCTAAAACGACCCCTGCTACAGAAGGAAAAAAGGTACAGTGCAATTGATCGTAGAAAGGATTTCATGATCAATCACAATGAAACTGACCTGCACTGTCTTGAAATCGAACCCGGGTCACCCGATTCACAGTTAACATGATAAATATATCCAGATCCTATATACAGCTATAGAACATTTTGACACTTACCTTACAATTTTGTACAATGAATTGTTTGCCATTTAGAGATCCTGGTAATTTATCAACTGTTTGATCTGTTAAACGATCAAACATATAATTAGAAGGATCCACTTTAGGTCTCTTATCCCTAGATGAATATATAAAAATAAGTTACCTTAAAATTATATATAAAGAATGTAATTAATGAAAAATCAAGTTCACTCAACATTTTACACAGGTAAAAACAGTCAGTGAACTCAACATTTTACAAAGGTAAAAACAATGCACTCAACATTTTACAAAGGTTAAAAACAGTAAGTTCACTCAACATTTTACAAAGGTAAAACAGTCAGTGCACTCAACATTTCACAAAGGTAAAACAGTCAATTCACTCAACATTTAACAAAGGTAAAAACAGTCAGTGCACTCAACATTTCACAAAGGTAAAACAGTCAATTCACTCAAAATTTTACAAAGGTAAAAACAGTCAGTGCACGTAATATTTTACAAAGATAGAAGCAGTCAGTTCATGCAACATTTTACAAAGGTAAAAGCAGTCAGTAGATGTCTATTTTCAGGACTAGACTTAACGGATTTGGGCACAGTGATTGCTATAAGAGAAAATGAGGACATAGATGTTGGACGGAAGGCAACACAAATGCGAAAATTTCTTACAAAATGGCAAGAAGATTTTAATCAGATAGAAAAGGTAATCAATGTAATGATAATGTTAACCTTTAACCTGCTGGAACCTAAAGTGATTGGCCATTGCCACCAGTATAGAGCTAGGCCAGCCTGCACATTCGTTCAGTCTGACCACGCTCTTTAACTGTTGGTAGTGCAATTTTTGTATTTTGGTATTCGAATCCCATATATTTCTAATGGATTCAGTGTCTAATCTAGGATGGATCTTTATCGAAAAGTGAGAATTTATTACATTTGCTGATCTTTTTCCTTCTTTCTCTTGGTAAAATTTTCCCCCTGCCTCTCAATTCTCAAAAATATGAGTGAATCCCCCAATCTTCCCTCCTAGAATAGACACTGTGGACTGTTCCAAATTCAAAGCACAGCAAGTCCATTACACAAATTCAGGTTAAAAGATATTTTAGAAAACATGTTTATGGAACATTTTCTTTTAAATAAGCATCAAAAACTAATATTAAACAAGGACTTAAAAATCATAACGTATTTCACTGTTAACATTATTGAAAGGATAAAGAAAAGGTATTTATTTTTACTAGTTTAAATGTTTATACATGTATATATTAAATAAAGCTTGATTATAAAGCAAGAGTTTTGAACTTTAATAAACAATCTGCGTCCTGGTTTTACTATACATTCCATAAGTGTAAATACACAATGTATTCTTAGTATTTGAGAGAGAGATGGTGCTGTTCAAGAAATGCAGTACCAGAAGTATAAGCCTTAAAACTATATCTGTAAGGTAGTATGACAGATTTAACTCTTTTTGTAAGTAAATGAATTACTGGTATATATCTGTATGTAAACAAAACATTTTGGTTATATTATAGTGTAGTAAGCCAGTTATAGCAGCTATACACAGTGCTTGTGTGGGTGGGGGTGTTGATCTTACATCAGCGTGTGACATCAGATACTGTTCCGAGGATGCCTGGTTCCAGATAAAGGTACATCTATATAATACTAGACTTATCGTAAGATAAATTTGCACTATTTGGTCCACATAACATTTCATACTTTTTAAAAGTATATTTTATTTAAGTAAGGAAAGAATAAGTACAAAATGTATAATCAAATTCAATAAATCTGTGCTATTCAATGGCAGTAACATTCACACTCTTTGTATTTCTTTTTGAAAAAGGATAGAATAAGTTTAATTAGATTGAAATAAGAATCTTCTTTTCGTAGAAATAAAATGGTAAATATATACTATGACAAAAAAAGTTTCTTCTCAAAAGTTTTATGAAATGTTTTGCAAATGCAATGAACATTTGACTTTAATATTTCACGTTAAAAAAGAAAACTGGTAAAGATAGGATACATACAAATTTTAAATGAAATATAAGGATCATCAGTTAAATTCCCCATATATGAATGTCTATGAACTTCTCTCTAATCTTTTTCAGGAAATAGATCTTGGTTTAGCAGCAGATCTTGGAACATTACAAAGGTTTCCAAAAGTGATAGGAAATGATAGTTATGCCAGAGAATTGGCTTTTACTGCACGAAAATTTTATGCTGATGAGGCCAAACAAATGGGATTTATCAGGTAATATTCACAACCCGCATGTTTCCTTACTGAATATAGAAGATCTGAAAGTGTGTGTTATTATGCAATAAAATCACTGTTGACATTCTATATTTACACAGGTGACGTAACCATTTGACATGCGACATAATTATTAAAAATGTGATGTGCTGAAAATAAGTACATAAACAAATGAGGCCCATTTTGGCTTTATATCTGGTACAGCAGCATTTATTTGTTGATGTTGTTTTAGAATTGAAATAATATATCCCATTCAATGATTTTATCCCATGTGATATAATTCTTGCATCCGGACTCCAGTGATTATTTTTAGCGATAATTCTTTGGGGGATATATTATTTCTTAAATAAGTAAAATACATTCTGATTATGATGGAATATCATGCAGTTTTGAATGTTGTTATGTGTGTTATTTAAAAGGATTTACTATTATAAGCATGTATAACAAAATACTTGAAGTAATAAAATAATAAAGCACATAACTTTATACAGAAGTTATTTTAGTGTGTCAATAAGCTTACAGCTTCCTTCACACTCTTGAATCTGTTCCTAGAACCAAGCAGTGCTAAGTAATAATAAATAAATAATAAGGAGAGAGAGCTCGACTTTTCTAAAAGGGGAGCTATCCTACTCGCCTACCGGCGTCGGCGTCGGCGTCGGCGTTAGCGTTGGCGTCACACCTTGGTTAAGTTTTTCGTACCACCCCACTTTATTTCAGAAGTATTACAAGTATGGCTTTGAAACTTACCATACTTGTTCACCATCATAACCTCCATCTACAGACAAGAGTACATAACTCTGTCAAGGTTTTTGACAGAATTATGGCCCTTTTTTGACTTAGAAAGTGTATTGAGCTTGGTTAAGTTTTTTGTACCACCTCACTTTATTTCAAAACCATTGGAGGTATTGCTTTGAAACTGACCATACTTGTTTACCATCACGACCTTCATCAACAGACAAGAGGACATAACTCTGTCAAGGTTTTTGACAGAATTATGCCCCTTTTTGACTTAGAAAATACATTGAATATGGGTAAAATCCACTTATTGCCTTAACCCTTTGAGATATTGCTTTGAAACTTTTAATGCTATTTCACATCATTACCCCCATCTGTACGCAAGAGAAGGTAACTCTGTCAAGGATTTGTTTTAAAAAATTAAGGCCTTTTATCGACTTAGAATCTTGGTTAAGTTTTTAGTACCAGTCCACTTTTTGACTGAACTGTTTGAGATATTAATTTGAAAGTTGGAATACTTGTTTATACTGCCCTCACACATACCTCGCGACCTTACTGCGTCCTTACTGCGACCTTGCTACAACCCAGGACGCAGCACAGTCGCCATGGACGCAGCAGGGACGCAGCGAGGTCGTAGCGAGGAACCCAAGGACGCACAAGGTCGCAGACCGTCGGCGACTATTTTGAACATGCACAAAACAGTCGCAGAAACTCTGCGTTCTTGCTGAGTCCTAGTTAGGTCGCCGTGGGATCTCAGTGGAGTCGCCATAGTCGCAGCAACATCGTAGTAAGGACGAAATAAGAACGCAATAGACGTAGTACACTCGTACTAAGGACGCCGTAGAGTCACCGATGAAATTACAAGAAATTGCTCGGAAACCTTTGGCGACGCTATTTCTACACACTGTGAACCACTACCAAACTGCATATCTGAAGCGGCGACTGGGTCAACTTGTAGCACTTTAGAGACCCTCGTTCTTTTGCCTCGTCCGCCTCTCATCTTTGGAATAATATGGATGATTTAACTTAATACTAATTAAATATACGTCTTCACTCGTTGAAGGTCAGAATGAACAGAATGAACAGAACTCAGAATGAAATTTACTGGTAAAAAGTATTGTTTTTATAGACGTAGCAAGAACGTAGTAGGGTCGTCGTACAGTCGCAGGACAGTCGCCGGACAAACGCAATAGTCGTCGGAGAGTCGCCGTAAGGACGCAGAGAACATAGCACCGTCGCAGCTGGGTCGCCGATGATCGCCGTGGGGTCGCCTTGGGGACGCAATACAGTCGCAGTGGAAACGCCATGGACGTAGAAGGGTCGTATTGAGGACATAGAGAAAACGTACTGAACACAAGACTGCAGAGCCCCGGACCGTCTGCGAGAGAAATTTGAAAGAAAACCAACGATTTTCGAAAGAAAAATGCTATTTTACTAGTTTTCAGGTCGTAGTAAGGTCGTGGTTTATGTGTGAGGGCACCTTTACCATCATGGTCCCAAAACATGGGCAGGAGAAGGTAATTCTGTTAAGGATTTTATTTGAATTATGGCCCTTTTTGACTTAGAAACTCAGTTAAGATTTTCATTCTTGTCCACTTGTTGACTTAACCATTTGAGATATTACTTTGGAAGTTGGAGTTCTTATGTGCCATCATGAGACCTATCTGTAAGCAAGAGAAGATAACTCTGTGAAAATGTTTCTTGATTTGTACTTAGAAATTCCTAGTTAAAGTCTTGTGTGCCCTTAACTGTCAAAGTTTTGTTTTATAGGCAAGCACTAAAAAAGTCGAGCGCGCTGTCCTTCTGACAGCTCTTGTTAGGTTTCTACTAAATCTATAACTTTATTTTTAAGTAATTTATAATGTAGATGAAAATGTTATTAATGAAATTTAGTTTTAATTTAACTAAAGTAAACAATAAGTGTAAAGTTTAAAATCTAGCTCAAGAAAAAAATGGCTAGCCATTTTTGGAGTTTGAACCCAAGGCTTTGAATCCTTAGATAACTCGTCCAACACATTAATGACTTGGCAGTGTAGTATGATGCACATCAAAATATTAATAATAGTTAATTATTTTAGGACACAGTTTATCCAACATGGAAGAAAAATGAGCCGTGTCATGACAAAACCAACATAATGGCTTTGCGACCAGCATGGATCCAGACCAGCCTGCGCATCCGCGCAGTCTGATCAGGATCCATGCTGTTCGCTTACAAACTCTATAACCAGTATTAAATCCAATAGCGAACAGCATGGATCCTGATCAGACTGCGCGGATGCGCAGGCTGGTCTGGATCCATACTGGTCGCAAAATCATTATGTTGGTTTTTTCATGACACGGCTCAAAAAGAGTTTTATTGAACTGATTCACGCATACTTTTCATGGTTTCGAAACCTTTGAAAAGAAATGCTGTTAAATGTTAAATAACTTTTACTTGATTATTGTACTTGAAAATGAAATATTTCATAGAAGTTAAAAAGGATTTTATTTTATAGCCGTATATTACCTGACAAGGACTCCTTACTTAGTGCTGCACTTGATACCGCAGCTCTCATAGCCAGTAAAAGTCCTATAGCTGTGCAGGGAACCAAAACAAGTATGGTGTACTCAAGGGACCATTCTGTTCAAGAGGGTTTGGCACATATTGTAAGTTTTAGACCATTCGCTTATAGTTTTAAGTTCTCTATATATCACCAAGGTTATGTTGTCAACTGATCTTCTTCTTTTCATCCAATTGCACTTTTTAATTTGCTATTTCATTTTATTGAAAGCAATGTGTAATAATTCAGCTTCGACATTGTTATGAAGTGGAGGACAGCAAAGTTCAAAGGTTATTATGAACCCAGTGATATGAAAAATCTGAAGGAAATCCAACATGAATGCAATGTTGATAAAATCAAACACATTTAATATTGTTAAGTTGCAATTAGGACTAGATTCTGTGTAGAAACTTACGCCATGCGGCCATGGGTTTTATATTCAGGCATGATTTGCATATTTTCCATATTAACTAAGACAAAGGTTTATATGGATAAATTTACCATTTATGTATATTCTTAAAAAAGGAAAATTATTACCTTGTATGATGTCATTAGGCCAAATTCTTTGATGTACTTCAAAATGTTTCTATTTATTCTAGTTCTGTGAGCAAGTTAGAATCAAAATAGAAATTTATATCTTCTTAGAATTGCACTATTAAATCAAGTTGAATATTAAGCAAGGGAGGCGAGAACAAAAAGAAAGTTTCATAAACTACATGTATTCATTATAGGATTCACCAGGAGCAGTTTCCTAAGCCCATCCAAATTAAATGTAAATTGTTCACCCAATATAAACTATTTACAATCAGAAATGTATTTTTGTATGTTATTATAACAAACCACATCTCTCAGGCTAAAAGTGCATATTAGCAACCTGAGAAGCGAAATAACATCGGTCAAGGATGTTATTTCAGTTCAAGGGTTGCTAATATGCACTTTTATCCTGAGAAAATGTTGGGTTTTTTTTATTATACGGAATCAACAATTCAGTGTCATTTTTCACTGCTATGCATCATTACTTTGAGAGCCAGTTTTCATCATTAGTTTCCATCAGGGGAGAGAATTAGAACAGAACGTTTTCTCAAGTCTATATAAATACATAGATTACATGCCCCTGGAGAATAATGCAAAAAATTATTGATGGGGTGATATTCATTTCCTGGATGATAAATCGAAATAACACCCTGCAACATCACATTAGGCTATATAATATTAAGTATTATGTGAGGTATGATAAATACTATTATTTCTTAGTACTGAGTATAACACAATTTATAATTGTAGGGAATCTGGAACCAGTCAATGTTACAAAGTACGGACATGACAGAGGCGGCAATGGCCCAGATGCAGAAAAAAGAAGCAAAATTCTCAAAACTGTGATAGGCAAACAAGTGAAACATTTTAATGTATGTTGGAGCTTACACTGGATCATTTAGAAATGCCGGTCAAAAATTTAAGAATGATTAAACCTTTGGGGTTACCACTCCAAAAATCCTCCAAATTTTGTTGTACTTTGGGGTATAACTTGGGTATAAATGCTGCCTTTGTGAAATTTTCCAGAAAATTTGGGTATTTACATGAAAAAAAAGGTTTTAAATTTTAATTAAATTTAAAATTTTTTACTGTATTAACAGTTGCTTTCTTTTGTTTTTTAACTTCACATGGCAAATCTATGTGAAAGCCAGTTTTTTTTAAAACAATGTATTTGATTACATATCTTTTTTTAAATATCATGCCCCAATGGATGAAAATTTAAATTTTTGTTAAATTTAAACATGATGGAAATATGGATGATGCAGTCCCGGGCACTACTAAAAAACTTGAAACATATAAAAATATAAAATAATCCTTTTAAAAATAAAAAAGCTAATTGGATTGAATGAAAATTTTTGTTATTTAAGTATTGGTTTAATATTTTTTGGGGTACCTTTGAAATATGGAAAAATGTGCAACCAAATTGAACAAGTAATTTTGACTATTTTGTTAAAAATTACTTTAATTTGCAGTTTTAATCCCTGAAGTAATCAGGCCATCATTTAACATGAAACCCCAAAATGTCGCCTAAGTTAGAAAGTATTCTTTTGTTTTGTTGAAATACTTTAACTATGTAAATATAACCTGTGTTGAAAAAGATCACTAATGTATTAAATACATTTTATTTGCATAATATTATCATGAGGCTATTGTATATCAACTATATTTCCCTTTCTCTGTAATACTATGTATGTATAAAGTGATGTTTACCCATTTTGTGTATATATTGACTTACTCTCATGTACAAATTCAAACTCAATCAAACTGAGTCTGCAATTTTCATTAAATTTGTTTCGATTAATGCTTTGGGTGAATCACCCTTTTCCCAGATTTGTGTTTACCTATGCCACTGGTATAAAGTCAGGCCAGACCACATACTTTATACAAGTCAGGCAGTCTGTTGTTGGTTGTTCAATATTAACTTCTTGATACTGAAACCCTTTACCATAAGAACTGACATAAATTCAAACTGACATAAATTCAATGCTGGGCAAGTTCATTTAACAAATGTATTTATATAAAGGTCAATCTTGTACAGAAATTACAATTATGTTGCTTGTATGCTACCGCAAGGGTTGTGTATAGTTATGGCATACTTACTGGTCTTTATGCTAAATTAGGAAACATGTTCTGGCAATTTATGTTGTCCTTGCTCAGGTCCATTGCCTGAAACTAATAAGTACTGTTATTCCACTTGCCCCTAATAGCTGTGGGTTAGAATCCTGACAGGGAATTTAGATTCTTAAATGTGAGGAAGCTATCCAGCAACTCTACAAACGTCTGTGGTTCTACTCAGGTGCCCATTCATGCCTAAATAATGCACAAAGGGTCACCTGAGGTCTTCCTACACCAGTAAAGCTGGAAAGTCGCCATGTTACCTATACGATGGTGGTTCAATGTAAGATAAACCGCTCATTGGAGAGTGATATGATGGTGTCACAAAAAACAATTCACTTTTAATGCTGAATGAAAATAGACTGGTGTCATAAACTCTTTTGTGATCACATACACAGGTTTGACTGTCATAAAATAGTTCTGTTTGGTTGTTGTTGTTTTTTGTCAGATTTTTATGCTTGACAAATCAGACTTAATGTTTGCTTGCAACACAACTTGAAGGGAATGTATGCTTATTTTGTCATTAACTGTCACTTAGTGTGCAAAAACCAGAAGTGCTATTTTAGGATTATTTAAGTGGTTAACTTTGCAGTTATTTACTTTTTGTGTTCTGCAAGTACAAAGTTCGTTTATTTTGTGAAACTTTGAAATTATTCTGAAGTAATTGGTGACTCTCGTGATTTAAACTTCCTTTTAACAATGTCAATGAGCTTGGTTTTTAATGCTTAAATCTAATCTTTTTTTAAGAAAGTGAAAACATAGAAAAAATTATTTGTCTTCCTACAGTTTCAAATAATCCTGGTACATGTACTAAATATACAACAGTCCAGACTTCCCGCTAAATCTAGACCCAAAGTATTCTCTAGAACAAGCATAAAAGTGAATAAGCATAAGGATGGCACTACTGCATGTTTTCTTTTCTTTGTTACCATAATATTATGAGCCGCGTCAGGACAAAACCAACGTAATGCGTTTGCGACCAGCATGGATCCAGACCAGCCTGCCGCGCAGTCTGATCAGGATCCATGCTGTTCGCTTACAAACACTATTACAAGTAAAGAAACTGGTAGCGAAGAGCTTGGATCCTGATCAGACTGCGCGGATGCGCAGGCCGGTCTGGATCCATGCTGGTCGCAAACGCATTACGTTGGTTTTGTGGTGACGCGGCTCATATATAGTCGTTATATAAGAGTTTTTTGCATCTAACAATCATAGATCTTCATCAAATTTGGTTCCTTGTCAACCTTATTTTTGTTGATTGAGTAATAACATAGAGTAATTGAACCGTCGTCTGTACGTACCTAAGTTCTACTTGTATGACCTCCCAGCTCCCCCGGACATAGAGTAATTGAACCGTCTGCCAGAAACATGTTACCCTTAACTAAGTTCTTCTTGTACGACACCACCTCCCGGACATAAAGTAATTAAACATAATTAAGTTCTACATATACGAATATAAAGTTCGTGAGCTTGGCAAGGTACATTGCAGACACTTCTGCAAGATCGTTATGCATAACATCATTTTCAAATTTCACCAGAACTTTTTTGTCCACTTTCTGCACATAATAAAATCATTTATCTATTACGTATGATAGGTTAATTCAACGTAAATGATTATGTATGAATTCAAATTCATGACCTTTAAACGAAAAGAACTTAAGCGTAGTAATTGTTACACTAAAACATACTAGTATGTGGAAAGTAAAATGCTCCATTCTCACTTCAGAGAGATCGCGCTACATTGTCTTGCGTCAGAATAGGACATGGAAATTTGCGTCAAGTTATTTAATTAATGCTCGTTATGAAATGCTTATAAATGTAAGAATTCTTGTTGAAAAGCATTTTGATTCTTTTACAGTATTACACTAATTTTCATATTAAATAACACCAGTGAATGAGGTGAATACATGTACATGTATATACACATTCGTGATAATTGCTGTGATAAAGTAATCGTTTGATGTCATATAATTTTGTATGTGTGTTTTTACTGTCATATTTTATTTCTTTTAGACTATTTCCTTTTTTGGTTAAGTGACTACATTAAAATTCACATGCAACACGTATCTAGCGTCAATTTTCAACGATAACGACTCCCTGATAATAATAAAAACAAATCATAGGTGTTGCGTTTGAAGTGCATTTCAGCGTATTATTAATGAGCGTTTTTTTTGTGCAGTGCTATAAAATAAATGGAAAACCTTGTTTTGTTTTTATTTGCATTGGATTTCTACTTACTAGCTGGATTGTTGTGTGAAATACACAAATGTTGCAAACTAAACAACTTACTGACTGAATTCCCGATACGTAGTACTGTCGAACGCTCTCTCTCTCTCTCCCTATCGCTGTATTATAGAAGACGTACGTGTGCTAACTCACGTTCACCAGTTTTGATTGTTTATTACTAAAATCAATTAGATTCAACCTATAGTATGGGGAATTCACAGCGTATACTAAGAAGCAGACGAACAAAGCGTTATATTCCCATATTTTTTAGACAGCTTAATTTATCTTCTTTGCGTACGTGACATTTGCACAGTTTCACATGATGCATCTTAAAATAATCTAATGATAAAATTATAATAGTAAGAAAAACAATGTACACGTATATAGCGGTATGTGGTCTGTAGATGATAAATAAATGTCATGAGCCACTAGCCATTTATCACGTAAATATAACGCGTTGACCTGGCTTGTTTTTATTACGTATTTTATTTTATTTACAAGTAATATTAATAGATCTATACGTTAGGACTACTGTAGTTTCGAATCATGTACGAAGAAGTTCCACTTCATTTGGACCTTTTTGTCTTCCTGAATCTTTTAAGAGAAAATAGGTTTTGGATAATTCATTGCCGAATGTCTGATATTCTTTATTGATTTTGCACGTGTTGTGTTCGATTTATGCTATTTTTGGTCCTAAATAATTGTTCATATTGCACTTTTCCCATCATGTTTCATTGTTTATACAGGCATGAGTTCATGGAGTTCACATATACAATAATTAGAGGCGATTCGCACATTGCCCATATTCACTTATCTGGGCATAGACCACTTAATCGTACTCTCACGTGCACTCCATTTCCATCTCACGTTGAACAAAGACAAGAAAACACAGAACGGATACATGTACGGTATTTCCGTCTAACCTTCGCCAAGAAACTAATATATCGAGTAAAAGTCCACCTAAATTAAGTAAATTTAAAAGAAAACAGTACATTATTTATGTATGTAGAAATCGTAACCTATTGACATCAATTCGGATTTTATGTCGCTGTACACCAGTTGGCATTTTTAAATTGATTAAAATGGTCAAACATAATTGAAATCATAGTTTTACCGAAATAGACACTATTTTCCTTTGAATGTCAAGATTATACATTCGTTTTACATTATTTCTCTAATATACTTACATCCTCTGTTTTTGTTAACATCAAAACCCACGTGGTAGAACTTTAACTCCGAGATAATTATGAATAATCGTCGAGGTGTTCCGATTAGTCATGCTAATTTAAAGCTGCTAAAATAATGAAATGAGACCCAGACCTCGATTTAAATTATAATAAATTGTTTACTGTTATTAAACATGTACATGTATATACTATTACTACACATGTATGTATTTTAAACGCAAATCATCTTCACAAATAAAATTGTTCGCTCCTATTTTTTTTGCGGTAAACCAAATACACAAAAATAACACTGCAGATCTACGTTCTTTATCAAAGCATGTTGATTTAACAGATATATCTACGTGATGTTTCGTGAATCTCTTTAAAAAACATATTTTGTATACTAATGTAGGTCCTACTGAAATAGAATTTTTTTCTCGTGAAGTGCTTTGTATGTTACTTTAAGGGGTATTAAGTATACAGCTATATACATGAAGTTCTGTATAACAACCCGAATGTTTATCAATACTCAACATGAACATACCATCCCCTTTTTGCAAATTTTAAAAAGTGACTTATGCCAAACCGGGATTTGTAGTGAACGAACAAAATGAAAAATCAAAAAAAAGTTTTTCATTTTTTCAAAAAAAATCCATCCAAATTTTTTTTATTTAATTTAACTCACCCTTGGGCCCAAGGACCTTTTCATAAAAAATTTTACGGGGGAATTTACCTTTAACGTCCAATTTATAAAAAGAGTACGGCAAGTCTTTTTTTAAGATCCAAAACATTTTCCAAAATGAACTGTTGATCATAGTCAATCATTTGGGAAAAATCTATATAATTAGATTCAATTCACTTCAACAATTCTTTTTACATGACAATGAAAAAATGAGCATAATGTCACTTCATACTAACTTGTATTTGCAACCCGATCCTGCAAGAAATTATAGATAGGTGGATGAAAAATCGGTTTGGCCCGTAAAGGGTCCGAAGCATTGTGTACACCAGTCTTACTGACGATATTTGAGACCGGTGCGTATACAATGGGTCCGAAGAAGACGTGTTGAGGTCAACTTGAGGACCTTGAAATGGAAATGAAGATCTGGATTTTTTTTCAAGCATATCAAGCATAATTCATGGCATAATTCGTATACAGGACACATGTGAGGATTATAACCGGGATGACTGATACTGGCAATGGGGACAAGCGCGTTTACTATGGTTCAGAACATTTCAAATGGTCCTTCAGATTTTGACAGGCATAGATATACATGTACCTTTAAATTTCATGAAAAAGGATCGATAAAATACAAATGATGGAACACTGGGACAGTATTTCGTAACTTGATGGTACGGGTGCCTTATAACTATATGACCTATTTTAAAACATATTTTTGTAATTATCTTATTAAAACTAGATTACTACTATCTATCTATCTATCTATCTATCTATCTATCTATCTATCTATCTATCTATCTATCTATCTATCTATCTATCTATCTATCTATCTATCTATCTATCTATCTATCTATCTATCTATCTATCTATCTATCTATCTATCTATCTATCTATCTATCTATCTATCTATCTATCTATCTATCTATCTATCTATCTATCTATCTATCTATCTATCTATCTATCTATCTATCTATCTATCTATCTATCTATCTATCTATCTATCTATCTATCTATCTATCTATCTATCTATCTATCTATCTATCTATCTATCTATCTATCTATCTATCTATCTATCTATCTATCTATCTATCTATCTATCTATCTATCTATCTATCTATCTATCTATCTATCTATCTATCTATCTATCTATCTATCTATCTATCTATCTATCTATCTATCTATCTATCTATCTATCTATCTATCTATCTATCTATCTATCTATCTATCTATCTATCTATCTATCTATCTATCTATCTATCTATCTATCTATCTATCTATCTATCTATCTATCTATCTATCTATCTATCTATCTATCTATCTATCTATCTATCTATCTATCTATCTATCTATCTATCTATCTATCTATCTATCTATCTATCTATCTATCTATCTATCTATCTATCTATCTATCTATCTATCTATCTATCTATCTATCTATCTATCTATCTATCTATCTATCTATCTATCTATCTATCTATCTATCTATCTATCTATCTATCTATCTATCTATCTATCTATCTATCTATCTATCTATCTATCTATCTATCTATCTATCTATCTATCTATCTATCTATCTATCTATCTATCTATCTATCTATCTATCTATCTATCTATCTATCTATCTATCTATCTATCTATCTATCTATCTATCTATCTATCTATCTATCTATCTATCTATCTATCTATCTATCTATCTATCTATCTATCTATCTATCTATCTATCTATCTATCTATCTATCTATCTATCTATCTATCTATCTATCTATCTATCTATCTATCTATCTATCTATCTATCTATCTATCTATCTATCTATCTATCTATCTATCTATCTATCTATCTATCTATCTATCTATCTATCTATCTATCTATCTATCTATCTATCTATCTATCTATCTATCTATCTATCTATCTATCTATCTATCTATCTATCTATCTATCTATCTATCTATCTATCTATCTATCTATCTATCTATCTATCTATCTATCTATCTATCTATCTATCTATCTATCTATCTATCTATCTATCTATTTATCTATCTATCTATCTATCTATCTATCTATCTATCTATCTATCTATCTATCTATCTATCTATCTATCTATCTATCTATCTATCTATCTATCTATCTATCTATCTATCTATCTATCTATCTATCTATCTATCTATCTATCTATCTATCTATCTATCTATCTATCTATCTATCTATCTATCTATCTATCTATCTATCTATCTATCTATCTATCTATCTATCTATCTATCTATCTATCTATCTATCTATCTATCTATCTATCTATCTATCTATCTATCTATCTATCTATCTTCCATATAGTCAACCCCTGCTGGGACCTAGACTTGACGCGCGTCAACTGACAAGAATGTTAGTAAAAGAGTTGAAAAAAAGAATATAAAAGTAAAGGAAATGAGTATATTGTTAAAAAACAGGTTAAAAACAGAAAAGGTATTTTTAGGGAGACGTATGTTCAATCCGGCTTACAGCCAGACTGAACTCGGGGCCAGACAAGTTTATGATTTCAGGTGGTAAAGCATTCCAGTGGACAATTGTTCTTGGGAAAAATGAATATTTATAGTAATCATTTTTAGTTTGGACTTGTTGGAATGCATGGAGATGGGATGTTCTAGATGATCTTGTAAGAGGGACGATATACTTTGGGAAAGGAATAGCCACCTGGTCATGCAGGATGTTGTGAACATGACCAGGCGTTGGTCAATACGCCGAAGGTCAAGGCGCCTCAATTGAAGGGAAGTCAACATGTCAGTGACACTTGACATACGCCAAAGTCATGTTTGACCCACCTAGCAGCCCTTCTCTGGACTGACTCTATCTGGTCAATGAGAGTTCCTGTGTAGGGGGACCAGACCCGTGGAGCTGTACTCAAGCTGGGGTCTGACAAGTGTCTTGTATGCGGTTTGACTTTAACCTTTCTGAGTGAACCTTGATGTTTCGGCGTAGAAAACCAAGTGTTTGATTCGCCTTTGTTGTGATGTTGTTTATGTGTTTGTTCCATGTTAAATCATTTGATATTGTAATGCAAGGTATTTTGCAGATGGAACTGTTTCTAATGTGGTGTTATGTAGGAGGTATTTTGTTGGAATGACTGTTTTTTCGTTTTGTGATTTGGATAACCTGGCATTTTGATGGATTAAATTGCATGTCCCATTTTGTTTCCCATTGTTCAAGTTGGTGTAAGTCATGTTGAAGTAAGCTAGAATGAGAAGCGACAGTCAGAGATAGATAGATGGCTGTGTCATCAGCAAAATAGGCGGACCTTAGAGGATTGGACATATTCAGGAAGGTCATTTATGTATATAAGAAATAAGAGAGGTCCGAGGACCGAGCCCTGGGGAACACCGGAGGAGACTGGTATGGAGCTGGATGTGGAGCCATTTACCACCACGGACTGTGACCTGTTATCAAGAAAACCTTTGATCCATTTCAGAGTCTGACCCCTTATACCGTAGAAATGCAGCTTATACAGGAGTTTTTCATGGTTGACCATATCAAAGGCCTTAGAGAAGTCAAGAAGGATTAAGTCTACTTGGCTTCTCTGATTTACTGACTGTAGGATATCATCTATAAGCATTAATAATTGGGATTGACATGACCTTTTTTCTCGGAAACCATGCTGCAATTCATAGAACAAGTTTGATCTAGTAAAGTGCTTTGTTATACTGGAGGAGACAATGTGTTCCAGGGTTTTACACAAGATACAGGTAAGAGAGATAGGGCGATAGTTGGCTGGGTCTGACTTACTACCTTTTTTAAAGACAGGGGGCGACATTTGCCATTTTCCAGAATGTCTGGTAGAGTGCTGGACTGCAGTGATTTCTGGAAAAGTTTGGACACTATAGGAGCTAATTCTTTACTGGTATTTTTTGAGCACAATGGGTCTAATTTGATCAGGTCCTGCAGCCTTATGGGGGTTGAGGTTTTTTAAAAGCTTCTCAACACCTTTTACAGAGATATCAATATCACGCATGGGGTTATGGGGGCTAAATGGTGTGTGGGGAACCTCTCTACCTGTATCTGCCTGATCCTGTACCTTCATATCAGCAAGGAATTTAAGAGAAACAGGGGATTTAGAAGTGAAAACTGATTGAAATTGTTCATTTAGTACTGTTGCCTTGTCTTGATCTGATGTATACAGTTTATTGTGTTTTTTCAGTGAGTCAATGCCAAAAGAATCTTGTTTTGAATGTTTTAATAGTGAATATAGCTTTTTGGTGTTTGGTCTGGTTTGTGTTTGTTCATGTTCTTGAGAGATGTTGTTGTTAATGTTTAGTATATCTTATAGATTACTATAGTTTTAATTTCCAGATTACTATACGTAGTTATATACAAAAGAAAGCTAGGCACGTATATTTTCAAAAGTAAAAATTTATTTTCCTTTCAATATTTCAAGAATTTTAATAGATTTACACAAATTCTATTTACAACTCCTTTTGAAGTTTGTATATTTTTATATATTGACCGATAGTTTATGCGTGTGTGCATAATTTATTGCTACAAACAAAACTGTTCGTTTCTTCTTTTAATGAACATAAGTTGATTTTTTATATATAAAAATTAACAGGCCTACAAGTAAAGTGCATTATTATCTTTCACGTACATAGATCTATCTATTTATGACTGATCTTTTAGTGTCATTTAAATTTTGAAAATCATACTGATAACTATTTACGCTATTCCATATCAGTACATCTTATGTACTGTACACGAAAAAATATTTTTTTTACAAGTACATGTACTGTAGGCCTAATTGCAATATTTGAAAATAAAGTAATTGATTGTTTAATGATATAAGTAGGCGTTTTTCTTTTTCTTTAATATTTAGGCCTACCATAACCAGTTTTCCCTCATTTCTCCGAAAAACCACGTGCGGCGCGTTCAAGCGTGACTTTCCGCTTCGCTGCGTTGTTATCAAAACAAGGAAACATGGCGGATAGCCTACGTGACGATACAAGCATAGACAGTATTATCAATAAATGTGATATTTGTGAGCGTGTTGTCAACCTGAAATTGTGTGCTAGATGTAGGGCAGTAGCATACTGTTCGAAAAATCATCAAAAACAAGCTTGGCCGGAGCACAAAGCTTTTTGCAAAAGATCAATGCAGAAAACAGCCGCGAAAACTAGTGACAGTGTCAATAAAACAGATACCGGGGGCTTAGGAGAACAGTTATCATCTTTATCGATCGATTCTCAAGTAGCATCGTCTGCTGTCACGTCCACAAAGAAACGTGTTATGCATCAGTGTGATGAATTAAAAAAAGACGAATATTATGATTTGTTTACAAGTGATTGCGATTCATCACTTGAAACTTGTCATGCAGATGGAGCCACAGCGATAAAAAATACGGAAAATAATTTACCATGTGACAGTGAACAACATAAGACTGATATAAATACTGAAAATAATGCACAGTTTAATGCAGAAAGTGATGTAACTGAAAGTGGAAGCTCTGAGAAGTTTATTCTTGAAACTGAGGAATCGGTTTTGCATGCCCCAGATTATACGCAGCAGGCCGAAGCACAAATAACTAGCAAAGTAAACGATAAAAAGATGCCATACCTTAGTGTTATAGAAGGGAGAAATAAGACTTTAGGTGATTATGTCATTAAATGTCTTAATTCTTATGGGATATGTGTTTTAGACAATTTTTTAGGAGATTCTAAAGGAACTGATATTCTAGATGATGTGATGTTGATGCATGAACATGGTGAATTAACTCGTGGACAACTTGTTAACACTAATTCCCCTGGAAATGAAGTGCGAGGGGATGTTATCACATGGGTAGACGGGTCTGAACGTGGTTGTAACAATGTTAATTTTCTTATTTCTTCAATAGACGCTATTATGTTACATTGCCAAAGATCTCTTGGACAATATCATATTAAAGGAAGATCAAAGGTATAACTGATTTGAATTAATTTGATCTCCCAAGCAGTGTTAAATATTAGGTTCTTTATATTTCCATTTCAAGTTTTGCCAGTTGTGATACTAACGCTAGTAAATGGTCAACCTAAAAAGTTAAAATTTTGTCCAACATTATCATCAGAATAAAATTATGGCTAAATTGAAAATGAGCACTTTATTATTTTATTAATAGTATATATCACAGTATAACATATTTTAATAACAATGAATGAATCATAATAAAAGCTTTCAATTGCTTTTAAAGGACTAAATATTTATGCGAGGCTGGTGCTCGTGATTAAATTGAAGCATTTCTTTTTATTATGGTTTTGCAACAGCAGCCAATAAGACAATTAATTTTGCAGCCCTTAGACAACGATTTTGCTAGCAGCTAAGAATTGCAGAGATCGCTGCACAAAATTTCATACTTGGCATGTTATGTGGTCCAATTAATACAATTGCAAGTCCATGGTGTACACTGAATGATATACTCGGGGTCAGACTATTATTAATATTTAATTATTATAATTTAATTATTATAATATATTATAATTTCTACATTGTCCTGACTCAGTCTGAGCCGAGTATATCATTCAGCTTAAGGTTCCAATTTTTTTGTCATCATAACATAATTAAATTTACATTTTATCAAAGCTACTTTAAATAGCTAGACTCTGTAGGATGCCGGCTGTAGAGATTAAACTATGAGGAATGTTGCAGGATTCAATGAAATTAAATTTCTACAGAACTTAAATCAAGTGTACATGCTATTGTATTATTGTTTGTAATCTTTATTCATGTACTAACTTGTTTCATTAATTTACATGTACATTATAATTTATATGAGTTAAAGGGACTCCATTGAGGCTTTTTGACATGATAGGTTGGAAAATAGTTTTTCCAGATAAATGTACCATTTGATGAAGGTTTAGACCACTAATCTTTGTGCAAAATTTCAAATCATTCGCACACTTTGTTTTTCCAGAATAATTTTTCAAATTGTAAAATAATGACCCAAAATGAAAAGTGTTTAAACGCTTTTCACTCAAATCAGACTCAGGAAAGCATAAAAATACGAATTTCAATTTATTTCAAAGTATATTAATTTCTTAACTATCTTTGCATATATTTCTGTTTAAAGTGTCCCAGCTCATTCATGTAAGAAATTCAAATGTTATGTTTTTAGGCTTTTAAACCTCAGTGGAGTCCCTTTAATATACTGGTAATCAAGGACTTTTGTGGTTTGTTGACAAGCATGAAGTGTTCAACTTCATGACTGAAAGGTGTTGAAATTGATAGCTTATTAAAAAATACATGTTAGGAAGGAGGATATAGCAACTTAGAATAAACCAAGAATAATTGATTATGTTTAGTCTGGCAAATGATGAATCTAGCTAAGGTGTTGTGCAATATTCAAGTGAAATAATCAAAAGGCAAAGATGCAGAGAAATTTTCTTATCACTCAATGTCAAGAGTGTTGTTTCACCATTAGGCATGTCAGACATACCTTATGTGCATGATGATGCACAAAGTTAAGTGGAATATTAAGTCATTGCTTCTGAAATTGTAATACTGTGCAAATAGAAATTGTCTCCATTTGTCAAAGCTTAATAGTGGTTGCACACAGCAGTGCCCACAATAATTTTAAAGTACAATTTATCTTTACAAGAATGTGAAAAATTCAATAAAAATAGTGTTTAGCTTCAAGTTAAAATTGAAACACTATTATAAGTTGGAAAAAATTTAAAAGAAAAATTATGCGGTCTCTGAAGAGGGGTCTTAATAAGTCCTTTTTATTTTGAACAAAAATACCAACAAAAAGTAATTAAACTTGTGAAGCATGGTTGCATTAAGTTGTAATATTTTGGCACACATTGTAGACAAGAGACAGGTGTTTGTTTGAGAGACAGCTAGTACATGTATATACATTGTATATTAGTATATACAATGTACCAGCAACTAGAAACATCACCAATACATGATTATATTATAATTTAATGAATTATAATATGATGTTTATTCCTTATAAGGCAGGGGCTGTTTATTCCTTATAAGCCCATGGGCTGTTTTCAGGCTTCTTTCTCACAATTAAAATACTTTAAAATCATGCAGTTTTCCCCGAAAATTCAATTAACATCAAGTTCTTCCTCTTATGCCGAAATGCTATTGCCCTCTCCCCCCCTATTTCAGAGAAGGGTCCATTCCTATACACTGAAAAAAAGCTCTGAAAAAAAATTGCCAAATATACATGTATTATAATGTAAACTTTATGGTCAATATTATTTTGGTTTTTGGCAAGAACATTTTTGAACTCTGTTGTAAAAAAACAAAGAAAAAAAAGTTTTATGTTATTATTCTAGGATGTTCTAGGATTATCATCGCAGCTGTTGCAATAGAGAATTTCAAAAAAATTTGAAATGTGTGTAATATTCTATTTAGAAACAAATAACATGTAAAAGTGTTTTCGTCTGTCTGGAGCAATTTTCAGAATTTCTGAGATGTAATGCGCAAAATCCAAAAGCCAATAAGCAAACTTTTCTTGACGATTATAGAAAATAACAAGGCTAACTAATGCTTTGAATTTGGAACAGTCCATTAAAAGTTGAGGGGATTTCAATAGCATAGCTACATGTACAAACTACAAAGTAAACTGCAGCATAGAGATTTGTAGCTAAGGCAGATCACTTATATTTGATAATTTCCAGCAGGCAAAGGGTTTTAGAAGCTTTAATAAATATATATCATACACTTTTCAAATAAGCAAAACAATTTGTAAAACTAGGCTTTTAAGTTTTTTTATTGTTTTTTTTTTTGCAAAATCAATGCAAATAAAACATGAGACTGAAAAAAACAATCCCAGAAATATATTCAGTACAAATTAAATTTGCAGCTAAGATATTTAAAAAGGAAGCAGAAAAAGAATTGGTATTGAATGATTGATTTAATTTGTCATTGAAGCATGTATGTTGACCTGTAACTTTAATTTATTTTATGTATGTTAAATGGTAAATTTATGTTAAAATGTGCCCATTTGGATTGCAAAATGTATGCTAATTAGATTTGCATGTTGTCATCATGCAATCAAACATTTTATTTGCAGTAAAGCCCACCTAGTAACCCCAGTACTGAAAGTATTAGGTCTTCATAGGTCAGGCTTGAAGGTTTAATTCCAGGGCATGCAACATGCATATTTTGTGACAATGTGGTTGAAGACCAAATGTCTTATATGGTTGTTATACCATGCAATATAATATGGATGAAAGGTCCTGCATACATTTAATATCCTACAATGTATATGGTTCAAGAAAATTGCCTTAAACGGTTGGAAACATTTGTCTTAAAGTCATTTGTACACATTTGAAATGCCTTTGACAGACAATTGCCTGAATGAGTGCTAACACAGCCTGCATAGGCTACTACTATAAATAGAATCAGTCTACTGTCTTGAGGCCTCAGTAATAAGTATATACAATGTACATTGTGTACATGTTTTATGTCTGGATTTTGCAGAATAAGCAAAAGTGCTTGGTACTTTTGTAAATATAAGTATTGTAAATATAAGTACATGTACTTCTAATTGCATCCATCAAGTTGTTTATGAACAGTAAACAATGAGAAAATAAGAAAAAAGGTGAGTTTAACAAGTTGATTATTAGTCAATTGAGTAATTTTTAAGTTGTTTTCATGATGTGTATATTTTTCAGGCAATGGTTGCAGCTTACCCTGGCAACTCAACGCGATTTCTCCGACATGTTGATAATCCCAGTGGTGATGGGCGCTGTGTTACATGTATTTATTACCTCAATAAAAACTGGAATTCTAAGGTAAATAGACAAAAAAATATCAGTTTTTGAATCCCTGATGTAAAACTTCTGCATAATTATGAAGAAGTTTTCTACGAAACTTAAGAAAATAGTTTTGCCATAATGCCAGCCCTATACAATCAGTGACATTGTAACACATGTTTCAGGAATAAGAGAATGGGGGGCTGGGCCATTTTTAGGGGGGCTTCCAATTCAATTATCAAATGAAAAATTACTTATCCTTAACACACTAAATATCTGAAATGAACTTGACCATCTTTCAATCGGGATAAGCCATTCCCCATTTTTAGGGGAAAACTTCAAAATATGTAGGGACTGAATAATGAACACTACAGATGCGCAAGCTGATCTTGGTCTGCACTGATCACATGGGTAGAATCATCACTGCCAGCAGGCTAAGGGTTAAGTTAACAATTATCGTCACTTCTAATGGAAATGAGTAAAAAACCAATGTAATTTGTAACTTTTGATGTGAAAAAAAACTACAAGTAATATTCTAAAAGTATCTGTTTGGTAGATAAAGGCAAATCTTCTTTACTGAAAGGGAAAGGGGAATAGGTTTCAATTTGCCAAGGAGAAACTCTTGACATTCATGTAAAGATGTGCTTCTCGGTCACACTATAAAAAAAATGGTGGATTTATAAGTATTGCGGTTAAATATTACATGTGTGGAGAGACCTAAAACAAGCAGACAAGCGCTGCAAAGTTTAAATGTTGTACAGAAATATTTTAATGATAAGAGAGCTAAAAATAGATGGCAAATGAAGGTCTTTATGACATGTACTAATAACGTACATTTTATAAAATTTTACTTTCTTTTATGACAGACTAATTTACATTTATACATTTCATTTGAACTGCTTTACATAGAATAATTAAGGTCTTAAAATTGATATTGATGGCTGATGCAACTTATATGATATTGTAAGAGTATACATGTAAATTACAATAAATTTGTATACATCTTTTTCATGCCATTTTGAAAGCAAAAGGGGGCCGGGCATTTTGTTAAAAAAAATCTTTGAGTTAGCTTGAACGAATGAAGTGGTTTTTTGGCGTGAATAAACAGTGTACGAGTCAGGAATTTTTAAAAAAAATCTAAATTTGCTTAATACACATTATATGGCATGCAATTTCATATCTGTAATTAAATTTTATTAATTAATACAATAGGGACAAGGAAAGACAATATAATTCCATGTTGTCTTTTTTGAGGGACTTTGTGTAGGGCATCATACAATTAATCGAAAACTTTCATCATTCAAACAAAAGTCTAATTTCAATAAAATATTATAGCTTTTAATGTTTCGAACTCTGTTCATATTGCTATATGCATTGTCATGTATTTCTCTTTCTAATGAGATAAAAAATTCTATATTACTAACAGTTTCAAATATAAGTGGGAACACTGTCTTTGTAACCAATGTCATATAAATGTTCATGTACTAGGAAGAAATACAATATAGCTAACACTGAACAGTTTCGATAGACTGAGAGAACCAAATTTGCTAGTTAGAATTGGCTCATTGCCAACATTTTAGCAAAGTTGTTTTTTTTCTGTTTAGTACTATGTTTGTCAATGAGATAAATTTTGCATGTGACTAAATAGATGATTTTATGTCAGGATGCACTAATACAAGTTTCTATTTTCATTTGTTGCGACAATGAAGATTTATGACATAAGTTATCGATTTATCTTACAATTGACATGTTAAATTTCATTTTAACCATATTATTTTGGTATTACAACCTTTGACTGGCTGAAAACATCTTTGATCAGTATAGAGCCAGGCCAGTTCCTTAATTTTTTAAGGAAAATTTTAAAATATGTATTGATTCATCATTGAATATATTTAGCAACATGGCACCAACGTGCCATCTGCTCTTTGTCTGCACTGGTCGCATGTGTAAAATTTGTAGTTGTGCCAGGAGGCTTAAGAGTTAAAATCAGAATTTTAACAAAAAAACTCAAAAACTAAACACTTGGCTTTGTTTTTGGGCAAGACATGGAGGTTAGGAAATTGCCTGTTCAAAATTCTCCAGAATAAAACAGGTTGTACAGAACTTAAAACTGTAATGAAATTGTCTTGCCGTGAATTGTTATGCAAATTTATCTGAAGACATTAAAATGATTTGAAATTCATATCAAGTAGCTTCTAAAGTATTTTAAGCAAGAGCATGATTAATTACTGTCTTAAGTTATTGTCATATTGAATCCCTGATAATCTTATGTTTCTTTGTATTTCAGATCTGAAAAAATGATTAAAAGAAAATTTAAGTACATGTGTTAATTCAGTTTTGTTTGGTTAAAGGCGCACCAACACAATTTAGGCCAAAACAGGAATGATTATTTTGGCTAAACCTTGGGTGTTAACAAACTTTAACAGGCAAACACCAAGGGGTTCAAAACTACCTCTTCTTGCGGGAGCTTTAAATTGGCATATAATTCAGTAATTCAAACCCATTTAGTATCCTCTTTCAATCAGTAGTAAATTTTGCAATTCTGATGCCTAAACCCTTTAAGGCAAACCCTCAGCCACTAGAGAAATCATTCAGATTTATATGAAACAAAGATTTCTCTTTGCCATGGCCTGAGATTGAGGCCTATCTGTCATATAAGTTAAAGTTGGTGCCTGAGGTTTGAATCACTAACCTCTTGGGTTGAATCCGGCTAGGGAAATGTAGAAAATTTACATGCGTACTCTAAGCCCACCACTAGGACTTGGCTTACAGTAAGATGGTACTTGCCAGCTCATACCTGAAGAAATAATTCATTTCAGCAAAGTATCTGAGGTCTTTCTCCTTCAGTAAAACTGGTAGATTACCACAAGAAACATGGGTGTGACTTTACTTAACCTTAAATTGATTGTGAAGGACAAGGTTCATTCTTGTATTTGTAGAAAAGTCACACTTTTAAATTAAACCGCCCACTTAAAACTAAATATAGAATTCTTAGAAGGATGTGTAGTTAAAGGATATACATTCACTCATTCAGTATGATTCAAACAACAAGTTCAAGGCTGCATCTCAACCCTTTCTCATTTATTTGGCAAGAGATTGTTTGATGGTATGTGTTACGCAGCTACGCTTATCGTAACTTGTACATATTTGTATTAAAAAAAAAAAGCACAAAAAAAACATGCCAATTTGTTCTAGGAATAACGTGACGTGACATGTGACACGCATGTACGTTGAATAAGATCCTGAAACATTTACTGATTACATAACTAAAATAGTTTACAAAAGAAGGGCACATATTTATCCTAGGCAAACAAACACTGCAGATAACTGAGCATTAAATATTTATTTTTACAAACAGAAATTTTTGTAGATTTTTTTTTTTCACATAATGTTATTTGTCTTTAATAGAAAAAAGGGAAACTTTTTAACCCAGACACCCGTGCCGTTTTTTGGGGGACTCCGAAAATTTTGGGTAGTGCAGGGGCCCTGCATATTTTTTGCCCTGACGTCTTTAGGGGGTTAAAAAAACCCATAGGGGAAAAGGGACGCGCTAAATTTACCCTTTATACTAAGGCCGTCAATAAAAAATGACTTTTTTTTAAATTTTTAAACGGCCCTTTTAATTTTTGGTAGGGTTAAAAATGGGAAATTTTAAACTGGGTTGGAAAAATTACCTTTTTTTGGGGTTATGAAAATAAATTTTAAACTCATTGAATAAAAAAAATTTTAGGGCTCGCCAAAGTTTCCCCATAATAAAATTTTTTTATTCAACTCATCCCAAAAATTTAGTATTGAACTTACACTCATTCAATATCCTCTATTTATTTCATTATTCAAATAGTGTTAAAATTAGAATTTGTTTATAATAGTGGTTTTATTTTATGTTAACACCATCAGCAAAGTTTGCAAAATAATCAGTTTAAAAAGAGGTTGATCTAAAGATTAACAATTTTATTAGAGGCAGCTGATCATAGATCACTTTAAGTACACTTGTACTTGTGAAATCCTTTAAACAAGGTACAGACAATTTGTACTGAAAAATATATTGGAAATTTATGCTTATTGAGTAAGAGAGTGTTAAAAGCATAATATTTATGAAATGTGTGTCTTTAATGGATTGCTGATCATTTTTTTTTTAATGCTGGTTAAGGCCGTTTAAACAGATTCATTTTGATTTTCATTCCAAACGTTTACAATATTTTTTACCATTTAACGGAATGATCATTTTGTGTTAACAAAATATCATAGGTATAACCTGTTGTCATGAATTTTATCAATTCTAATTGATTTATTCCCAGTTAAAAGGAGATATGAGATAAGAAATTTCAAGGCTATCAAAAAAATATCCAAAACAAAAAACATAGCTTACGGCTTTTTTGAAGGGCTTGAAAACTCCATAGCATACAGTTTTAAAAAATTATAAACGTGGGAGCCTAACTGCTGGACCAATTTCTTTTAGGTAACATGTCTGTATTATGGTATACATTGAAACATGGAGAAATAATGGAATTTGCATTGAAATGCTGAGAAGAAATCATATTATCTTTAAAATGCTGAGAAATAATGGGATTGTCAATGAAATGCTGAGAAATAATGGTATTGTCATTAAAATGAAGAGAAGATATGGTATTATCTTTAAAATGCTGAGAAAAAATGGCATTTACATGAAAATCCTGAGAAATAATGGCATTGTCATTGAAATCCTGAGAAATATGGCATTTGCATGGAAATCCTGAGAAATAATGGCATTGTCATTGAAATCCTGAGAAATAATGGCAATGTCGTTGAAATCCAGAGAAATAATGGCAAGGTCATTGAAATCCAGAGAAATAATGGCATTGTCATTGAAATGCTGAGAAATAATGGCATTTTTGTTGAAACATGGCGATATGAAGACATGCTGAGGAAAAGCAAGCGCAGGAAGTACATGTGTTTACTCATTGTGTATTTGGCATATTAAGATAGCTGTACATTAATACTATCATTATAAGAAAGAAAACAATAAAACCAGGGGGTGACGTATTGCCCAGGTTTTTCCACAGCCTGTATGGACAAGTAGAAATGTTCATGAATTTACTATATAAATATCATAGACAAGTTAAGAAATACTTCAGATAAAAAATACAAGTCAGTCAAAATGCCCTGTTAAACTTATATTTCTTTTACTATGATTCTTTTTATCTCATTACCTCAAGTTAGTTGTTTTGTCACAAATTCATACCAGTTGCACTTTGTTAATGTCCTAGATTAAATACTTCAGGTGTATGCATGCAACATGTATGTATGCCACTTACTGATAAGAAATGTGTGAAAAGTTAGGGTATTTACCTGTCTTTACGTGATTTAACATTGTAGATAAATAAAAAAAGCGGGACGGTTGAAAAAAAAAAGCGAGTTATTTGCGTAACAAGACCGAATTTCAGTATTTTAGTTGCAGAGATATTCTGATTCTACATGTATGTTTAATTTCCATGACAAGTTAATAGAAATATTTTGAGTCAAACCGACATTAATTTTGGTTTCATACATATCACAATATACATGTAGTTGTAACAAAGCTTTCGCCTCTTGAATCATGCCTTTAGAATGATTTTTAATTTCATTTTTGTGTTAAATGAAAATTTGTGAAAAGTTAATGTTTAATTATGCATTGAAATTTAGTGGGGTTTTTGGGAAAAAAAATATCGATCAAAAAAAGGGGGTTTTTTAAAAAGGGGTTGAAACAAACAGAAAAAACCATGGAAAAACCCCTTGAAACATGAGTAAACAAAAATCTACTTCCATGCCCTTGTTTGATATTATATGAAAAAGTTTCCCAAATTTATTGGGAGGGCAAAAAATTTTTTTAAAACACTTTAGGGTTGGGGAGATTTTATAAAATTTATTATTCCCTTTAAAATTTTTTTAAGGGTTGGGGTTTGGGGGGGGTTTTTTAAAGGAAAATTTTTTTCCGCAAGGCATAAAACCCAATGGGGAAAAATTGAACCCAAAATTTTATAGATTGTTTTTTTTTCTTTGGAGAGCGAAGAAATCCTTTATGGTTTTTACCTGCCCCCACGGGAAAAAGGGGTTTGTGGGTACACATTGAGTGACGTTCCCCTGGCCAAGTGGGGACCGTCACGACTTTAAGTCATTTGGGGCCCCCACGGGGGTTTTGAATAGGGAAAAGCTAAAATACTTTTTGGGGGGTTTCATTTTGGAAAATTATGAGCCCCCCATATTGGGGAAAATTTATGGCTCTACTTTAGTGGAAGTAATGCTTTAATGAGCACCTGAGGTCTTCCTCCACCAGTAAATCCTTTAAAGGGACTCCACTGAGGTTTTTTGGTGTGAAGGGACCGAATATATTTTTACAATTTTAAGTGTATCAGTTGATTTATGAAAGAATTTCAAAATTTATTATTCTAAGCTATTGGACCTCAGTGGAGTTCCTTTAACCTTTTTCAAAATATAAATAAGATACAAATGATGATAGCTGTACTAGTTTGTTAACTTCAATCTTTTATTATCCCCTGCCGATGGAATCTGGAGGGGGTATAGTTTTGGGGGGTTTTTCCTTTCCGCCTCCGGGCCTCCGTCCCTCGAATTTTTTTTTTCCGGGGGTAGTTTTTCTGCAACCCAAATCGCCGGGAAAAAAAACGAAAAATTTATGGGAATCATCAATTCAAGAGGAGATTTCGCACTGACCGGGCCCTTTTGTCCTCCAAACCCTCCGAATTTTTGTTTCTGGGGTAGTTCTCTGCATTTTAACGAAAAATTTATGAGAAATCATTTAATATCAAGGGGGAGATGCCCCATCTGACCGTTCCGGTTTTTGTCCGGGCCGTCCATCCGTTTTGTCCCCAATTTCGGTTTTTCCCGGGGTAGTTCTCTTTCAACTACTGGGGGGAATTCAAAAGAAACTTTAGGGGGAACATTTAATATCAAAAAGGAGGAAAACGCATTTCGTCGGCTTGGGGTTTCCCCGGGCAAACACTTTAACTCAAGTTATTTTCCCTTGATTATTATGGGAGTATGCATATAGAGTAAAAAATCGTTTTCCCCCTGCTATTTTTTCTGGGGAATAAATGGCTGGGGGAAATTTAACGAAACCTTTTATGGGGAAACAATTTAATACCAAGAAAGGGGATGCCAAATTTACGGCTTGGGTTTCCATCAAACACTTTAACTTAGATTATGGCTTTCCCAAAGGGTTTTTTTTGGGCCCCCTTTGGGGTGGGGAACTTTTGTAGGCCCCCTTTTAAAAAAAGCTTTAAATTTTTTTATTATTTTATTTTTATTATTATTATTTTTATGGGCCCCTTTATTAGTTATGCCCGTATGCATTTTGGGGTTAAAAAATTTTTTCCGCGCTAAAATTTTTGCAAACCCATGGGTGGGAAATTTAACGAAAATTTTTTGGGGGAAAACAAAAACCAAGAGGAGATTCATTTTTTCCCCTCGGCGTTGGGGTCAGACAATTTAAATCAGAGTTTTGGCCCTTGATTAGTTATGCAATATGCATATGGAGTAAAAATCATTTCCGGAGTAGTTCTCTGCAACTACTGGCTGGAATTCAACGAAACTTTATGGGAATCATCAATATCAAGAGGAGATGCGCATATCATCGGCTTGTTCCGGTCAGACACTTTAACTCAGAGTTATGGCCCTTGATTAGTTATGCAGTATCCATATAGAAAAATATTTGTTTCCTTGCTACTTCTCTGCTACCTCCGGCTGGAATTCAATGAAACTTTATGGGATACTAAGAGGAGATGTGCATATAGTCGCCTTGTTCCAGTCAGATACTTATAACTCAGATTTATGGCCCTTGATTAGTTATGTAGTATGCATACATCTCATTGGCATTTCCAGATTTTACTATTTAACACAAAGTTATGGCTCTGTTATTTCCCTGAATATTTATCAAGTTCAAAGAATATTACTGTTTATGCCATGATTAATATATAAATAAAGCCTTATGTCTTCAGTTGTTGTGTTAATAATAACCAGTACTCGGCGGGGGATATAAATTCAACAAATTTGCTTGTTAGTACAAGATTTATGACATAAGCTCATGTATCCTGATAAAATAACTAGAATATTTACAGGATAAAAGGCATTTCCTAATAAAGAGATTGCAAAAAGGTTTTTTTCTTAAAAATCTGTCTCGTCATTTTAATTCATGTTCTTAAGTCTTTGACTATTTGCAACAGCAACTTTTTGCAAAATAACATCAGCAGAACTTGCTTTGAGCATCTAACTGTAAACAACAAAAAGAGAACATTAGAGTTAATTCCATAACAATAGAGTAAGGGGCCATTGGCCCTTTATTAAACAGAAGAAAATAACAAAAGAAATGGCCAATTATTCCATTTTGGTTGGACGTCTGTTTGTATATTTACTTATGAGTTCTGTCAGTTTATTTTTAAACCCTTTATAATCATGTGAATTTTAAATTATCTCTAATTAACTAATAAACATTTGAGCCGCGTCATGACAAAACCAACATAGTGCATTTGCGACCAGCATGGATCCAGATAAGCCTGCGCAATCGCGCAGTCTGATCAGGATCCATGCTGTTCGCTTACCAACTCTTTTACAAGTAGAGAATCTGATAGCCAACAGCATGGATCCTGATCAGAATTTGCGGATGCGCAGGCTGGTCTGGGTCCATGCTGGTTGCAAACGCACTTTGTTGGTTTTGTCATGACGCGGCTCATTTGATGTATTTCAGATATGCAATTACTGTGTGGTACTATGATGAACAAGAAAGAAGAAGGGCGGTGAAAAAATTCAGAAGTATGTACATGTTGTTATAACTCAATTAAACACTAGCGGTGGTATTGTCTTGACTTTGCCACTGGTCCAACTATTTGTACTACGAGTTTAGATATTGTGCTATTTTATGTGTAGGTAGAAGTGAGATTCTGACACAGAATAGAAAAAAAAGATAATATTCTCTGAATGCAGCTTGATATTTTATGTGTAGGTAGAAGTGAGATTGTGACCTAGAATAGAAAAAAAAGATATCTCTGAATGTAGCTTTTGTTGCGGAATAAAAAATCGGGATTTTAGCTTTGGATATCAAAATATTTTTCCCATCTATTCAAAGGCAAGCCTGTACACCAATGCCTTCTGACCAGACACTGCACTGTGACCTGCTTGAATTAAGCATTTAAATATTTAAATTGCTTAAATTACCAGTGGATAGTCATAAATCAGAAGTAGGGCAAATTTAGGTTATCAAATTTAGAAATGGTAAAGGTTAAATAACTGGCATATTAGCAGATAGTGGATGGTAAAAGTGGAACGCATGTTACTTGTTTGTCAGACAAATAGGCTCATTATTTTAGATAAACTTACCACTGTTGAAAGTCGTCTTTACCCATAACTGCTAAATTATGTAATGGGCATGTCCTTTGAATTTGAACTATCCATTGCAGTATGTAATAGTGAAAATACCTGATTCAGTAGGGAACTGTATAATATCTGATCAGACTTCATGGATGTACATAGACATGTAAGCTGGCATGGATTTATAATGATTTCAAAAACAAGTTGTAATCTCAACTAGAGCTGTAAGAGTTGAAAATAATGCAGTATTTAACCACATTAACCCTTTTTACAATATATCTAATTTAGGAGGAATATTTGATATTTTAAAGCAGCATGCCTCCAGATAAGCGAAAAGTATTTCAATTTATTACCCTTCCAGATTTTCTAGCCCTTTTTGAGCCGAAAGAAATTGATATTACCGATCCAGATGGGTAATATACACACTAAATTTCTCTGTTGGGTACCCCATGTTGTAAACAACATTCGCTGTGGCGATGCACATACTGTTCGATTATACACGGTGTAAGTTCCAATATACAAGCACGTTTTAACTGCCAAATAAATAATATTTGCCAAAATAGAGTTATGTTAAATATTCTCTTCAGTATTGAAAACAAATATGACCTTGTCAACGCTTGATATAAATTACAAGTAAATAGTCTTCAACAGACTATTCCTTTTCTCCTGTTTACATTCGTTAGGTACCAAAGCAAATACGTCATGTATTTATGTGACGTCATTTTGTGGTGAAGGGGTACCCTGAAGGGAATCTTTTTTAGACGTTTCATTTGAAACAGCAATAATTTATTTTATCATCGTCTTACTCGGAGTATGA
Organism: Ruditapes philippinarum; assembly: GCF_026571515.1. NCBI lineage: Eukaryota > Metazoa > Mollusca > Bivalvia > Venerida > Veneridae > Ruditapes > Ruditapes philippinarum. Next base: position 317,119 of record NW_026866837.1, read on the forward strand.
AGTGCATGGAGTGGAGGTGTGGGTGGGGGGGACTTACAAAAAGGATATCTTTTGAAAACTTCTTGACTGTGTAATTGTAGATTCAGAAAGTCAGTCACCTTGGCCAATAATTGCAGGTTTTTTCCTCTTTTTGAAATATTTAAGCTGTTACATATTAGACTATTTTTTAATTCACAAAGATGAGGAAAACATGCCATGTGTTAATAATGTTTCATTGTAACATGTTTATTGGACATTTAAAAATTAGATGAATTACGTTCATTGAACTGGTGACAGGCTGTAGTTACATGTAAATATAAGCTGATATAATGTAATAAATGTTGATTTTTATTTTCAAACTAAATTCCCCCTAATTGTCTTAATTGCACTTGTATGTGGAATTCAGAACTATCCATTGTTTGGCTAAGAAATGTCAACATGATTGAAAATATTAATATTATAAAAAAAGAAAAATATTTTTATGTTCATTGAAAAAAAATCGTATATAGTTTTATACATTTTTATACACAATAAATGATTAGTATTCACAAAGAGCAATAACTTTATCTTATATACACAGTTAATTCCAAATATATTATCATAGTAAAGAAAATTAATTTTTTGTCTTTTTCAGGGAGCGGAACTATGGATGCTAAAGAAAAGGGTATGATACCACTCAATGGAATGAAAGTAGATCCGTGATCAGCCATGAAGCCAAAAACATTATCAGCTTTTATGTTGAATGCTACACCATAGGCTCCGTGAAAGTCAAGCCAAGCTGTTAGCTTTGCAGTATTATATAGAATGTACTGGTATAACAAATAGATGATGAGAAAATTTCAAATTTATCATGATTTATAAACATTGTTATATCACTAGTCTGAAGACATTTTATAGTTAATGACAGTATATATAAAACAGATTTTAGATAAATGTGTTTATTTACAAATGTTATGTAAATAATTGAGCCGCGTCACGACAAAACCAACATAATGCGTTTGCGACCAGCATGGATTCAGACCAGCCTGCGCATCCGCGCAATCTGATCAGGATCCATGCTGTTCGCTACAAGTAGAGAATCTGATAGCAAACAGCATGGATCCTGATCAAACTGCGTGAATGTGCAGGCTGGTCTGGATCCATGCTGGTCGCAAACCCAATATGTTGGTTTTGTCATGGCACAACTCAAATGTTGTCTTTGAATAATAACTTCGCTTCACATGTCGCTCAGTTTGGTGCTCTGCTTTGAATTAGAGCCTGTCCATATGCAGTTTGAGGGATGACACTTTCCAAAATAAAATATTCAGCTGCCAGTGATGAAGTTCTGTCAGACCTCATGGATGTGTACACTGACCTGGGTCAGTTGGTAGCTAATGCTATGGTCAAAAGTGGAAACCCTGATAATGGCCCCCAACATAGCAAAATTGATAACGCTGCATGCCCGACGTGATTGTGCCTATTCTTTGATGGTAGTGGTTGGTGCAAGCTTTTAGAAACTTTAGTTATCATATAAAACTTTGTGAAACCCTTGACAGTTGTTTTGTTATGCATTCCTAGTACACAAGATTTGAACATGCTTAAAAGCTGTGTCATTTAAAGGGAGACCTAAAATGTTTTAAGAAAACAAAAAGGCTTTCAAATTTACAATCTCTGATAGTTGATCTTCATAATGCATAATGAAATTTATTTAGTTGGTATTATTGCTTACTTATGAAAACAAAGTCATCCAAATTTTGAGAAAAAATATTTTAGATGTACGTGTTTTTAAGCACAGAGCACAACATTTGCTTAAAATTGTCAGGAAACCTCTGCATGCAGTTGTAATTTGATTTAATTTAGGAGAGTTGTTCAGATAAATTGATTCACTTTGGTAATCAATACACTGCATGCATTCTCTTCTATAATGGTTATTGTACAGTACTTGAGATTTTTTTCTGGAGGTTTTTTTTTGTAATTTTGAAGGAGAATTTTATTTACTTTTCAGAGATTTTTTATGGTCATTTATGTGCCACAGTGTTTCTCATGTAAAATATTTTTTCATGCATTTTATGTTATATACTAGCTGATATTCTGGAAAAAGGACTTGTTTATGTTACACATATTGAAATAATTATTTCTTTCATTGTATAAATTATTCATTTTGACCATTTGCAAGTAGAAAAAAATGTGACTGCTTAAAAAAGTTTCAACAGCTTTAGTAATATAATTTCTTTATTTAATATACTGTTAAGGTAAATTTGAACCAATATTTTTATGGCAACTGTAATATAATATATATATAGTCTTGTGTCATGGCAGCTTTTGTATGGAGTGTCCATAGTTAAGTTTTTATATTGTTCTGCCAGGCAAGTAGAATTAGTGAGATATTTATGTTGAATTAATCAACATAACAAAGTGCAAAATAACCTTGTAAACCTGTATACATATGAGCCGCGTCACGACAAAACCAACATAGTGGGTTTGCAACCAGCATGGATCCAGACCAGCCTGTGCATCCACACAGTCTGATCAGGATCCATGCTGTTTGCTATCAGATTCTCTACTTGTAATAGGGTTTGTAAGCGAACAGAATGGATCCTGATCAGTCTGCGCATCCGCACAGGCTGGTCTGGATCCATGCTGGTAGCAAACCCATTATGTTGGTTTTGTCATGATGCAGCTCATTATAATGATGTTGCTTGCTTCAGTGAAAACTTGCATCTTATAAATACTGTTTATAACTTCTCCCGGTGTTCTTATAAAATTGGCATTACTGATTTTGATATTTAAGATAAGAGGTTCTTTGGTCACTGGCACTGTCAAATGTTATATGCAAAGAAATAGTAGTTTGTTAGAGTAATATTTGAATCTTTTTTTAGTTTAGTTATTGATTGTTTAGATAAGTGACTTTATGTCTGTACATGTCAAGAATACATTATATGGTATGACATAGACCTTTGTTTGGGTGGTTGAAGTCAGTAATTTCTAATACTTTGTCCCTTAGAGTCCCTCCTTGGTGTTTGATCATATTATGCCAAGAACATGTCTGTTTTTGCTCGATATAGGGCTATTGAAGGTGTTTTTTTTACAGTAATGCCAGAGTATGGCCATAAAAATGTCTTTGAGTGTCATAAAAACTCAACGAAAACAAAGTCTTTGTACATGAGGTACATATAACCATTACAGTGATTACGATGAAAGTTAGAAATCATGTCAAGTGTTTGTTCTCCATTATTTAGATTGTTAAAATGCTGTAAAGTGCTTGTTCTAGTCTCTAATTAATGTGTTTATATTTATATCTGTATTAAAGAAGTGTTCCAATATGAACCCGGAAAGAAAATGTAGAAATATTGAAGTGTTTTATTGACTTAAAGTTTTTGTGCTTACAGTTTATCTTTACATGAGTTTCTTTTTAACTATTGTTCACTTATACTATTATAGTGGATACTTTATTTTATTAAATAACTGTGATTAAAAGTTTTCAAAATAGATGAGTCATTGGATCATTTCAACTGTAAATTTTATGATTTTCTCAATGCCCTATTAAAAACTAAGGGGAGTTTATAATTACATGATAACTATATAATCCTTGAGTAACCTCAAGAGTTACCTCTCTTTATGAAACAGATCTTGAAGAAAAATGAAGCTACTGTTTATAAACGTGAAGCATTCTTGTTGTCGCAGTAAATGCCTTCATTGTTGTAAAATTTTGACAGATCTTATCTTATTGTTAAGAAATTGTTATTTTATATTAATTTTAAAATTTAATAAGGAGCTTATTTCATTTAAATTGTTATTGGCTAAAGTTAGTGACATTTTATATATTCTTGGTTGGTTTTTCTGTTCATGAGTATTTATTTATAGGATCTGTGATGAGTTATGAGTTTTTATTAACTTTTTATGAATTCATTCATTTCTGTTGTTTTGAAATTCCTATAAGTTAATGTTAAAATGATTTAACAGCAGCTGATATGAATGCCAAATCCCACACGACATCCACTCATGTACTGCATTTGAAATTAGCTTCGATTCTTAACTTTGTTAAACCCTTAGTACCTATTTTTTTTTGGTTTTCTTCTGTCAACTTGAACTTGGGTCACAATTTTGTTAGGTTGAAATTTGCTGACAGCCATTTTGATTTCAGATTTTTTAAAAATAAATTAAAGTTTATGCAATACAGTAGAAATTTTAAGAAATAAATAATGGTTATATTATATCAGAAACAAAGTGTTATAAGTTATTCAGTAATATCATGTTAAAGAATACAACTATTGAGTCAAAATAAAATTATGTATAGAACTGCAAAATAAAATGTTATTGATGCCTAGTGATTTGTTATGTTTTTATTCCCCCGAAGGAGGCATTATATAATCGCAACGTCTGTCCGTCCGTCTTTGCGTCCCCACTTAATTCGTGTCCGGACTGTAACTTTGTCATACATTGAGGGATTTTGAAATAACTTGGCACAAATGTCTACCACATCAAGACGATGTGTCGCGTCCAAGAACCTGGTCCCTACCTCAAAGGTCAATGTCACACTAACATTTTGAAGTTAAACATTATCGCAATTAGAGTTAATAGGTACACACATTTGTGTCCGGACTGTAACTTTGTCATGCATGGAAGGATTTAAAAATAACTAGGCATAAAATTTATGTCTACCATATCAAGATGATGTGTCACGTCCAAGAATCACATCCCTACTTCAAAGGTCAAGGTCACACTACCATTTTGAAGTTCACTTTATCACAATTTGAGTTTATAGGTACACACGGATTGTAACGTAACTTTATGCATGGAAAGATTTTAAAATAACTTGGCGCAAATGTCTACCACATCAAGACAATGTGTCGCGACAAAGACCCATGTCCCTACCTTCAAGGTCAAGGTCACAATAATAGTTTGAACGTACTCATTTTCTCGAGAAGAGTTTGAAGATACACATTTATGTCCTGACTGTAATTTTGTTATGCATGGAAGGATTTTAAAATAACTTGGCACACATGTCTACCACATCAAGACAATGTGTCGCGGCTAAGGCTCATGTCCGTGTGTCCCCACTTGCACAATAATCATGTCCAGACTGTCACTTTGTCATGCATTGAGGGATTTTGAAATAATTTGGCACAAATGTCTATCTCATAACAACATTTTGTCGAGTCCAGGAACCACGACCCTTCTTCAAAGGTCAAGGCCTCATTTATATTTTGAAGGTTCGTGCTATCACAATTAGAGATTACAGGTACAATAATACAAAGAAGAATATTCAGCAATTAGTTACTTTCATTCTCTTTTCTTTTCATAATGCCTGCTTAAGGAACCTTTTTGGGCGCATTCGTCACTTGGGTGACAGCTCTTGTTTGTTTTATTTTGTTTGTTTGTGGGGAACCTGCAAGGTATATAAGATATTGCTATGGCTTCATCAAAGAAAGAGCGTTGAGATAAAGGAAAGATAGACTTGATTACCTTGAAATATCTAGGCCACGGAACAATTCTTTATCTGGAAACGCCTGAGTAGAAGTTGCATTGTGACATACTTACATGTACCTCTACCCTATGTGACGTTCTATTCATAGCCAGATTGATAATGTGTATTTAGTAAAGGACATCTTCCTAATACATTGATGCATTTAAAAGAGGTATATCCTTTGAGACCAATGAAGTTAACAACAATCGGAGAAAAGTCTCGAAGTGTACTCGTGAATGCAACACAACCAAAGCTACAACTATCTTCAACCCTAGAACTATTGACACTGTTAAGAAATTTTCACAGCTACCACATACCAGTTCTTGTAAGGCTTGATATCTGCTGGTCAGGATATATTGTGTTTTATTTATTTGTTGAAATGTTAAAGTATGAGCCAATGCATTCTACTAATGAACCGACCATTTATTTATTCCACCCTTTAGTATGTCAATTTATTAATTAACTTCCCCGCTTGTTATGCATAGGTACTTTTATTACTACTTGGTACGTTTTTTAATATTATGGTAGGACACTGGTGCTTTCTAGCTCACCTGCGCACATTTTCCTTTTAGGATCGACATCTATGGGTGTCCTTCGTCCGTCAAACGTTCGTAATTCACACATCTCCTCTGAAATCACACAAAGTTGATGTAACTTGGCAGCAGAAATTTTCCTTCGATAGTTCTGGTCCAAGGAATATCTGGGTCACAAAAGCTAAAAAAAAAAAAAATTCAAAATTACAATTTCTACGGAGGTGCAAGTCCTAGGACTTAGATATGTATTATTAGCATCCATTTATGATACTCTACTAAGTTTGTGTAAATTACAGTTATGTGATAAAAACTGGTCCGCGGGTATTAATTTGGTTTTTCTTAAATGTATATACTAAAAACTTTAAAATCCCCTCTTCTGAAGCAGTAAATGCTAGAACTTAGATATTAGGCATGAACATTTCTGGATTTATCTTTAGGACAGACAGTAAATTCAACAAGTTCATGTATTCATCTTATATTTATACTAAATATTTTTTATAAATGAATAAAGAAAACAAATCGAGGGGTGAAAGCGAAAAGGTTCTAACTCACTTTTTTTACAAAATTCACTTTTTTTATATATTTGTAACATAAACACCCATATACATCTTATGTCAAAATATATAAGATTTAGTTTACTTATAACAGGGTGAAATGAAAAATTGTCCAAAGGTTCTAAGTGAAATTAACCTTTTTTGTGAAAAGCGAAAAGGTTCTAACTGCAAATGGCAGTTAGAACCTTTTCGCTTTCATTGAGTATAAAATGTACAAGATTAAATAAAAACAAATTAAACTGCATTAAAATAAGAGCAATCAAAGCAATTTTGAAGCTAAACCTTTTATTGTACATTATTAAATATTCTAACACGACCCGCATTTTTCCCCATTGAACATAGAGGAACCGAAAGTGTGTGTTATTATGCTATAAAATCACTGTTTGACGTTCTATATTTAGACATGTGACGTAATCATTATACACGTGACGTAACCACTAAAAATGTGACGCGCTGACAATAAGTACGGAAACAAATCAGGCGCAGTTTAGCTAATTATAATGTACGGCAGCATTTATTTGTTGATGTCGTGTTAGAATCGAAATAATATATCCAAATCGGTGATTTTATTGCTTGATAACATCACTGTTTGTCGTTCGGATGCGCATCATTATATCACTCGGGCTACGCCCTCGTGATATAATTCTTCGCATCCGAAGTCCAAACAGTGATGTTATTGAGCAATAAAATCACAGTTTGGGATATATTATTTCTTAAATATCACATAAGAAATTAATTAGTTTCAGAGTAGATCGATGTCTTGATTTTGGAAGAAAACTTAAGTACTTAGAACTGTTTCGCAGTTAACTCCACTCATGAAATAATCGATTTTTTAAAAGGGAAACAGTTCTAAGTGTACATGAAAAGTAATGATCATGCACTATCTTAAAGGGTTTTGTGTGATGATATTAAAGGTAGGGCTATAGATGACGGTAAGAAATCTGATAATGTTACTGAAAGTGATGCTTTAGCTGGTTGTACTTAAAATAGGGACATAATTGAAGAAAATTTTAGCTTTAAGCTGTGGTCTCACACCCTGGCAGAGCCCTGGTAGACGTCTGGGGATGATCAAGGAACAAGCGGGATACATTCATAACTCTGCCTGCAACCTCCGGGATGATCCGGAACATTCGGCATTCGACCCTAGATGGGATAAAATATTTAATATCACCGGGGTGATCCGGGAAGGTATAGCTTTACCAGCTTCATCCTTAGCCCTGCCGGGAATGACAGAATGACCGGGTTACGCCAGGGAAGCACTGTAGCTCTGCTGACACAAACTAGGGATGAGTCGGGGTATGATATAGCCGGTAGAGCTACAGTAGAGCCCCGATGAATGCCAGCAGAGCCCCGGTGAATGCGGCAGAGCCCCTGTGAAAGCCGGCAGAGCCCCGGAGGATGACGATGGAGCTACTGTTGATTCTTGTAGAGCCCCGGCAAAGCCCGGTTCATTTCAAAAGAATTACGGCAATTTGCAATGATTGCACTTGTTTGTAATAAAACCCTTTCCCCATATCCCTTCTGTCCAGTCTTGCATAAAGATTATTCTGAAAATCATCATGAATTACTTATTGGATAGGAGAAAATATTATTTAGAATTATATTAATGAAAATGATGTATTAACGTCATAATTTTTGCACGTTTTCAATCCACTGGGGTGCTACCGGGGCTCTGCCAAAATCGTCCTGGGTTCTGCCAGGATCGACTGGGGCTCTGCCTTGGTCAACTTGGGCTCTGCCCGCGTCATCCAGGAATGACCAGGTAAGCACCGGCATGAACCAGAGCTTCACCTGGGCTCTGCCTGGATGGTCCGGGGGCATCCTGTGTGTTAGTTGGGAATTACAGTAGTGCTGCCGGGGTAAGTGTGACCGCAACAAAAATTTCACCCTTGATCAAGTAACTTACCTGGGTGGTCCTGGGCTCTGCCAGGAGTAAATGAGACCACAACTTTAGATGACAATACGATATCAGGTGATGTTCTTGAAAGTGAGACTACAGGTGATAGTGAGATATTTAGAATGGTTAAAAGCGATTTTTTGATGATAATCAGAAATCTGGGTATGATAAGGTAGGAAAGGTTATAGACAAAGTTACAAGATATTGTGACTTTGATATATTGGGCATTGCAAATGAACTTGGAGCTATGTGTGAGTCCAAGAAACTGAGTTGTGTAAATATAGCAGGTGCTTTGTGTGACACTGAAATATTAAGTAACGTGAATGAAAGTGGAGCTATGTGTGCCTCTGAGATATTGAAAAATTTTAATGTAGGTGGAGCTATGGGTGACTTTGATGTATATAAACAATGTAAAATAAAGTATAGTTATGGGTCACACTTATGCTAATGAAGGTGGCCTTTGGGACTTGGCCTTTAGACATATCATCTCTTCTATGCATTGTTGCTACATGGGGGTGTCTCAAGTGTGCACAATTTGTAAAATATATTTTCAGTTCAAATATTTTCTGGGACTTTTTGTGAAACTGTTTATTGCAAAGATATTCTTGCACTTTGAATGAAGTTTCAGACAAGTCCAAAAAGTTTTTCAGAGAATATTGTTCACTATTATTATGATTTCAAAATAGCTGTAATCTCATTGGTTCAAACAGTGGTAATCAGAACAAATTATAAAATCATATTCACTGGCTGAATCGGATTTTCCCGATCTAAATCAGAATCAGACTCATATCCTATGGTGATGCCAGATAAGTTGCGTCATTTAAGCGTATTTTATTTATGAACAGCATAAAAAGAAAGTGTCATTTTGGCGCATTTTAGAATGGACCTATGGGCTAAGGATGACCGCATTAAGCCGCTTATAATATTTAAGTTGTTTAAAAATTAATACATAAACTATTGTTAGAAAATAGTTGTGGATGAAATGACATTAATTTCCATGAATAAATATCTTATTGAAGGTAACCATTTTAAATATGATTATGAAAGAATATGAATGTAACTGTTTTATTTTGAATATTAAAGAATATGACAGGAAATGCAAGAAAACAAGAGCTGTCACAGGAGACAGCGGAGCTTGACTCTTCAAATACTGGATGCAGTAAGGAAGATGAAACTATGAAAGAAAAATCAATTATGATATAAATATATTTTTGTATCAGTATCAAGAAAGCAGTCAAATGTTCTATATTTTGCACAACATAATGATCTTGTCAATAACATTAATGTTACTTTAATGGAAAGACAGCAATTTGAAATCTGAAGTCAATCCCTTCAAAAACAAAAATGATAAAAGCAAAAAGAATTTAAAGTAAGTTATAAGTTCAAATTGGAAACAACTCTTGAAAAAAGAAGCTAGAGTTATGAACCTTGTCATGCATGATGTGACTAATGACAAAGAACCATTATTTATCTTAAGTCTAGAGCAGATACCATTTATAACAATAAAGATAATATTTAAAAATCAATTTACAAATGAATTTCAAAAATTAAATGGGGATACTTAATTAATGCTGGGAATACAGGAGCTTGCATTTTATAACTCTTATCCATATGACAAGAAGTTATAGTAAAAAAATTATATTTGTTAACATAAATTCAAAGTTCAAGGGGGAATAATTCTTGAGGTAGTAACGCTAGAGTTATGTACCATGTCACACAACATGTAATGATCAAGAAATAATATCGATCTTACCGGTGTTTATTGGCTATTTAACACCGGTTTGGAGTTTTGATGCATAGGAATTGACCACCAAGGCCAAGGACATATATCTGAAGTTTGAAGCTGATACCTTAGTATTTTACTGCACCAAAACTTTAATCTGAAATCTGGACGCGGACACCATGGCAAGGAGGACAGCTCTCCATATACTTTGTATAGTTCAGCTAAAAATGATTATCAAATTAATTGGCATTTGTTTTTTGTTTTTCAGGTGTGATTAATGCCCATCATGTTCTTTAAAAGTTTTGTACACTATCAATTATGACCTTTATTTATGTTTCTAATTTAAACACAGTCAAACTTAAAATTTCATGAACTTGAAAGTGGAGTATGCGAATGTCTCACACCTAAAATATGAAATCAAAATAAAAAGTATGTGCGAAACAGTCCTATCTGGCAATTTATACTCAATCTCTTACTAAATAATTAGAAATGCCAAACTGTTGCTCTATCTTTAATTAAATAAGAAAAAAAAAACATGCTTTTGTTCTATCAAAAAGTCACTTGGAACCTTTTCGCTTTGAACATAAAAATCAAAATATGAGAAATTTTAAGTGCGAAACAGTTCTAAGTTACATTTGATTAAATATCTTGTTTGCCAAGTCTTTCCTAGCATTTTTATTATCATTGACAGGTTCCTTTAACTTTTTTATGTGTAAAATCAAAGTGTTGTGGAATTTTGCTATTTTACAAACATTTGAGACAGTTTTTTGCTTCTCCTGTAAAATTTTGGAAAATGCATTTAGAACCTTTTCGCTTTCACCCCTCGAAATAAACAAACAATAACAAGAAATGTCGATCACATATGCCCCCCTTTCTAGCCCTTGACTCACATTATTGGTAATTTTGTTATAGAAACTTGCCATAAATGGTTACACGGAAGTGTTCAATTATGGAAAAAATATTGAAGACTTTGTGATAGTTTTCAAGATAACGAGACATTTAAGGCCCCTGTGATCTAGACCTTTGAAATAGTGACCCAAAATCAATAGTTAGTCATCTAATAGTTATGACCAATTAATATTAAAAATACGAAGACTTTGTGATAAATAGCTTTCAAGACAATAATTGGAAACCATACTAACATTCAAGAACCCTGTGAGCTTGACCTTTGACCTAGTGACTCCGAAATCGATAGGGGTTACTTATTAGTTATTACCAATCAGTATGTGAAATATGAAGACTTTGTGATAAATAGTTTTCAAGATAATAAGCGGAAACCATTTTGACATTTAAGGCCCTGTGACCTTGACCTTTGACCTAGTGACACCAAAATCAATAGGTATTATCTACTAGTAATGACCAATCAATATGTGATATATGAAGACTTTGCGATGATTTGTAACCAAGATAATGAGCGGAAACCATTCTGACATTCGAGGCCCCTGTGACCATGACCTTTCACCTAATGACCCAAAAATCAATAGGGGTCATCTACTAGTTATGACCAATCAATATGTGAAATATAAAGACTTTGTGATGAATACTTTTCAAGAGAATCAGTGGAAACCCTTCTGACATTTAAGGCCCCTGTGATCTTGACCTTTGACCTAGTGACTCCAAAATCAATAGGGGTCATCTACTAGTTATGACCAATCAATATGTGAAATATGACGACTTTGTAATGAATACTTTTCAAGATAATCAGCGGAAACCATTTTAATATTAAAGGTCCATGTGACATTGACCTTTGACCTAGTGACCCCAAAATCAATAGGGGTCATCTGCTAGTTATGGCCACTTATTACGTGAAACATTAAGATTTTGTAATGAATACTTTTCAAGATAATCAGCGGAAACCATTTTAACATTTAAGGCAAATTTACCCCAAAATCAATAGGGGTCATCAACTATTATGTGAAATATGAAGACTTTGTGATAAAATGTTTTCAATATAATCAGCGGAAACCATGTTTTATACCGACGGACAGACAGACAGACCGACATACCGACATTAGCAAAACAATATCTTCTTCGAAAGGGGGCGTAAAAAGAAAACGATATTCATGCACATATGTTCTGTTTTATGACTGTACCGAGATGGCAATAAATACATTCAGCCGATGTTTAGTCCGTGCCGATGAAAACGAAAGTGAAAGGTTTGATGATTTTATTAACCTGGTTATACGGTTAATGCACAATCTATATTAATCTTCGATAAATGTTCGGTTAATTTCGCGAGATGTACGCAACAAGTAAGAGATTGAATTTAAAAGCGCAATACAACTGTATGTACAGGTGTATGGGTTTATAATTTCTAAATGTCCTACGTGTGCTAGACCTAAAATATGTTTAATCTTGTTATTTATGTAATATAATATCAATTAATATATTAAAAATATTAAAATAGAAAATAAAATTTTGATTTTGGTACTCAGCACATTCATATTGATATTGTTATAGACTATAAGGATATAACAAAAATAAAAAAAAAATCTATTTTATTTTTCTAATATATTGATATTATATTACATGCATAACAAGATTAATGAATGCGACTAGCACCTTTTGTCGCGTATGCCTTACACGTATTATCAACATTGTTATATTTTCAACATTATTGGACCTATGATTGTTTTTCATTTTGTGCGTTTTGTTAATCAATTATGTTTTGCACTTATTTTGGTTAAAGTCTTATAGAGTCTCTTTTTAAATAACTTCAAGATTTCATTTGTATTCAAACCAATAAATGATATTTCAATTTCGTAAAATACAATACAAAACGAGACTAAACATTGTTTTTAAGTTGCTTCTGGGGATCCACAGACCTCTCGTGTATAGGCTATACAGGTGTGCTTTTGCAGATGTAGATGTGATGACGAACAAGCTAGTGTGACTTCATCAAAACATTATTTATATAATAGTACTCCATACTACACGGACAGAACCGAAGTGTGACCGAATATTTTTCAAAAATGTGTGTTATAATGTATTCCTACTCAAACTATATATGTCAACATACTATATCATCACCATCGTATACAGTCGATACTCGATACACGCTACTCTATTTTATTTTAAGGTCTCCGTTGTCGCGAGATATGTTCATGCAACAAATATCAACATACACAGATATTTTTGAGGTTTAGTTTATACAACACTAAGTGAGTTTTATCAATGAGGATATTTTTGTGAAACGGTTTTTTATTGTTTTTGTCATCAAAGAAGATCACTGATGTTTATTCAAAATAAACTTGCCAGCTCGCCAAAGTTTGACACTGATTTTAATTTATACAAATAACAATGACTATACGCTCGTATAAACACACTTGAATGATTTACCATAGAGCGACTGAACGTTCCTTTTACTTAAAGTTTTTTAATGTCTGTTATTAAACTAAGAATGAATGACAACATTATTAAAGTATTTATTGTATTGGGGAGTCATTTTGGTCATATTCTTTCAATTGGAATGAGTATTACATTTGGTATTCTATACAGTGAAATACGAAATGATTTTAAAACTTCACATTATGAAGCGGCCTGGATAGCCTCGATATTTAACGGATTAACTCAAATCATTGGTAAGTAATTTTATTTATTTATTTATTTATTTGGTTAAGATTTTGATAAGTTGCCAAGTTTTGCTCGACTGAGTTAATACACCTTTGATAATGAAAAAAGTAATAAAATTGAAGTTCCCAATGAAAACTATTTTCAGTATTTATTTCAGCTTAACCATTAGGAGGTGTACCAATATCTATTTCAAGTTTACCATTAGGTCTCTTGTAATATTGATTTCAAGTTTTCCGTAAGGCCTTATACAAATGACATTTTTAGGTTTACCGTAAGGTCGTATACCAATACCTATTTCGGGTTTACTTCAAGGACTTATACCAATACCTATTTCAGGTTTTCTGTAACGTCTTATACCAATAACTATTTCAGGTTTACCGTAAGGTCTTATACCAATACCTATTTCAGGTTTACCGTAAGGTCGAATACTTATACCTATTTCAGTTTTACCGTAAGGTCGAATACTAATACCTATTTCAGGTTTACCGTAAGGTCTTATACCAATACCTATTTCAGATTTACGGTAAGGTCGAATACTAATACCTATTTCAGGTTTACCGTAAGGTCGAATACTAATACCTATTTCAGGTTTACCGTAAGGTCGAATACTTATACCTATTTCAGGTTTACCGTAAGGTCTTATACCAATACCTATTTCAGGTTTACCGTAAGGTCTAAAACCAATAACTATTTCAGGTTAACCGTTAGGTCTTATACCAATGTCTATTTCAGGTTTACCGCAAGGTCTTATACCAATACCTATTTTAGGTTTACTTCAAAGTCTTATACCAATACCTATTTTAGGTTTACTTCAAAGTCTTATACCAATGTCTATGTCAGATTTACCGTTAGGTCTTATACCAATACATCTACCTATATTTCAGGTTTACCGTAAGGTCTTATACCAATACCTATTTCACGTTTACCGTTAGGTCTTATACTAATACCTATTTCAGGTTTATTATCAAGTCATATATATGTGCCACTTTCTATTGCAGGTTTACCATTAGGTCCTATACTTGTAAAGGTACAAGAACGTTGGCTCACAGTTGTGGGAACTTTACTTCTTGTTGTCGGAATGATAACGAGTAGTTTTGCCTCCGCAATCACTACTCTTTATATAACATATGGACTTATCAGTGGTAAGTTAAAAGAATTCATATTTTGTTTAATTGAAATCTTAAGCATTGTAACCTTAAATTTGCTTAATGCTTGTAAACCAACTAAACTACAAAACTGTCAATATAAATTATAATAATAACTATTTTCTTTGTTTACAGCTGGCAATTATGTCACAAAACATAAATGTCGGCCTGACATATAAAACATTTTTAAACACTGGACAAACACTCGTTATTAACACAATAGACATTGTTAAGTGTATGCATGTTTTGCTCCAATTAACAGGACAATGCTAATGATTCGTGTCTTAAGTAATGGTTTGAATTTAAAGAACAAAAGCATTATCAAACTTAAATCATGAATATCAATGACAGGTTATAAAACAATCTGATATCCGTGGTAAGTCCGAAATCTAAGCCAGTTTAATAGCATATAATGCAATGGTTGTTGGAAACATTTCATTCTTCTTTAATGTAAATTACATGGTGTCATTTAGCCCCTACTCTGCAAATTATTTTATTAACATTTTGAAACATTAACCTTAAGTATAATGTATTAGCAGTCTAAATTTTCATTTCAGGACTTGGTGCTGGAATCATTCACTACTGCTCAAATACTATTGTAGTTCGTAAGTTCAGTGTAGAAATGTGCCCTCTTGCGCTAACCATAGCAAATTCTGGTTCCGCCATTGGCTCTTTAATTTTACCACCGATACTTACGGTCTGTATTCAACAGTACGACTGGAAGATCGCATTTATTGTTCTAGGCGGTATAAGCTCTACCGGTTTTTTTGCTGCAGCTACATTCGTTTCTTCTAACAATAATAACAACGATGACGATAGTGATAATGTTGAAGTAAGAAAAACTATGATAGGAATTTTGAAAAATGTCAAGTTCATGATCTTCTTCGTTTCGAATGGTATAGCCACTACAGCTTTGTTTGGCCCTTCAACATTTCTCCCAGACTTAATGCAAGATAAAGGAATAAGCAGTAAAGAAACTGCCGTTTGCATCATTGTTATAGGCGTAGGTAATCTTTTTGGGCGCCTTCTTTGTGGGGCCTTTGCATCAAAATTCAACAATCAAGTTGTATGGATTTTTGGAATTTCACTGCTTGGATATGGTGTTACATCTACTGCTATGATTTTGGCAAAGTCGTTGCATATATTTATGGTATTGTCGGTACTTGTGGGACTTTTTTCAGGTACGTAAATGTTTTGAGATAGTTGTTAATGTTTTAAGCATTTTTGTATCTTGTAAATGAAAGCCAGTTGGAGACAGGTTCATTTACGTCCTGATCATGCAGAAAGGTTCACTTTCGTGTTGAACATCAAAACTGGAAGTATGAGATCTATAATATCTTAGTAAAAAACAATTGAATAACTTCACCTGTGTATACGATTAAAAAAAACAGATAACAATGGTCAGTGAAAGTAATAACACAGGTGACCAAGTAATTAATTATCTAATATCAGCTTATCCCTTACCACACTTAATATCTTAAATGGACTTGTCCATTTTTCAATTATTAATTTTAAGGGAATATTTAAAATATGACAAGAATTTGTAACAGAGTTACCAACGTCCCTCGCCTCGGTTTTAAATTCACCGAAGTTAACAACAATCGGAGAAATAGAAAATATATGGTTGATGTCGGGATGGAGAAGGTTTATATGAAGCATAAAATTGTGCTATTTCAAAAGATTGCGGTATGGATGTTAAGACTTTCATCAATACTAGATCTGAAAATGCAACAATAAATTTATTTAAAAAATACTAGTAAAATGAAACACGGAATTTAAAAATCTATCATGTTAACCATTTACCTCTAAGTGTGACCTTGACCTTGGAGGTAGGGGTGCAAGTGTTGTGCATGACATATTTTCTTATTAACATTACTATTTGTGTCAAGTATTTTCAAAATCCCTTGAACTATGAAGAAGTTATAGATCGGACACAAAATATACCATATAACAGACTATGTCAATCTTTGACCTCTAAGTGTGACCTTGGGGGTAGTGACCCATGTTTTGCGCCTGACATATCATCTTATTATTGTGATTATTTGTGCAAAGTATTTTTAAAATCCCTTGATCAATGAAAAGGTTATGGACTGGACACAAAATATAACCTATAACAGTCTCTGTTAACCTTTGACCTCTTAGTGTGACCTTGACCTTGGAGGTAGGGGTGCAGGTGTTGTACCTGACATATTGTCTTATTATTGTGACTATTTGTGCCTAGTTATTTCAAAATCCCGAAGAAGTTCTAGATCAGACACAAAATATACCCTAAAACAGACTATGTTAACTTTTGACCTCTAAGTGTGACCTTGAACTTGGAGGTAGGTGACCGGTTGTTACGCATTACACATCGTCTTATTATAGTGACTATTTGTGGGAAGTATTTACAAAATCCTTTGATCCATGAACAAGTTATTGACCGGACACAAAATATACCCTGTAACAGACTATGTTAATCTTTGACCTCCAAGTGTGACCTTGACCTTGGAGGTAGGTGACCGGTTGTTACGCATGACTCATCGTCTCATTACTGTGAACAATTGTGGCAAGTATTTACAAAATTCCTTAAAAGATAAGAAAGTTTTGGACCGGACACGACATATACCATCAAATAAAGACAATCTTGACTTTGAATGAGCAAGTGCGACTTTGACCCTGGAGGTAGGGGTCTGGTTGTTGCGCATGACACATCGTCTTATTATTACAAACATTTGTGTCAAGTTATTTCAGATTCCATTGATAAATGACAAAGCTATGGACCGGACACGAAAGTGTGACGGACGGACGGACGTACTCACAAAATGATACTTATTTGACTTTTCCTTTGATCTTTTTGGCCATTTTTAGTCACACAAGGTTTAAAAAAAGACACACAAGTAAAAACGGAGTGAATAGGATCAAAGAGATTTTACTGTAACCCATTGTTCTCTAAGTCACACAAGTACCTCTGGGTTCGTACGGACAGACTGACGGACAGACGGACGGAGCCTATTACTATATCCCCCTTTTCTTCGAAAAGGCGATGGACAATAAACTGACTGAATGGCGAACGGATACCTGATCATGGTCTGCACTGATTGTGACAACACCAGCTTACTAAGGATTAACTTATTTCTAACATGTAAAATATACCAAGTCCATATCATGCTCACTTTTATTTCAAAGCTTACATGGTTTTTTGTCGAAACAGCAACATTTTATTATAAGTATATGTGTGGAAAACTTTATTTAGTGTTTTGCAAGTCAATACAAAACAATTGAGCAAATACACAAACACAAGCTGTTAGCCTTTGTGTTGAAATACATTAAATATATATATAAATAAATATTCGCAAAGTGTCTTAATATTGAAAGATGTTATTTTGAATTCAGGGGGCTATTTTGGATTGTTTACTGCCGTTGTTTCCTACTATCTTGGAAAGAAGCAGCTCCCAATAGGATATGGAATGATTTCTGCGACGACAGGAATATCACTCACAGCTGAAATGCCACTAGCTGGTAACGAATTTCATTCTCGTTTGCAATTTGTAGATTGATTTTTTTTGTAAATGGTATAGTAACCATAAATAAGGATGAATAAATTTCGGTGAATTTAAATTTTTATTAACCGTAAAGAACTACAAATTCTATGAGTTATTGCTACTGATATTGATATGGTACTATAACGGCATTTTTTTTATTATCTGGTATTGGCTAACGGTCCATACAAATATCGGTATGCCAATGTAAGAAAAGATATGAACAAGACGGAGCGACTTTCCACGACAAGATTATTTAACAGTTTCTGTTCATGTACAATAAATCGGCACCTAGGTACAGTAATGGGTTAAATCCTTATATAATTTAATCTAAAGTGACGAAATACATACCTTATTTTCTGAAACTATAAAGTGACTTTTCGTGTTCAATAGGTTTTGTATCCGATTCGTATGGCAATGAGGACGGGTCATTTGTATTTGGAGGGTGTATGATGTTCTTTGCGGCAATGATGGTGTTTGTCAACTTGGTCGTCGACTTCCGTAGACGGGGAACATGCGCTAGACAGACTGGCGATGAGAAATGCAATGAACAAAATGAATATACAGAAACAACACATTTATAATATATTTCTTTCATAATGTTTTGACTTATCCATATGAGCCGCGTCACGACAAAACCAACATAATGGGTTTGCGACCAGCATGGATCCAGACCAGCCTGCGCATCCGCGCAGTCTGATCAGGATCCATGCTGTTCGCTATCAGTTTCTTTACTTGTTATAGGGTCTGTAAGCGAACAGCATGGATCCTGATTAGACTGCGCGGATGCGCAGGCTGGTCTGGATCCATGCTGGTCGCAAACCCACTATGTAGGTTTTGTCGTGACACGGCTCATATGGTAAAAATGTGAAAATAATTAAAAGGGTTTGACTACTGTGTTCATATTAACAATTAAATGCATTTTTACAGTTTAACTCGTATAAAATATATATTTATTTATTTATTTTTATGAATTTTTCTATACAGTATATGTTTCTTACTATTAAAATTTTGTTATGAACACTTGTATACAATTTTACAAATAAACTGTCAAAAGTACAAATTAAATGTTATAAACAATTATATATGCTTCTATGGAAAAGCTTTATTGAAATGACATAATGTAAATGAAAAGTCAATCTGGAGATTGATAGTGAATGTCGGAACGATCAATAAAACGAAAAAAAATAATAAAAATAAAAGTATAGTGAAAAAATATGAAAAAAAGAGACAAATATTGTTTTCATAAAATAGAGGATATTGAATGAGTGTAAGTTCAAAACTAAATTTATTGAACGAATTGAATAAAATAATTTTATGCGAGCCTCTGGCGTACATTATATTATTTAGTTCAACGATTTCAATAAATTCACAAACTTTTAATCTTTATCATGATATCACCTAAAATGCTAAAACGGCTGATTTTAAAATTTACTTATTTATATTAATGAATAGGCCATATATTCCCAAAGTTTTTTTTCTTACAGCAGCTTAACAATGGATACCCCCTGTCACTTGACATGCAATTATCCAATAAACCATTAAGGTGTCACCTTAATGGTTGCCTGCTTTTATGGTTACCTTGCCTGCTTTTTAAATTTGTCTTTTGACGTCTTATCTGTGATACGCAGGCTTCATAACCTCTGATCCCCTTTCAAAATTCCATTTTATTTAGTTCCGCCCATTGTTTTCTCGTTTATGGCACACGCTTTTTATTACTTGGGGACCATACGCCGCTTTTCATGGAATGGCACGGAAGTGTCACATTGAAGGTTCCATGATAACCGCCGTATGAACACATCTGCGGATGTTTCTAAATTCAAAATTTTACTATTTCATGTTTAAATGTTGAATTCTGCTTAAGCCGGTGCTAGGGGGCGTGGACGGTAACTTGCACTTTCCAGTACCGTCCATGAACAGGCTCAATCAAACCGAGCCTGCGACATTTTCAATTTTGCCGTGTTGGGCTTTCTTTAGGGATTCCGTATTTATCTATTTTGTTATCTCCTAGTCAGGATATATTGATTCAATTTATTTGTAGAAATGTTACAGTATGAGCCAATGCATTATACTAATGAACCGACCATTTATTTATTCCACCCTTTAGTAAGTCAATTTATTAATTTACTTCCCCGCTTGTTATGCATAGGTACTTTTATTACTACTTGGTACGTTTTTTAATATTATGGTAGGACACTGGTGCTTTCTAGCACACCTGCGCACATTTTCCTTTTAGGATCGACATCTATGGGTGTCCTTCGTCCGTCAAACGTTCGTAATTCATCACATCTCCCCTGAAATCACACAAAATTGATACAACTTGGCAGTAGAAATTTTCCTTCGATAGTTCTGGTCCATTGAATATCTGGGTCACAAAAGTTAAAGAAAAAAAAAAGAATTTAAAATTACAATTTCTCCGGAGGCGCGAATCCCAGGACGTAGATATCTAGTATTAGCATCCATTTATGATACTCTTCTAAGTTTGTGTAAATTTCAGTCCTGGGATAAAAACTGGTTTGCGGGTATTAATTTGGTTTTTCTTAAATGTATATACTAAAAACTTTAAAATCCCCTCTTCTGAAGCAGTAAATGCTACAACTTGGATATTTTGCATGGCAATTTCTGGACTTCTCTTTAGGACAGACAGTAAATACAACACGTTCATGTATTCACCTTACATTTATACTAAATAATTTTTTATTAATGAATAAAGAAAACAAACAAGAAATATCGACCGACACATATGGCCCCCTTTCTAGCCCTTGACTCACATTTTTGGTAATTTTATTATAGAAACTTGCCATAAATGGTTAATTTTACTCAAAACTACCAGATGTTAAGAAAGAGGCGATGAAAAATGGACTATGAATACAATACGTAAGGTAAGCTCAAAATAAAAATATCTGATAAAAAGAAATAGTGATCGCTTGGATCTGGAGGCATTAAAAACAGCAAAATTCATGAAAATTGCAGACTCGGTTTGATTGAGTCTGTACATGAGGGATAATGAAAAAGTGCAACATCCCTCACGCCCCTAGCACCGGTTTGAGCTGTCCTTCATTCTCAACACTTAAAAGTGCTGGACTCAATAATCCCGAAGGACTAGAAAATACAACAACACTGGAGTGAAGTACAGGGCAACTTTTTTACGGCTGCCACTCAGCACTTGACACCTGCTGTTGTTCTGTATAAATATATGGCAAAAAAGTGATCCCTCAGAAGCATTAAAAACATCAAAATTCATGAAAATTGCAGACTCGGTTTGATTGAGTCTGTACATGAGGTATATTGAAATAGTGCAACATCTCTCACGCCCCCTAGCACCGGTTTAACCGGTCCTCAATTCTCAATACGTACAAGTACTGGACTCAATCCAGAAAATATAACAACACTCAAGTGAAGTACGGGGCAACTTTTTAACGGCTGCTTCACAGCACTTGACACCTGGTGACACAACAAAGAAATAAAATCAAGAGCCATGTAGTCATAGATTGTTTTCTTGTAATGTATGAGTCATTCCAGTTTTTTTTTCCAGAATTTAATGTTATTTAGGTTATACTCTAATTGAATCTGTTAGTGCTAACATGTGTTTTCCAGTAATATTCCTGGCCACTGACTATTGTCACAGATTTTTCATATGAAGTTTATTGTTTGTTTGAAAGATCTAACTCGATTCCAGATTTGAATGCACGTCGTTTTGATAAATTTGATGTAAACAAAATATTCCTTCTGACTTTTGGCACACGATAATACCCTTACTTAAAAAAAAAACAATTTAATATCTCAATTTTAGCACAATAAAAGATTGCAAATGAATATTGATAGTGTGTTTATAAAATGATGTTATATTTAAGACATTTGTGCGTATTTGAGCCACCAGTGGCCCATATGGGCGAGTCCTCTAAGAGATACAGAAAGATGCCCCAATTCCACAAGCTTCTCCTGGTTCTTTAGCGTGTTAAAGCAGTCATACACGGGATTTCAATTTTAAGTTCATGCCATAAAGACGCTGTAAAATTGTAATCACACAGCTAATACATTTTATATTTCTACATCAAAATAAGTTCCTTTCACTTCGTTTCTCGTTAACGGCAGGTAACTAAAAGCGTGTAATTTCAATTTCGTATTCTATGGAAACATCATCTTTGAAGAAGAATTCCTTGATAACGTTGACAGACAGAATCAGTGCAGCAAAAAACATCACGCAAGCACCAAAAACGAACGCGCCATCGTCTCCATCGTACAAATCTGACACGAAACCTTAAAACAAAACGTCATTTGACATTAATGTTATACTAGAAACCATAAATGACAGAATAAGTTGAAAGTTACAACAGTTTTCTTTCACAATATCACCTTAATATGCATACTAAAATTGTATATCTACATATAAATAGTTTGCTCAGCCAATTCTATCTGCAGGACAATGCACATGTAAATATTTCTTATCTATCTTTGATTTAACAATTTAAGCGATTCAAAAATTACTTTTATATGTAATATAACACACAATTTACACCAGGTATTATCTTTGTATTGACTTTGGTGTTATATACGACGATTAAGAAATAAAATAATAATATATGACTTCAGCTAAAATTTGTTTAAAAGCAAACAAAGCATAACATGTTCATATGACTGCCTGATAATCATAAAGTAAGTTATGAACAAGCCTTACCTGCTAGAGGCATTCCCGTGGTTGAAGATATCCCATTAGCTGCAATGGTCAATCCCAATCCGACTGGAATATGAGATCTATCCAAGTAATGTGCCACTACGGCTGTATAAAGGCCAAAAAATCCACCTGAAGCAGAATTGTTCAATGTACAATAATACATCCATGTATAATCTAAACATGTGAAACATTAAACAGACGTTTTAAAAGATACAAGATTGAATATGGATATCTGTAAACTAAGAATGAATAAACAACGAAACAACCGTCATAAAATAATTTACCTGAGAACAGTCCTAACAGCAGTGACAACACAATCAGTGATATAAGCGATTTCGAAATTGCAAGCGATAAAGTCGAAAAGGCAAGTCCTAAAAGCATTAGGCCATGTATCCAAGGAACATGCTGGTTGAATCTAGTTGCAATGGCTCCACTAATTAGACGACCTAACAAGTTTCCAAGTCCCATAACCATGACGCATACGGATATTTCTTGCCTTGTACGTTGAGCGTGTCGCATAAAGTCAGGTAGAAATGTTGAAGGGACAAAAATAACCGTGAACGCAGTGAAACTTGAGATGAAGAACACCATGAATTTGCAGTTTTTTAAAACTTCTATTGCCATCTTCTTAACTTTCAATTGTTCTGTGTGCATTTTCGGATCATCTTTGTACTCTATATAAAATGACGACAAAATAATAAAACACAGTGTTTATTATATTGAGACATAAATAATTGGCAATGAGCATGAACATTTCGATATTTCAACTAAAGTAAGTCCAAACCGATAGTTTTGAGCTTTTTACCAAATACATGTAGATGGTCAGGCTGAGAAAATTACAATAGTTTAGATTGATATAAATATATCAGGTAAAGGAACTATGAACAGAAAAAAATCGCATGCTGTATCAATTAATTATAAAGAAATACCAGTTAAGCCACATCATGACAAATCTCTCAATAATTTTGAGCCTAGTTTTGTTCTGGAAAACATTACTGTACAGTTATTATTACTGATCGGATTGTCAAAATTTGTTGTCACATAAGTACTTATTCATAGTCTAATACGTTAAGAAAAATATCCTTTTTTCATAAATATTGTGTTTAGATTACATAATAAGAACATAAAACAATATCTTATATAAGCGTAGCAAATCATTCGGAAACTCAAACACATGTCTACGGATACATATCATTTTCCCAATTAAAAGGAGAGGATATTAAATGTAGTTTCAAAAAATATAGACAATTCAATAATATTAATGCGTATAATAGACAACAATCTACATACTACTGAGTCCCAAGAGAAAGGCTTTTGAATGCTGCAGATGTATGGCGTATATGCAAGTTCATTAAAATCATATCCTAACTGTCGCTGGTGTATATAAATTTGTTTATTGCAACAATGGTTATGTTTGTGCCGCTCGTATCGAGATGACAATTGCTTGAATAATGAGCTTGAAACTACACTTAACAAAGACGAACGGAAAGGCAAACTCTGCATGCTATTTTGCTCAAGTAGAGCGACTGTTTAGAATTGCAGAAAAAAAATATTTACCCTTAGCGTTGTAGATTTAACGACAAAATAATTTCAAAGTTACTGATAATAGAATGAAACTAAAATATCAAGCTTGACTAGATAAAATAAGATTACATGTGTACTATATCTATCAACACCCCGATTGTTTAAACAAATGAGTGTACATTTTGATTTTATCTCCTATGCATACTTTGAATGCAACCAAATATAATCGAATGTTATCGATTACATTTTAAGAGTAATCATAATTTGATCAATTACATTTTTAAATATTGATCAATCAATATAATTGTAATCTTGATAAAAATTACTATTGTGTAATCATTATACATGTATGATGAAAAACATTTAGAAGAAATGCGATGAACTTACCATCATGGTGTGATTCTTTTGACATTTTCGTATCAATGTCTTTGTCCGGTGCTACATAAGATGCAGCACTAAACAAACCAACGGCTGATGTACCGCTAAGCAACAGAAATGTTGTTTTCCAGCCATAACTTTGGATACTCGCTGTCAATACAGGTGGAAATACCAGAGAGCTTACAGCTGAACCAGAATTAGCTATAGTTATTGCTAGTGGACACCATTTTGAGCTAAAATGTCGGACAATTATGGTATTGGCACAATAATGTACTATACCAGCGCCAACGCCTGGAAAGAAGAAAAATAATTCTTATAACAGTTGTGGTTTGTGATGAACAACTTAGAGCAATCTATTTGTTTACAACTCTGCTAAATTCTTATTTCATTTTTATTTATTTATTTATTTATTTATTTATTTATTTATTTATTTATTTATTTATTTATTTATTATTTATTTATTTATTAAAACAGGCACTCTTTGTGTCTTCGCTTTAAAAAAGATGATACAGAATCGGATCAAGTAAGATAAAAATTTGATATATAAAAATAAATGCGAAAATGACATAGACTACTCTAGTTATATAAAAAATACAATCTCATTAAAATCAGATCATTCTTTTCACTCCGTTACTCTTCGCTACGAGCGTGGGGTAGTGGAGCGACAGTAAGGATATGATTTAAATGAGATTGATAAAAATACATACACGCTCCAACGAAATATAAAAATGACATAAACGAGGAAAATTTTAATTAAAAAATGAATGCTATGAAAACAATATGAATGCAATGAAAACTTCAAGTGAAAAAAAAAAACAAAAAACATAATATAATATAATACAAGTCAAAAAATAGCATAATATTAGACCTTTCTATCTGAAACGGACTTCGTAAACGGACTTCGTAATACGGAATAATTTGGGGATTTTCTCAAAACAATAATGCGAGGAAAATAAAATAATCAGTACGCTAAACATTTATTACAGCGGTTATTGTACATGTATATGCTTTTTATAATATTTCTAACAACACATTAAAGAAGAAGAGAATATAATCATAATTTATATAAAGACAAAATAAAAAGAATACAAGTTTCCTAATTCATGTATTCTTTGTTGTAGTGCTAATACCAACATGCCATTAAGTTTTGAGTGTTGTGAAAGCAAGACTAAAGGTAAATGTCATTACTGCTGTCCCTGCTGACGCCAAAGTGGGGGGGGGGGGGATCTCCTGTAGAGAGCGTGATATTCTCTTATTTGATTCACAACTCCTGCGATGAGCCGGTCGATTACATTGACTTGCTGCAACATTTGTTACACCCGGCACTCGTCGTATGTATATTTGTATACATATCACTGTTACTAAAGTATGTATAAAATGTAGTAACGCTTCAGTGTGAAATTGCGCGAAATTATCGAGCGTTAGAATTATACAATAATAGTACATATGTTATACCGACTAACATTAAACCCTAGGTCCTCAAAAGTTGCCGATTTTCTTACGGTTATACCTTTGAGTTGGAAAACCTGTCTATTATACGTGTGTCGTCAATTTTTTTGTTATGTTAAACAACTATGTTTTTTTTCGCTGCAACACTATACTGTTTGCATTGTATTTATATTTTTAGAATGAACGCTGGTAGGCGAAGGCTAACTTTTAGCACTTCCTGATTTAGTTCAATCCCCGCCAGATGCTTCAGAATATATCAACCGTACATGGTTATGTTTAGTTGCCGTAATGATGCCACCTCTAGACTCTGTACTAGATATTCGCAACCGTTTATTTTCAAATGATTCCGAAAGAAACTTTTTTTTCCAAATTTTCTCAGAAAATGTGTACAATTTCTATGAAATATAACTGGTAAAAGATCAGAAACATTAATATCAACATTACTTAAAGATATACTATGCTCAAATTTGATATTAGAAAATATTGATTGTTAATTGTTTGTAAATATAAAAAAACATGTTTTGACTTTACACAAAGTATATATGTTATCTTTTAAACTCTACACACTATAGGTGGCCACACTATGAATATATATTGTCATTAAAAAAACTGGCGTTTTTTTTAAGAAAAGACCAATTTTACTTGATCTTTAATAGGGAACGCAGCTTTCCATACATAGTTTATTCATTCTTTTATTCAAATTAGACATATTCAGTAAGAATTATGAAGATTTCAATAAATTTATGTGATAAAAATAATTTACTTAAGGATGAGCATAGTATATCTAAAAACTTACAATTACAGTGGTCAGTAAATATAATCTTATCGATTGTGATATGGATACGATGTTACATGTACCCATCCCTGAATTGTAACACTTTCCACAATGTTCAATGTGTGCACCGCTTATGTACATATAAAAATTCGCACATTTATACTACATTTTACATAACATTTGCGAATAACATCACTTGACCAACCATAGGTTAGTGGCCGCTGGGAAAGACTGTATCCTGCAGTTGGTGCAAAAGATGGAACATCACACAAATTAGTTCGACCTATTGATAAGCCACAAGAACAATTCTATTCTGGATACTGTCACTTCCACGCTATGAAAACACATTCAGATGGCGACGTTTGTATAACTCTAACGCTCAAGATATCGTGCAATTCCCACTGAAACGTTACTACACATTATACAAATGAACTTGGCGTCAACAGTGACAGTAGTGATGTCCAGCTTTCACACTATGTACCAACACTTACTAGTATATCTTGAAAAAATCGCTTCTTTGTCATTGGTTGAAAAATTTACACTACAATAGAGTATATGAATGAAGTAACTTGTATTGTGTTTTTTTGTTGTTGTTTTTTTTTGTTCGTTTGTTGTTCGTTTGTTTTTATTTGATCTTTATATAAATTATGTTTATACATGTATTGTCTCCATCTTTAATGTGTTGATGGTTTATAGAAATACTATAACTAGCATATGTATGTAAGAAAACCCGCTGTATTGCAGTTTTAGCATAGTGATATTTTTATTATTTACGTTTTGAGAAAATCCCCAAAATTTATTCCGTATTACGAAGTCCATTTACGAAATCCGTTTAAGATAGAAAGGTCTATTAATATTAATATACGTTTATATTATTTAAGACAAATCTCCTTAATATTATGTTGGTAGTTGGGTTTAAATTGGTTCAAGTACGTTTATATTAATTAAGACAAATCTCTTTAATGTACATTTTTGTAGCTGGGTTTAAATTGGTTCAAAAATAGAATTTTTATTACGTAAAGAGAAAGCATTTTTAATTGCACCATTTGATGAAAATCATACATTCAGATGAACACATTTAAACCTGTATGATGGAATTAATGGGACTCATACACAATTCATATCAATGAAATGAAATAAAAAAAAACTTACGTTTAATAATGGAGTATATGAAAAATTATAAAGTAAGCATAGTACCATAAATGTAAAGGGTATTTAAATGACGCCAAAAAATTACGACGACCAGCGTTTCTTCTTAATCATTTAGGAGTTATTATGCCACTTAAAGGTCCTTTACCTACAGAAATATATTTAAGTATGTAAATTTATTAGAAAGATCGACACACATTTGCAGTATCCATCCAACTCAAACATATTGCAAAATACAATTGTTTAAGAAAATTTCAAAAACAAAAAATAAAATAATCATCATAATAACAAAATAAAAACAAATCAAAGAAGAAAAAACCTTTCATTAAACTTCATTTACTAAAATATTTTCATTAAATCATACACGGACATTTGAAAAATGATGTCACACAATGTTATGCACGGTGCCTTTACCACTAGACTTTATGTCATTATGTTGGACAAAAGAATGGTTCATGTAGTATTTTCTTACTTAATCTTTTAACATTTTATTGTTTTCAATAGCATAAAGTGAAAAGTCCGTCCATTCTAGTGAGTAAGACAGACATTAAATGTTTTCAAGGAAATAATCAGTATTTGTTTCGTTAAGAGAAACCGCGTATTCGAACTTTTTTTTACAAAAATAGTATTTTCCCCCCAAGATAAATTATATGTGTGTGTTACATATTAGAATGAGTTTTCTCTCTACACTTTACCCATTACAATGAAATATTTAAAAAGGTTAAAAATATAATTGTCTTTTACTTTGTGTTACCGGAAAAAATAATGCAATTTAGAATTGGCTCACTCAAACATGTACAGTTAATCGCAAATAAATAATTGTAATATGTCTATCATGGTACTATAAGCAATTAAACAAACCACTTATGACACCATATGTAACATATAGCGTGCTGATCTTGGAAGCAAAACTGCTTGATATCATTCCAGCGATGAGGAAAAGGGTTCCAATAGCCGTCAGCCATCTTTCATTTATCTTGTGTAGTAAAAATCCTAATGGCAAACCTGTAATTTAAATCAAGTAACTTTGATAACCCATTTACAAAGAAACAAAAACAAATAATGTTTGCCAAACTATATACCTTTTTACAATACGATCTTCCATATTTATGGATGTTACAATTCGCGCATGCGCATTCTGCGTGGGGCAAAAATGATGGCTACAATTTATCATACTTCAGGCTTAAATAGACGTAATTTCAAGTTATGTCACCCAGAAAACAGTAATTAACCATGGATATGAATATAAGCATGTATATCAGAAAAACACAATATTAGAAAGTTTCGAGCAATCTGGAACTATTTTTTCGTTACGAAATTTATGCGCCTGTCGTATGACAAAATTAACGCAGTGATCTCCCCTTAACATTTCAGCGTAAGTAACCGCTTCGCGGAGTTTGATTACTTTCGGTATTTGCAAATAAGAACATTAGGGTCTGAAATTCTGCTACCATTATTTGTTTGGTCTGACGACCCAAACAAATAAAAACGATATTACACTAGTGTAATAACACCTTGACGTAAATTTGACGTGGATAAATTTAGTATTTAACTACACTCATTCATTTGGTATCATACAGTTCTTTTGAAAGTGGATTGGGCAAGGCAGTAAGTGTCAAACAGATTGACACGTGGCCGGTTGTTTCTTTTCTTTTGCTTTTCCCAGCTACTTTACAATATCATTCAGCCGGGTCGTTTCAGTACCATGACATACTTGTAGTTAGTCACATAAAAGTATGAAAATCGTTATTTAGGTAACTTTTCCCTATACTAATCTCATAAATGTTAGTGCCAAATAGTGTGACATGCATTTACATGTGTTCAAAACAACCGGATAAAATATTTGTTATTTCACTAGCCATCTTAACTTTTAAAAATTTTGAAACATTATTAAAATATATGTAAGTGACATAACAATTTTCTGTTTAGCATCATAGTCATATCGGATAAAGAATAAATTCGGGTAAACTTAAAACTAAAACGCATCATTATCATGACTTTTCATGCCCCCGACATATAATAGCTGGGGCATATAGTGTTACCCTGTTCCGTCCTTCTGTCATTTCGTCATCATCAGTTTACGTTCTTAGTAACGGTTGAACACATTCAACTCAAATTTGACATATGGATATGTCATAAGAAAATACAGGTCAAGCTTGAATTTGCTTAAGGTTCGATGATTTTAGGCAGAGTTATGCCCCTTTCACTTTGAAAATAATATGAAATTTTCAGTTTCCCTTCATTATCTCCCCAACGGTATTACACATTCAACCCCAACTTGACATATGGATACGTCAAAGGAATGCGCAGATCAATTTCGAATTTGGTCATGGTTCGATGATTTTTGGCAGAGTTATGCCCTTTTCACTTTGAAAATATTATGAAATTTTCGTTTCCGTTCATAATTTCCCCAACGGTATTACACATTCAACTCCAACTTGACATATGGATAGTCAAAGGAATGCGCAGGTCAAGTTCGAACTTGGTCAAGGTTCGATGATTTTTGGTAGAGTTATGCCCCTTTCACTTAAAAAGAAATTTTCAGTTCCGTTCATTTTCTCCCCAACGGTATCACACAATCAACTCAATTTTGACATATGGATACGTCAAAGGAATGCGCAGGTCAGGTTTGAATGTGGTCAATCGTCATGGTTCAATGATTTTTGGCAGTTATATCCCATGCACTTTGAAAATAAAATGAAATTTTCATTTTCCGTTCATTATCTCCTCTAGAGTATCACACATTCAACTCAAATTTGACATATGGATACGTCAAAGAAATGGGCAGGTTAAGTTCGAATTTTGTCATGGTTTGATGATTTTTGCAGAGTTATGCCCCTTTAACTTTGAAAAAAGGGAATTTTCAGTTCCCATTCATTTTCTCCCCAACAGTTGTACATATTCAACTCAAAATTAAGATATGGATATGTCATAAGAATGCACTGGTCAATTATTTCGACTTTGGTCATGGTTTGATGATAGCTGACAGAGTTACCCCTCTTGAACTTTGAAAGAAATCAGAAATTTTTAGTTTCCGTTCATTATCTCCCAATGGTTGTACACATTTAACTCAAATTTGACATAGATACTTATCAGGAATAAGCAATTTAAAATTGAATTTGGTCTTGGTTCAATGATTTTGGACAAAGTTATCTCTCTTGAATGGTGGAAAAAATTTGAATTTTCAGTTTCAGCAATCATACTTCAGTTGAAATGTATGTAGCCATTATTGTGGCTACAAATATGCAATATGCAATTTACAAAAGGTTAACACTACTGAATAGTTTCAGTGCCTTGAACTTTGTATAAAAATGGTTTGTGTTAACATTGAATAATTTAAGGGCTTTGAATTTAAAATGAAAAAAAAATAGTTTGTGCAAACAAATTTGGAACTAAATATTTTAACATCTGAAATTTTGGCTGCATGCGGGGGCATCCGTGGCGTGACGACACATTTCTAGTTTAAAATGATAATAAAAAAAAAACGAATAAAGATCAACAAGGCAAAGGCAACGTTCACAGGACGCGGCCCCCGACACACTCAAAAAACCTTGAGCGGACATAAGGGTGAAAGGAGTGGGACATGTAATGTGAAATAATATCAACTAAAACACACACTTGGGCGGCTTTCTGACGGCGTCCAAGGAAAGTTTAAAACGCCGAGGTCAGCGCAGTAAGATCGCAAACATAGACGTAGTATCGCCACAGTATCATAGTCACATCGCATAGAACACCTACCGATGGCGCCAATTTTGAGCATCCTCAAAACAAACGCCGTCGCTCGGCGTTCTGATAAGAGCACAGTGGAATCGCAGTGAGGGTGCCGTAGCAACTCAGTAGTATCTCCTACAGCGGAACAGGAGCGCCGTGCAATTGCAATAGAAACGCCGAATTGACGCGGCGGTTATCCATGGCGCTTGTACAGAGATTGTGCGGCATCTCTACTGCGCTTATACTGCGTGTGAACGGCGCTTTTAAGGAACTTAACGATTTTAGCACAGTGTGAGCGCCAAAAGAACGCCGTGTGAGTGCCGTAAAAGCGCAGGAGAAGCGCAAAGAACGCAGTAGAAGCGCAGTCCGAACGCAGACAATCGCGAAATTAAACGCCGTGGAAGCTACGCAGAATCGCCATGATTATGTGAAGACGCCATTTAGATAAATATATAGTTTATTCATATAAGACGTGTACAAAATGCACAGGGTCACGTTTAAGGCCCTGTCTCAATAGACTGCTTGCAAGGCGCTGTTAACTTTAACAAAAGCCTTGAGATCGCAAGAAAAATCTGATATTTTTGATGACATGGAGACTTCATGGCGTCTCCATGGCGTCCTCACTGCGATCATGGCGTTACTACAGAGTTTCCACGGCGTTGTTATGCGTTCTTATGGCGCTTTAATTGTCGATTGTCTGCGTAAAGACCGGGCTTCTGTTGGGTTTTTTTTCGCTTCCACAGAGATTTCACGGCGCTCTGAAATCGAAAGCTCCGTAAAAGCGCCGTGCACACGTATAATAAGCGCGGTATAGACGCTACACAATCTCCGTACAAGCGCCGTGGCTAACTACGGCGTTTATTTGGTGATCATTTTTGCGCTTTCATGGCGCTCCTGTTGCGTTGAAGGATATGCTACAGAGTTGCTACGGCGCCCTTCTTGCGACCTCACTGCGCTCTTATCAGAACGACGGGTGACGGCGTTTGTTTTGAGCATGCTCAAAATGCCATCATTTGGCGTTCTATGCGATACCACTCAATGCTGCGGTGATGCTTGCGATCTTTCTGCGATCACCTCGGCAATCTGAATTTTCTTTGGACGCCGCGAAAACGCCGCACTATTGTGACAGGGGTTTAAGTCTCCATTTTATAAATTTATCACATTTTATTGCGATCTCGTGGCGCTTGGTTGATTTTAACAACGCCTTGTAAACGCAGTGACCGCGCAGTCTAGTATGACAGGGCTTACCTTAAATTCATAAGTTCTAAAATATTACTTAAGTTTTTATATGAACTATTTCAACAACAATTAAGTTGACCTCTTTATTTGCTTATATATATATTTTAACTTATGTGTACGGTTATCTCAATGTCAGCCTGTAATCGTTAGAGGGAATTCTAAAACAATCATCTTGTCCATGCCTTTTTATGACTGTCTTGATCACAAAGCTATAAAATAGAGAACTACAGAATCCCTCATGAAGCCCAAAACAACAAAATTGAAAATGTGACAGGCTCGGTTTGATTGAGCCTGTTCATGGACGGTACTGGAAAGTGCAAGTTACCGTCCACGCCCGCTAGCACCGGATTAAGCACAATTCAAAATTAACACGAAAATGGTGAAATTTTGAATTAAGAATGTTCATACGGCGGTTATCAATGTGACACAGTAATGCCATTCCATGAAAAACGGTGTATGATCCCCAAGTAAAAGAATGCTTGTGCCCTTAACGAGAAAACAATGAGCGGAACTAAACAAAATGGAATTTTGAAAGGGGATCTGAGGTTATGAAGCCTGTATATCACAATCATATTAGACGTCAAAAGACAAATTAAAAAAAGCAGCCAACATATCCTAAGGGTGATTATAAAGTATTCAAGTAGGAATACTGGAACCAACCAAGTTGAAAATGGCCAAAAAAAAAAGAACCACATGACATATGTATATATACAACAATAATGTCGTGCTGAACGATCTTCAAGGATCGGAAATATAACATCATTGATTAAATGTACGGGGAGACTTTTTACAGTCGCCACACGGCACAAATAACACGGATATGACAATAAAATAGAGAAATAAAGAATCCATAAAGAAAGTGCAACACAACAAAATTAAAAATGTTGCAGGCTCGGTTTGATTGAGCCTGTTTATGGACGGTACTGGAAAGTGAAGGTTACTGTCCACGCCCTTAGCACCGGCTTAAGCAGAATTCAATATAAATCCATCTTTTGTGTTTTTGTTAGAAGCTATTTTATATATTTTCTACTTTTTACCTGAAATTACAAGTACAAATTGGGGATCAAATTCTTCCACATTACTGAAATTATACAGAAGTCTTATCATATCAAAATTAAATTATGGTTCTGTAGTATATGGGTCTGCAAGAAAATCATATCTTCAAATGCTAGATACCATACATCACCAGGGTTTACGATTAGCTTTATGTGCTTTTCGCACCTCACCTGTAGAAAGTCTATCTGCGAAAGTTGGGGAACAGTCACTTCATCTACGTCGAAAAAAGCTATCACTTCAATATGCAACTAGAATTTCATCTCATAGCAAAAATCCAGTATGATCAAATAGTTCTTCTTCGATGCCGAATTGGACACACTAAAATTACCCACTCTTATCTCCTCACGAATGACAATGCCCCTTTCTGTGTAGCTTGTAATGAAAATTTTACTGTCAAACATTTTCTTCTTGAATGTCATGATTTTTCACAGGCCCGTAATAGATTTTATCATGTAAACTCACTCAAAGAACTCTTTAATACAATTCCATCAAAAAACATCATTGATTATTTGAAAGAGATAAACTTGTACTCTAGGATCTAATTGACTCATTTTTATTGTCATTTACAAAACATTACATAACATTTTAAGCCTATTATAGCATTCGGCACGATATGGCCAGTTATGTGTTGACGTGCCGTAAAAATCCAAACAAACAATGACCTCAGTAGTGTCTATGAATTTCTATTACATTTCTATGAATGGTTATGCCCAACGCAGATTGCGCATACGCGAGAAAATACTACTTTCATCTACATCACAGTACTCAAATACTACATAGCAACGTATCGCGTTATCATTTGTCAGATCGATATATCATTTAGTGAATTAAATGATGTTTATATTTACCTAATACTACATAATATTATACGTACTGGTTTGATATTAAGTATATCAATCTGATAATGCCAAAAATAGAAAGAAAAACATCTGAAAGTAGTTCACTGCTTAAAATAGTGAATAGAATCTACAAGTTACGATTTTGAACTATTAGATTTTTTCTGTAATGGTTTTAAGACTTTCTATCTCGATGGAATGCGTGATTGTTGATTTGAGATATTTAAGAAAAACAAACGTTAAAAGTTTTAACTTTACTGTATATAGTTTTTCATTAGTGCACGCGTCATTTGACAAAACGTTTTAGTCAAAAAGAAACTTAAGAACGCACAACATGGCAATACGTTTTAAATAAGCCTTTTCGTGTACGGCTACCTTTTATATCTTGTACCACCGACTTTTACAGAAATCAGCATATCAGCAGGAAAAAGGTGTTAAGTTAGAATTTAGAAACATCAACGAATCTGTCATTATTTGGTACCATTCCATAAAATACTTTTTTTCTGTAACTATATTATATACCTAACATAGTGTAAGAAAAAAACGATTGATATGTGAGTTAGAAAATAAACGGCAGACTCCTTGATAAATAGAAATTTAACCGTTAGAAACGTTGGAACTTTTAGAAAAAGCTGTTTCTCGTTTGTTTTTTTTTTGTTTTTTTCTGTGAATCAAAGATTGTGTGGCGTTAAGAAAATAAAAACACGCAAAACAAAACAAAATAGACGGTTATGAAGCCTAGAGACGATGTTCTTCTGCAGCTATTGCTGATTTATAAACAAACATATCAATCGCTTAGGTACTTAGCATTTTGGAAGCATATAATGTTAAAAAATGTCCATTATACGGGTTCTGTATAGATCTAAAAATATATCATACATGTAGTTAATGAAATAAAAAGAAAATTACCAGTAAGTCCAAGTAGACCGTTAAAAAGTGAGAAAATCCAGGCAGTTTCCGCATGCGATGTTTTTAATTCTGTTTTAATTTCACTGTATAAAATACCAAATGAAATAGCCATACCTATAGAGACAACATGAGCAAGATGACTCCCTACAACTATTAAAACATTAAAACAATGCCGTTTCATCATTTAATGCAATAATTATGGCGATTTTGGTAAGACGCGACAGACAAAAAACTGGAATATCTATGGTTTACATATAACTGAATTTTATCATAAGTTTTTAAGTGCTTCATTGGCATGAGGGCTGATTATCAAAATTCGTAAACTAGAAATCATCGTCGGGAAGAGAAACTTACTCGTTTTTTTGTATAATAAAAAGTTCAGAATGTATTGGGATTCAGTGGGGATCACTGCGTAAAGATTGTCAATTGACAGGCGCATTAATTTTCCTAAAGAAAAAATAGTTCCCGGTTGGTCGAAAATTTCTTATATTGTGTTATTCTTATAGATATACATGCTTATATTAAGCTCCATGATTATTTACTTCAGTGTTAAACAACAGGTTTACCGTGAACAAAATATATCGAAATTAATATGGGTTACAAACTCTAATTTAAAATAATATGTTATTCTTCAGGCTATTATCTTATATCTGACCGTATACGCTCGCTTTGGAAGCGAGAGATCTGAAGTTCAAATCCCAGTTCAGGCATTTTTTGTTTTGTTTAAGCCAAATAAACATTGAATTGAATATTAGTGTTGCCATTAGTCTTGTAGTTATAACACTGGAAACAGCATTGGTGACACTATACAAACAAACTGGTTTATAATCTCACAACCTTCACCTTCTGACATTCTGAGACTCGAACAAATTCAGCGCCTTCTGTGCTTTGATTATATATATTGAAGTCACTAAGAGCGGGGTCCCTTGTTGACGTCGTTTCCATATTAATATTTGTACTATCCTCCTGGTGATATTGTGAAACCGGTAGAGGTATAATTAAATTATATAAATTAAGCATAGGTTTGTTATTTTAACTTTTACGGTAGTGTGGGATATACTATAATTATTATGTATATTACGATCAGTAGACACTTATAAGTCAAGAATATCTGTACGTTAAGATAAAGCATTCGTTACGAATTATACTATTTTTAATCTGGTTTTTCTATTTTTTGAAGACACCCATTTATTAAATAAAGAATATAAATGAATCGTGAAAGTAGTAGATCTTTTAAAGGTGGCGGTTAAGTTTGTTACTGACCATCCCTCACATGCTATGCATAAAATGGGTGATTTACGTAAGAAATAACAGATATCAAAGGTCACATTGAAATGTTATTTCAATTGAACTGCTTGATACCCGTACAAATAATCGCCTTAACGGCATTTAGCCTTACTGACACACATTTAAATTTCACACTGCTATTGAAATTTTCTATAAAAGTAATTAATACTTTTTATGAAGTAAGTTTGGTCTACTAAAAAAATGAATGACATTTGATAGAAACTCATAGTCGAGTTATCAACGCTTAAGGTATTGAATAAAGGAAACAGTACTTATGCACTCTTGAAGAAACTCGGCTAGGTGTTTTTTACAAAGAGGTCATTGTGTGCTAAACTAGCATTTTAATAATAAAACAGCAACAAAATACATGCAATAATAAAAGTGATATTACTTGCCTCTTTACTTACAAATAGAACCGTGCTAATAAATAACGAAAATATCAGAAAATTGAATATCTGAACAGACGAAAGTCTCAAATGGAAACGATTTCATTATAAATTGAAAACGGAATAAAATATTCGCTTACAAAATATGTGCTATCCAATTTGACGCTAGTATACAAGCAGCATCTTTTTCAATCACGATATTTTTTCATGCTTCAAACACAAGTTTCTGCCGATTACAGCTTTATATTTTTTTAACACACCTTTTTAGCTCTAAAAGTATTTAAATTTGAACAAGAACGCTCGAACGTGGAGTCATTTGGCAGTTACAATGAAGGGGCTACTAAATATTGGTTGGCGAGCTTTGTCGGTCTTGGTTATTTTAATCATGTCCATGATACATATTTTTATTCAATAGTTTTCTTATAATTATCACATGCTTTATTGGTCGTACTTTTTTGGTTTAATTCTAGATTTTAAAATTGAGCTTTTTCATTAAAGTATAATAAAGGTTTTTTGTTCAAATGCTTTGTAATTAATCACTTAGGCCTATCGGCCTTCGTGATTATATTATTGCACATTTGAATCGTGCATTATTCTACAACAATCAAAACTCAAAATTGAAACATAGTTTTTTAAAACGAGAATTTGTTGGGGTTTACTTATTGCGAAGGGCAAGTGTTATATCACACAGTGATTTTATTATGGAAATAACTTAAAATAATTGTTACAATAAGGCTTCAGTTACAAATGAAATAGGGACTTTAGTAAATACGTTTTTAAATACAAATCAATACAAAGGAACTACTTGCAAATAGAAACGCCTACCTTTTAAATGTCAAATCCAACTAGCCTAAAACGTTAAAATGACTTTTCATTCAATATTTCAATGCAATATCAATACCCAATATAATCTAAAAGTTACAGTTCAAGTTTTTTTATGGTTACTTCTGTACATAAATTGATGCAGGTATAAAATCATTAAATCAAAGATTTTCACGAAAAAAACGAGATCTTTTTAACAAAGAAAAACAAGATCAATTTGTTAAAAAAAACTTTGCCACCGCATTAATAAAACACTAAATAGTAAGAACAGAAGAACAATTGAATTTTGACAAAATATAGGAGTGTCTAGTGAATATTTCAGCATCTCAGATAATAGACAATGTGCAGTGTGTCTTATGTTAAGAAACATAGGCCAAAGTATAAGAATTAATCTAAAATAAAAAATATCCTTACTTGATGAAACTTTGGTATTTACTGTAGTACAATAGCTTTGTTAAACTTTGAATCACAGTTACAGTTATTTTTTTTCTTAAATACTGGTTGCTATGGAAGGCAATGGTTGCTAGCGGAAATCACTTGTTGCTATGGAAATGTATGACTGCTATGGAAGTCAATGGTTGCTATGGAATGTCAATGCTTGCACTGGTTGTTAAGGGTGTTTTTTTTTGGTTGCCATGTAATGTCAATTGTTGCTATGGAGGCTGGGCCAAATTTGACCCAAAAGATATAACTTGTATAACTTGTTACAAGAACATAACGCCCAAATTCTGAGGTCTTCCTAAACCCGTAAAACACATTATCACATACTCGTGTCGCTTTTGCGACTTCGTAAAAGTGCTATTGCACGACCGTGCATATAGATTCTAATTTGCCGTTACGTCATTTGCGTTATACAATCATAGTGTAAAGACGCGCTAGATGCTAACTAGCGTTATACTGTAAGAGCGTCAATGAAAAATGATTCTTTCTTCACTTTAAACATCTTTATTTTTGGTGATAAATAGAATATTAAATTCGAGCAAGTTCATTACTGAATTTATTGAACTCGTCGAACTAAATAATATTATGCACGCCAGAGGCTCGCATAATATAGTTTTATTCAACACGTTTAATAAACTCAGTTAAGAACCTACTCTCATTCAATATCCTCTATTTGATGAAAAATAAATTATTGTCCTTGATTTTCATATTTTTCAAGCTATTTTTTTTATTGATCGTTCCGACATTTAGTATTGATCTCTAGATTGACTTTACCTTCACATTATGTCATTTCAATAAGAGCTATTCCATAAAAGCGTATATAATTATTTATAACAAAAATATGTACTTTTGATAGTTTATCTGTAAAATTGTATATAAGTGTTCATAACAAAACATGAATTTTAAAAGTAAGAAACATATATAGAAAAATTCATAACATAAATAGATATATATTTTGTACGATTTTATCTGTAAAAATGCATTTAATTGTTAACATGAACACAATAGTCAAACCCTATTAATTATTTTAACATTTTACCACATGGATAAGTCAAAACATTATGAAAGAAATATATTATAAATGAGTCGTTTCTATATATTCATTTTGTTCATTGCATTTCTCATCGCCAGTCTGTCTAGCGCATGTTCCCCGTCTACGGAAGTCGACGACCAAGTTGACAAACACCATCATTGCCGCAAATAACATCATACACCCTCCAAATACAATGACCCGTTCTCATTGCCATACGAATCGGATACAAAACCTATTGAAAACGAAAAGTCACTCTATATGTTCAGAAAATATATACATGTAGTATGTATTTCGTCACTTTAGTGCAGTGACTGGTTAACTCCTATTAAATTATATATAAAGTTAACCCATTACTGCACCTAGGTGACGATTTATATTACATGAACGGATTCTGTAAAATAGCCTTGTAGTGGAAAAGCGCTCCCTCTTGTTCATATCTGTTCTTACAATGGCATACCGATATTTGTATGGAGCGTTAGCCAATACCAGATAAGAAAAATGCCATTCTAGTACCATATCAGTATCAGTAGCAATAATTCTTAGTATTTGTAGGTCTCCTTTACAGTTTACAAAATTTTAAAATACACCAAAATTTATTCATCAACATTTGTGGTTACTAAACTAGTTACGAAATATTGTTAATGTGAATGAAATTCGTTACCAGCTAGTGGCATTCCAGCTGTGAGTGATATTCCTGTCGTCGCAGAAATCATTCCATATCCTATCGGGAGCTGCTTCTTTCCAAGATAGTAGGAAACAACGGCAGTAAACAATCCAAAATAGCCCCCTGAATTCAAAATAACATCTTTCAATATTTAGTCACTTTGCGAATATTTATTTACATATATTTAATGTATTTCAACACAAAGGCTAACAGCTTGTGTTTGTGAATCTGCTCAATTGTTTTGTATTAACATGCAAAAAAACAAATAAAGTTTTCCACATATATACTTGTAATAAAATGTTGCTGTTTCGACAAAGAAACCACATTAGCTTTGAAATAAAAGTGACAGATTTGAGCATGTTTATAGACTTAGTTTTTTTTTTCAAGTTAAAAAAGAAGTTAATTTTTAATCAGCTAGCGGTGACTAAATTTTCCCACACAATCAGTGCAGACCATGATCAGGTACCCGTTCGCCATTCAGTCAATTTATCATATTTTAAATATTCCTTAAAATTATTAATGGTCTTGTCAAAATTGGAAAATGAACACGTCCATTGAAGATATTAAGTGTGGTAAGGGATAAGCAGATATTCGATAATAAATTACTTGGTCACCTGTAATGTTTGTATTATTAGCTTCACTGACCATTATTATCTTTTTTATCGAATGGCATACACAGGTGAAGTTATTCAATTGTTTTTAAGAATTGTTGACTTAGATGTTGCAGATATCTAAATTAGCTCTCATACTTCCAGTTTTGATGTTCAAGACGAAAGTGAACCTTTCTGCATGATCAGGACGTAAATGAACCTGTCTCCAACTGGCTTTCATTTACAAGATACAAAGATGCTGAATACCTTAACAAATATCTCAAAACATTTACGTACCTGAAAAAAGTCCCACAAGTACCGACAATACCATAAATATATGCAACGACTTTGCCAAAATCATAGCAGTAGATGTAACACCATATCCAAGAAGTGAAATTCTAAAAATCCATACAACTTGATTGTTGAACTTTGATGCAAAAGCCCCACAAATAAGGCGCCCAAAAAGATTACCAACGCCTATAACAATGATGCAAACGGCTATTTCCTTACTGCTTAGTCCCTTTTTTTTCTTGCATTAAGTCGGGGAGAAATGTTGAAGGGCCAAACAAAGCCGCAGCGGCTATACCATTCGAAACGAAGAAGACCATGAACTTGACATTTTTCAAAATTCCTATCATAGCTTTTCTTACTTCAACATTATCACTATCGTCATCGTTGTTATTATTGTTAGAAGAAACGAATGAAGCAAAAAGGCCGGAAGAGCTTATACCGCCTAGAACAATAAATGTAATCTTCCAGTCGTACTGTTGAATACAGATCGTAAAATTAAAGGTGGTAAAATTAAGAGCCAATGGCGGAACCAGAATTTGCTATGGTTAGCGCTCGAGGGCACATTTTTACACTGAACTTACGAACTACAATAGTATTTGAGCAGTAGTGAATGATTCCAGCACCAAGTCCTGAAATGAAAATTTAGACTGCTTATACATTATACTT
The DNA here is from genome assembly GCF_026571515.1 of Ruditapes philippinarum. Classification (NCBI taxonomy): domain Eukaryota; kingdom Metazoa; phylum Mollusca; class Bivalvia; order Venerida; family Veneridae; genus Ruditapes; species Ruditapes philippinarum. The sequence continues at coordinate 359,368 of NW_026866837.1, forward strand.
AAGGTTAATGTTTCAAAATGTTAATAATATAATTTGCAGAGAAGGGGCACACCATGTTATTTGCATTAAAGAAGAATGAAATGTTTCCAACAACCATTGCATTACATGCTGTAAACTGGCTTAGATTTCGGACTTACCACGGATATCACATTGTCTTATAACCTGTCATTGATATTCATGATTTAAGTTTGATAATGCATTTGTTCTTTAAATTCAAACCATTATTTTAAGACACGAGTCATTAGCATTGTCCTGTTAATTGAAGCAAAACAGATATACACTTAAAATGTCTATTGTGTTAGAATGTTTAACAAATAGCGATTGTTTGTTCAGTGTTTAAAAATGTTTTATATGTCAGGCCGACATTTATGTTTTGTGACATAATTGCCAGCTGTATACAAAGAAAATAGTTATTATTATAATTTATATTGACAGTTTTGTAGTTTAGTTGGTTTACAAGCATTTAGTAAATTTAAGTTAAGCCAGATCACAACTATGTCGCAAAAATTAACTTTAATGGACAATAGAGTGTCCACACTTGAAAGCAAATTACACGAATCGTCACGCAAAATCAATGATATAGAGACAAGCAGAAATTATGATGCGCAAATTTGTGATGAAATAAGTCAGAAACAAGCCAAAATAGATTCAAGCCTCCACGACCAACAGCGTACCAACTCCAATCTTTCGCGCGAATTTGATGAATTAAAATCCGAAAATAGCAGATTGTCCGATGAGCTTGTGGATCCTCAGTCTCGCTCAATGAGAGACAACTTAATGTTCTACAATTTTAAAGAGTTGTCGTCCCCTGAAGAGCGCAAGAATGAAAAATGTTTAGAGTTAATATATGACTTCTGTGTAAACAAATTAGGCATGCCTGATTTTCGACATAATGTAAAAATAGACCGTGCGCACCGTGTAGGCAGTTTCTCCGCCACTAAGACCAGACCTATTGTCGCCAAATTTAACTTTTTTCAAGATAAACTTTCTGTTAAACAGACCGCTTATTCCAAGCAAGAGGAAACTGGCATTAAAGTGGGCGACCAATATCCTAAGATAATACAAGAACGCAGAAGAAAACTCATTCCGCATCTTGTAAGTGCAAAGGAGCAGAATAAGAACGCTGTCCTAGCTTACGATAAACTTTTTATAAATGGCCAGCGCTTCATTCCACCATCAAACTAGGATAATGCCGAGAAGCAGCAAAATATTAAAGTGTTATCCTGGAACGTTCAAGGTATTATAAATAAGTTATCTGAAAGTGACTTCCTGAATTTAGTTAATGAATATGACGTGCTCTTGTTTACTGAAACCTGGCATTCTAGAATAACTAATATTCAAATAGATGGATATCATCACTTTTCATGTCCTAGACCTAAATCTAATAAAAAGGCTAAACGCTCTAGTGGCGGTATTATTATCTATTACAAAGATAAGTATATAAACAAAATTGAGCTTGTTTGTTTGAATATGAAAGGCATAGTATGGATTAAATTAAAGAAAGAATATTTTGGGACCGAAAATGACCAGTATTTATGTACTTGTTACATTCCGCCAAATGAATCTAATGTGTACAAACGTGCTTCCTCTGAATTATATCAATTTGACTTTTTCGAGCAATTAAACGCTGATATCATCAAGTATAAATATCGGGGTGACACATATTTGACAGGTGACCTGAATGCCAGGACAGGTCAAAGATTGGATTATGTTGAGAACATTAACCTCGACCGTTACATTGATATGCCGAATGAAGATGGATCTATACGAGCAATACCTGCACGCTTTTCTCGTGATAACACTGTGAACGCCTTCGGAAATAAACTGTTAGCCTTATGCAAAGAAAATGACCTTTTAATTTGTAACGGTCGCCTTGAACGAGGAGATTTTACTTGCTACAATGCCAGTCGGAATGTGAAAGGGGCTAGTGTTGTCGATTATTTGATAACTGACTATAGAAATTTTGCAAGTTTTTCAAATATGAATATATTGGAATTGACAGAATTTTCTGATCATTGCCCACTTGTATTTTCATTAGATTGTGAGCATATGATATTTTATCACACTGATTTATTAACTTATGATAAAATTGTGTGGACTGATACTGATCCAGATTTATTTCAATCTTTGTTGAACGATAAAAAATTATTATTGGATGAATTGTCGGTTAAATTAGCTTCGGATGAAATTGATATTGATATGTGTATAAATAACTTTACAGATATTGTATATGATATATCTTTTAAAATGAATGGTAAAACTTTTCACACTAAAAAGTCTAAAAAAGCAATTAAAAAAGTGCCATGGTTCGACAATAGTTGTAAACAGGCAAAAACATCTTTCTTGAAGAATAAAAGAATTTTCCATAATAATCCTTCTGAAGCAAATAGAGCTAACTTTTTGAATAGTAGGCGTATGTTTTGTAATGTAAAAAAGAAAGCAAAACGTAACTTTAATTACAAGGAAAAAGTTAAATTGTCTTCCATGAGTAAACATAGTCCAAGGAAATTTTGGAAGTATATAAATAAATTTAGAAATAAGGGTTCAACAAATGTATCTGATGTTAATATTTCTGATTTTGTAGACCATTTTAAGAATATCTCCAGCAATCAGCAGCCTTATTATTCTCAGGAAAATGAGCATAATAGTAGACCCGAACAGCTGTTTATTGATAAATTAGATTGCGCATTTACTGTAGAGGAAGTCTCTAAAACAATACGTTCTATGCAGAGACACAAGAGTGCTGATTATAGTAAAATTGTAGCAGATTTTTTTATTGATGCAAACACTTTTATAGCTCCATACCTTGTTGTATTTTTTAACAAAATATTTGATACTGGAATTTATCCAAGTGCCTGGTCTAAAGGTATTATTGTTCCGATACACAAAAAGGGGATATCTCTAATCCTTCCAATTATCGAGGAATCACCCTTGTCAATGTACTTGCTAAAATATTTTCACTTATTCTTCGAAATAAATTAAACATATGGTGTGAAGAGCAAAAAATGTTTAATGATTCTCAATTCGGTTTTAGAGACAATAGGTCTACAACAGATTGTGTATTTTTACTCCATTCTATTATTCAAAATATAGTCAATTGTAAATTGAAACTATATTGCGCATTCATCGACTACGAGAAAGCTTCCGATACTATTGTTAGAGATGCGTTATGGTTAAAGCTTTTGAAACTTGGTATAAGTTGTAAAATGTTAACTATGTTACAGTCGATATATGCATCTGTTACCTCTTGTGTAAAATTGTCATCTTCGATGCCTCTCTCTGATTTTTTCGACGTTACCCTTGGATTAAAACAAGGGGAACCACTCTCGCCGATTTTATTTATCCTTTTTGTAAATGATATATGTGACAACATTGATTATAACTCTCTTACTGACAATGATCTTAACCAGTTATCTATGTATATGTTGCTATTTGCTGATGACATAGCGCTCTTTACCACTGACCCGCACAGCTTACAAGCCCAGTTAGATGCAGTCTATAGTTATTCCATGAAATGGGGTTTAAAAATAAATGTCAATAAATCAAAAATATGTATATTTGAAAAACGTAAACAAAGACATCATTTTCAAAGGTTTATAAATGGTGAAATGCTTGAAGTTGTTGACCATTTTTGCTATTTAGGTGTAAATTTTACATACACTGATAATATGAAAACTGCTGCTATTACGCTGTCTGAACAAGCTTTGAAAGCATACAATTGTTTGTTAGGGTTATTCAGTAGAGTAAATTTAGATATAAAAACTAAAATGTCACTTTTTGATTCTATGGTGCTAGCAATTTTGTTATATAATGCAGAGGTTTGGGGTATTTATGATTGTAAAGAAATAGACAAAATTCATGTTAAATTTTGCAAGTATATACTTGGTGTACGTCAGCAAACACCGAATGTTGCTGTGTTTGGTGAGTTAGGAAGATTTCCTCTTTCTGTTATTTCTAAAGAAAGAACTCTTAAATTCTAGTAAAAAATTATGAAAAACCAGGACTCACCAATGTACAACATGTTTGTAGACCAGTGTAATCGAAATGTTGATTGTAATTGGGCAAGCAGTATAAAACGCTTGTTAGACAGCTTAGGTTGTAGTGATATTTGGCTTAACTTTAACTTAAATTTTAATTATATGCCAATGTTAAAGCAGCGTCTGCGAGACCAATATTTACAGAACTGGAATACTTCTATACAAAATATGCCCAAGCTTGATTATTACAGAAAATTTAAAACTTCTTTTTGTTATGAAAAATATCTTGATGTTTTAACAAATAATGTGTTAAGAAAAGACTTTGCTTGTTTCAGACTAGGCTCGCATAACTTAGAAATAGAAACTGGAAGATTTTTTAACATTGATAGAAACGATCGCAAATGTAAACTATGTACATGTATATATAACTCTATTGAATCAGAATACCACTTCCTTTTATGTTGTCCAATTTATACTGTTATAAGAACCAAATATTTAGGAAACATTTCATGGCCAACTATACAAAAATTTTCGACTATATTGTCCACTAATAACAAAAAGCTTATTCTTAAATGTGCTCACTATGTTCATAATGCATTTAAGTTGAGGCAACAGTCTCTGGAAGATGTAACTGCTTCTTAATTAGTTTCATTCTTGTACTCTTTTTGTTATATATTGTATGATGTAATGTTTGTAACTATTTAACTTTTGGCCATATTTGTCATGATACTCTGTGAATGGCCAAAGGTAATGTTTATTTGCCGATTTGCCAATAAAATGAAATGAAATGAAATATAATTTATATTGACAGTTTTGTAGTTTAGTTGGTTTACAAGCATTTAGCAAATTTAAGGTTACAATACTTTGGATTTCAATTTAACAAAATATGAATTATTTTAACTTACCACTGATAAGTCCATATGTTATATAAAGAGTAGTGATTGCGGAGGCAAAACTACTGGTTATCATTCCGACTACAAGAAGTAAAGTTCCCACAACTGTGAGCCAACGTTCTTGTACTTTTACAAGTATAGGACCTAATGGTAAACCTGAAATAGAAAGTGGCACATATATAGGACTTGATAATTAACCTGAAATAGGTATTGGCATAAGACCTTACGGTAAACCTGAAATAGGTATTGTTATACGACCTTAAGGTAAACCTGAAATAGGTAAAAGTATAAGACCTTACGGTAAACCTGAAATTGGTATTGGTATAAGACCTTACGGTTAACCTGAAATAGGCATTGGTATGTGTACGACCTTACGGTAAACCTGAAGATGTCATTTGTATAAGGCTTTACGGAAAACTTGAAACCAATATTGGTAAACTTGAAATAGATATTGGTACACCTCCTAATGGTAAACCTGAAATAGGTACTGAATATATTTTTCGTTGGGAGCTGCAATTTTACTACTTTTTTATTACCAAAGGTTGTATTAACTCAGTCGAGTTTAAATTGTCAACTTATCAAAATTTTAAATAAATAAATAAATAAATAAGTAAATAAATAAATAAATAATAAAAGAACTTACCAATGATTTGAGTTAATCCATTAAATATGGAGGCTATCCAGGCCGCTTCATAATGTGAAGTTTTAAAATCATTTCGTATTTCACTGTATAGAATACCAAACGTAATACTCATTCCAATTGAAAGAATATGACCAAAATGACTCCCCAATACAATAAATACTTTAATAATGGTGTCATTCATTCTTAGTTTAATAGTAGACATTAAAAAACTTTAAGTAAAAAGAACGTTCAGTCGCACTTTGGTAAATCATTCAAGTGTCTTTATATAGTCATTGTTACTTGTATAAATTAAATTTAAGGTCAAACTGTATGTGGCTTCCTGGCAAGTTTATTTTGAATAAACATCAGTGATCTTCATTGATGAACAAAAAAAAACTGTTTCACAAAAATATCACCATTGATTAAATTCACTTCTTAGTCATGAAATATCTGTGTATGTTGATATTTGTTGCATGAACATATCTCGCGACAAAGGAGACCTTAAAATAAAATAAAGTAGCGTGTATCGACTGTATGCGATGGTGATGATATAGTATGTTGATATATATAGTTTGAGTTTATCTGTCAATTAGGAATACATTATAACACATATTTTTGAAAATATTCGGTCACACTTCGGTTCTGTCCGTGTAGTATGGAGTATTATTATATAACTAATGTTTTGAGAAGTCACACTAGCTTGATGTTTAGGTCGTTGTCACATCTGCAATAGCACACATATAGCCTATATACGAGAGATCTGTGGATCCTCAGAAGCAACTTAAAAACAATGTTTAGTCTCGTTTGGTATTGTATTTTACGGAATTGAAATAACATTTATTGGTTTGAATCCGAATGAAATTTACATATTTATTCTTTAACAAAGTTATTTCAAAAGACACTATAAGACTTTAACCAAAATAAGTGCAAAACATAATTGATTAACAAAACGCACAAAGTGAAAAACAATCATAGGTCCAATAATGTTGAAAATATAACAATGTTGATAATTCATGCAAGGCATACATACGCGACCAAAGGTGCTAGTCGCATTCATTAATCTTGTTATGCATGTAATATAATATCAATATATTAGAAAAATAAAATAGATTTTTTTATTGTCTATAACAATATCAATATGAATGTACTGAGTACCAAAATCAAAATTGTATTTTCTATTTTAATATTTTTAATATATTGATATTATATTACATAAATAACAAGATTAAAAACATATTTTAGGTCAAATCTATGCGACTAGCACACGTAGGACATTTAGAAACATAGTTGTATTGCGCTATCACGATTAAATTTAATCTCTTACTTGTTGCGTAAATCTCGCGAAATTTACCGAACATTTATCGAAGATTAATATACATTGTGCATTAACCGTATAATCAGGTTAATAAAATCATCAAACCTTTTACTTTCGTTTTCATCGGCACGGACTAAACGTCGGCTGAATGTATTTATTGCCATCTCGGTACAGTCATAAAACAGAAAATGTGCATGAATATCGTTTTCTTTTTATGCCCCCCCTTCAAGGGAGAGGAAGTGTTACACGAGGAATGAAGTTCTTATGATAACTTGTCAAGGAGTTCTTGTAATAACTGTCACGGAGTTCGACGGAAAACTATTGTATATACTGCAAAACACTCGTCAGAATGGTAATTTTCATCGTTAAAAAGTGAGTTTTAGGTGCTCAATAAAACTTTAATGATTAAGTATACCGAAACTGTTCAGGTTACATGTTACATGGCAAATTTCCAGTGTAACTGGTGGTGGAAGACATCAGGTGCACCCATGCATTATTTCAGGCACAAATGGGCACCTGAGTAGAACCATCGACCTCCCGTACGCTAGGCCAGGTAGATTCCTTACATGAAAGAACCAAACCAAAAGTCCCTGGCAGGTTTTGAATGCACGACAAGTTTAACAACAATTACTGGACCACGAAGGCCCATCTGCAGTTCTGTTGCAGACCTAAAAGGTATAAATAATTGTTACAAATTAAACACTTCAACTGATTTGCATTGTCCTGACCATTGCTAAAATAAGAACAACAAGATCAACAAGGAAGGGCGGCATTCAATGAACGCATCCTCAATAGAGGACCACCGGCAAGGAGCCTTGTAGGACACCAGACAAGACCAGGCACTGTAAAGGTAATTTAACATGAAAATTTATTAAATTAGATAACTAAGTCATGTTTAATGGAATAAAAGCAAATATCAAAACAAAAAATAAATAAACCGCAGTGAAAAATATGCCGGACTACTTTCTTCTAAATTCAGTCAATTCACAAACTTTAAAGGGAAATCTTTCAAATTGTATTATCAAAAAGAAAAATGTATATAATACATGTAAACAGAAAATTCAAGTTTTTTTCTTGTGGTATGAAAATTACCGCCACTCATGAAATATTTATTTTCATACCACTCGATGAAAATAAATCCTGTTTTTATAGAAAAACATTGAATATCCTCTATTTATTATTTTTTAATAATGAATTAATTCAAAGGATTTTAGATTTTTGACGTAATCACACGCTGGAAGCCATGTTTTATGCAAACTAATTTGTCATAACATAGCCAAACGTAAGCAAGTGGCAACTAAAATTGTATTTTGCCTTCTACAAAAATACTAAATCATTGTAATTTTACTAACGGCTAAGCAGCATCAGAAGAAAAGACGATTCAACTATGTGGGCAGTGAATAAGTTCGGAAACTTGAACTGAACACCGACAATTTAGCTTTTAAGAATTAAAATTATAACATTTAATGTGTATCAAGCATCATAGTCACGGAATTATTATTTAATGCTAATAGTCCATCTATTTTGTACACAGTTAAATGCGGTTTTGTTGGGTTTTTTTTGTTGTTTTTTTTTTGGACGAATCGCTATCCATCTGGAATATTGTTGCGAGCCGCTTCTGATGAATTTATCTTTGGTAGCGCTCAATCATGGGACTCGCTGATGAAAATCAAATGTTATTAAACGGACAATATGCGATCACATATATGTGTTGAGCCGGCAGGTGGATGATGGCTTTTATATGACAATATTTGCTGTTCGACGTAGATCTAGCTCTCTTTAAAACGGGGAAACTTTATTATACTTTCTAAGATGAGGGCCGTACACGTACTTATAGGTGAACGCTCATATGCTGTTTAAGACGGACGCATGGACGGACATAGATAATCACAATATCCCTATAGCTCGATGCTGATAGGGTGACAACGCATTAAAATAAAGATAGGACTTGTTTATACAATTGAATGGTTTATATTAATATAATAAATAAATACGCTTTCAAGTTTTCTATAATTTTATTTTCCGAGCGCCTCAACAATATTTCTTAAGCAAAATTATGCAGTAAATCTAAGCGACAGAATACGAATCTCAAATTCAATCACGAAATATTATTAAACGTTCATAAAATCTCTGTGTGTGGGGAGGTGTCGGCGACGGAATGAATGAAATATTTTAAGAAAAAAATAGACAGCTACTGAATTATATAAATCTAGACAAAATAATGATACTTAGATCTTAAAACTATATTTTAAGTTTAAATCTTTACTAAAGATAAAAATAATCAGCGTTTTATATAAAGTTTAACTTGAAGCTTACTTGAAAGAATTGCCGCTGATTCTCGAACAGACAAAATACAAATGATAAGTTCTAAATATGAAACAATTACTTTTATTATTTAAGGAATTTAATAAACATTTTTTAATAAATTTTAAACCAAATTTACCAAAGTATGAAGCTCTGAATTTATTATTATGTGATCGATGAAATTATACAGAAACTGAATGTATTTCTTGTTTGCTAGTTGCGGAGTGTCGTTCCTACATCAAAACAACGCTTAAATACGCAAAATTTCCCACAGTATCAAACACTGTAGGAACTTATGGGAGAAATACTCGAAAGGAGTTTTATCGGATCCCACACCTCCCACACTAAAGGTAATTTCAATAAAACAGCATAAAATAATATTTAACATACGTAATAAATAATTTTAAAACATTAATAATACAAAATTTATTTATGTAACACAACAAGGTAGCGGGAAACGTGTGGTGCCAAAAGACTTATATTGATGAATAAAAATTATAAAATCATAATATCTGCATATTGTCTCTCATTTGAGAAGCTGAAAAATAACCTAGACACTACTGCAATATGAAAAAGTTCAATTATATAGAAGACAAAAACTTCTGTTCCTAAAAATTAGTGTTGTATTAATGCGGTGGCATAGCATTTTTTCTCAAATGTAATCTTGTTAAAAAGATTTGTTTAATGTGAATATCTTTGATTTGATTATTGAATACACGCATTAAGTTATATACAGAAGTCAGCCTAAAAAACAACAGGAACTGTAACTTTCAGATTATAATATAGGATTTGACATTAAGAAGGGCGTTTCTAATTGAAAATAGCTCCATCGTTTTACAAGTATGTATTGATTTGTATTTAACAAACATAGTGACTATAGTCCCTATTTTATTTGTAACTAAAACTTTATTGTAACAATTTTTAAAGTTATTTTCATAATAAAATCACTATGTGATAAAACACTTGTCCTTCACAATAAAAAACCAACATAAAAACTATGTTTAGGAATATCAATTTTGAAAGTATTGTTGACCAAACTAATTTATTTTTAAAGTATAAATTTCTTTTATTTAAAAATTCAATAGCAGAGTCAAATTTAAAATGTCAGTGTCAGTAAGATTAACTGTCGTTTAGGCAATTTTTTTATACTGATATCATGCTGTTTAACTAAAATTACCGTCATATCAATGACCGTTCATACATAGATCACGGAATTTATCCATTTGGAAGTGAGGGACGCTCCGCCAATTTAACATTTACTTTTACAATTCATCTATATTCTGTGTTTTATGAATTAATGTCTTCAGATAATAGGAAAACCATATTAAATCTTGAAAAATTCGTAATAAATATTTTATCTTTACGTATAGATACTCTTGATTTATAAATGTCTTCTGATTGTAAAAATTATTATTGTACATATGTTTAATAATGTTTGTATTTATATCACATGTATTGTTTTTGCCATAATGATATATTTGTTTATGGCCAAAGACAAATGTTTTTGCTGAATGTCAATAAACTTTGAACTTTTTATTGTGAATAAGCAAGTTATTAATGAAACCTAAGTTTCTTTTCCCGACGCAATGATTTCTAATAAATTTAAAAGTGTTCACGAATTTAATAATCAGCCCACATGCCGATGAAGCGATAAAATTCAGTTATATGTAAACCATAGATATTCCAGTTTTTTGTCTGTCGCGTCTTACCAAAATCGCCATAATTATTGCATTAAATGATGAAACGGCATTGTTTTAATGTTTTAATAGTTGTAGGGAGTCATCTTGCTCATGTTGTCTCTATAGGTATGGCTGTATCATTTGGTATTTTATACAGTGAAATTAAAACAGAATTGAAAACATCGCATGCTGAAACTGCCTGGATTTTTTCACTTTTTAACGGTCTACTTGGACTGACTGGTAAAGTCTTTTTTGTTTTGTTAATTACGTGTACAATCTTTTTTTACATATGCTTTCAAAATGCTAAGTACCTAAGCGAATGAATTTTTTGTTTATAATTCAATAATTGTTGTAGAAGGACATCGTTTGTAGGCTTCATAACCTTCTATTTTGTTTAGTTTTGCGTGTTTTTATTATAAAAACAAAAACAAACAAAAAACAACCAGCCGACATTTTATGAAATGAAATAATTCTGGCAAAATTACTACATAATAATCTATTTCACAAAGTTTATCAACTTCCAAAGTTTCGAAGGGTTGAACTTCTATTTATCAAGGAGTCTGCTGTTTATTTTCTAAATCACATATCAATCCTCTTTTTTTCTTACATTATGTTAGGTACATAACATAGTTAAAGAGAAAAGTATTTTATGGAATGGTACCAAATAATGACATATTCGTTGATGTTTCTAAGTTCAAACTTGATACATTTTTCATGTAAATATGCTGATTTCTGTGAAAGTCGGTGCTACAAAATATCAAGGTAGAGCCATACACGAAAAGGCTTATTTAAACTGAACCTATTGTCATTCATGCTGTGCGTTCTTTAGTTTCATTTTGACTAAAACGTTTGGCGCGTGCAGTACTTAACGAGAAACGATATACAGTAAAGTTGAAACTTTTAACGTTTTGTTTCTTTAATATCTCAAATTAACAATCACGCATACCATCAAGATAGAAAGTCTTAAAACAATTACATAAAAAATTAATAGTTTAAAATCGTTACTTGTAGATTATAATCATTATATTCACTATTTTATGCAGTGAAATACATTCAGATGTTTTTATTTTTATTTTTGGCATTATCAGATTGATGTACTTTACATCTAACCAGTACGTATAATATTATGTAGTATTAGATAGATATAAACATAATTCAATCTAGTAATATATAGATCAGATAAATGATAAAGGTTGACAAACATTATTCATTTCTTTTTGTTTCTTTGCAAATGGGTTAGCAAAGTTACTTGATTTCAATCATAGGTTTGCCATCAGGATTTTTACTACACAAGACAAATGAAAGATGGCTGGCGGTTATTGGAACCCTTTTCCTCATCGCTGGAATGATATCAAGCAGTTTTGCTTCCAAGATCAGCACGCTATATATTACATATGGTGTCATAAGTGGTTTGTTTCATTGCTTATAGTAGTAAGATAAACATATTATAATTATTTATTTGCGGTTAACTGTACATGTCTGAGAGAGCCAATTCTAAATTGTATTATTTTTTCCTGTAACACAAAGTAAAAGACAATTATATTTTTAACTTTTTTCAATATTTCATTGCAATGGGTAAAGTGTAGAGAGAAAACTCATTCTAATATGTGACACATACATAGAATTTATCTTGAGGGAAAATAGATCTACTATTTTTTGTAAAAAAAAAAAGAAAAAAAAAATGTTCGAATACGCGGTTTCTCTTAACGAAACAAATACTGATTATTTCCTATAAACATTTTATGTCTGTCTTACTCACTAGAATGGGCGGACTTTTCACTTAATGCTATTGAAAACAATAAAATATTAAAAGATTAAGTCCAACATAATGACATAAAGTCTAGTGGTAAAGGCATCGTGCACAACATTGTGTGACATCATTTTTCAAATGTCCGTGTATGATTTAATGAAAATATTTTAGTAAATGAAGTTTAATGAAAGGTTTTCTTCTTCTTTGATTTGTTTTTATTTTGTTATTATGATGATCATTTCATTTTTTGTTTTTTAAAATTTCTTAAACAATTGTATTTTGTAATATGTTTGAGTTGGATGGATACTGCAAATATGTGTCGATCTTTCTAATAAATTTACATACATGTACTTAAATATATTTTGAGGTAAAGGACTTTAAGTGGCATAATAACTCCTAAATGATTAAGAAGAAACGCTGGTCGTCGTATAACTTTGGGCGTCATTTAAATACCTTTTTCATTTATGGTACTGGACCTACTTTATAATTTTTCATATACTCCATTATTAAACATAAGTTATTTTTTATTTCAGTACATTGATATGAATTGTGTATGTCTCCCATTAATTCCATCATACAGGTTTAAATGTGTTCATCTGAATGTATGATTTCATCAAATGGTGCAATTAAAAATCTTTTCCCTTTACGATATCACATTATTTCAATCATTGAATAATAAAGATTCTAATTTTTGGACCAATTTAAACCCAGCTGCAAATATATATAGAAAAGAGATTTGTCTTAATTAATATAAACGTACTTGAACCAATTTAAACCCAACTACAAACATTATATTAATTATTTAAAATGAAATAAGAAGTTTTCAAAGTTTTAAACAAATAGATTACTCTCAGTTGTTCATCACAAACCACAACTGTTATCAAGAAAACTTTTTCTTTTTTCCAGGAGTTGGCGCTGGTATAGTACATTATTGTGCCAATACCATAGTTGTCCGACATTTTAGCTCAAAATGGTGTCCACTAGCAATAACTATAGCTAATTCTGGTTCAGCTGTAAGCTCTCTGATATTTCCACCTGTATTGTCAGCGAGTATCCAAAGTTACGGCTGGAAAACAACATTTCTGTTGCTGAGTGGAACATCAGCCGTTGGTTTGTTTAGTGCTGCATCTTATGTAGCACCGGACAAAGACATTGATAGAAGCACACCGTGATGGTAAGTTCATCGCACTTCTTCTTAACGTTTTTCATCATACATGTATAATGATTACACAATAGTATTTTTTATCACGATTACAATTATATTGATTTTACAATTATATTGATTGATCAATATTTAAAAATGTAATTGATCAAATTACGATTACTCTTAAAATGTAATTGATAACATTCGATTATATTTGGTTGCTTTCAAAGTAGTGCATATTAGATTAAAACAAAATACATTGTATACAGTCATTTATTTAGATTGGATTTACACACAATCAGGGTGGTGATAGTTATAGTACACGTGTAATCTTATTTTATCTAGTCAAGCTTGATATTTTAGTTTCATTTTATTATCAGTAACTTTAAAATTATTTTGTCATTAAATCTACAACGCTAAGGGTAAATATTTTTTTCTGCAATTCTAAACAGTCGCTCTGCTGGAGTAAAATAGCATGCAGAGTTTGCCTTTCCGTTCGTCTTTGTTAAGTGTAGTTTCAAGCTCATTTTTCAAGCAATTGTCATCTCGATACGAGCGGCACAAACATAACCATTTTTGCAATGAACACATTTATATATACCAGCGACAGTTAGGATATGACTTTAATGAACTTGCATATACGCCATACATCTGCAGCATTCAACAGCCTTTCTCTTGGGACTCAGTAGTACATGTATGTAGATTGTTGTCTATTATACGCATTAATATTATTGAATTGTCTATAAAAAAATTTAAACTACATTTAATATCCTCTCCTTTTAATTGGGAAAATGGTATGTATCCGTAGACATGTGTTTGAGTTTCCGAATGATTTGCTACGCTTATATAAGATATTGTTTTATGTTCTTATTATGTAATCTAAACACAATGTTTATGAAAAAAGGATATTTTCTTAACGTATTAAACTATGAACAAGTACTAATGTGACAACAAATTTTGACAATCCGTTTAGTAATAATAATAATAACTGTACAGTAATGTTTTCCAGAACAAAACTATGCTCAAAGTTATTGAGAGATTTGTCATGATGTGGTTAAACTGGTATTTCTTTATAACTAATTGATACATCATGTGATTTTTTTTCTGCTCATAGTTCCTTTACCTGATATATGTATATCAATCTAAATTATTGAAATTTTCTCAGCCTGACCATCTACATGTAGTTGGTAAAAAGGTCAAAACTATCGGTTTGGACTTACTTGAGTTGAAATATCGAAATGTTGATGCTCATTGCCAATCATTCATGTCTCAATGATTACTTCTGAATAGAATAAACACTGTGTTTTATTATTTTGTGGTCATTTTATATAGAGTACAAAGATGATCCGAAAATGCACACAGAACCATTGAAAGTTAAGAAGATGGCAATAGAAGTTTTAAAAAACTGCAAATTCATGGTGTTCTTCATCTCAAGTTTCACTGCGTTCACGGTTATTTTTGTCCCTTCAACATTTCTACCTGACATTATGCGACACGCTCGTCGTTCTAGGCAAGAAATATCCGCATGCGTGATGGTTATGGGATTTGGAAACTTGTTAGGTCGTCTAATTAGTGGAGCCATTGCAACTAGATTCAACCAGCATGTTCCTTGGATACATGGCCTAACGCTTTTAGGACTTGCCTCTTCGACTATACTGCTTGCAATTTCGAAATCTCTTATATCATTGATAGTATTGTCGCTGCTGTTAGGACTGTTCTCAGGTAAATTATTTTATGACGGTTGTTTCGTTGTATATTCTTTCTTAGTTTACTGACATCCATATTCAATCTGTTTTACTTCAAAATCATTATAAGTATCTTTTACAACAAGTGTTTATTGTTTCACATGTTTAGATTATACATGGACGTATTATTGTACATTGAACAATTCTGCTTCAGGTGGATTTTTTGGCCTTTATACAGCCGTAGTGGCACATTACCTGGATAGATCTCATATTCCAGTCGGATTGGGATTGACCATTGCAGCTAATGGGATATCTTCAACCACGGGAATGCCTCTAGCAGGTAAGGCTTGTACATAATTTACTTTATGATTATCAGGCAGTCATATGAATATGTTATGCTTTGTTTGTTTTTTAACAAATTTTAGCTGAAGTCATATATTTTTTATCATTACTTAATCCAATACAAAGATAATACCTGGTGTAAACTGTGTGTTATATTACATATATTAAAACATTACTTTTGCATATAAAAGTAGTTTTTGAATCGCTTAAAT
Source organism: Ruditapes philippinarum (assembly GCF_026571515.1). NCBI lineage: Eukaryota > Metazoa > Mollusca > Bivalvia > Venerida > Veneridae > Ruditapes > Ruditapes philippinarum. The sequence goes on from NW_026866837.1 coordinate 375,291, forward strand.
TGTTAAAACAAAGATAGATAAGCAATATTTACATATGCATTGACCTGTAGATAACATTGGCTAGGAAACTATTTAAATGTAGATAGACTAGATACACAAGTTTGGTATACAGCTTAAGGTTATTGCAAATATTTTGGTCATATACGGTGAAAGAAAACTGTTTTAACTTTCAACAAATACTGTCATTTATGGTTTCTAGTATAACATTAATGTCAAATGACGTTTTGTTTTAAGGTTTCGTGTCAGATTTGTACGATGGAGACGATGGCGCGTTCGTTTTTGGTGGTTGCGTGATGTTTTTTGCTGCACTGATTCTGTCTGTCAACGTTATCAAGGAATTCTTCTCCAAAAATGGTGTTTCCACAGAATACGAAATTAAAATAACAAGCTTTTAGTTACCTGCCGTTAACGAGAAACAAAGTGAAATGAACTTATTTTGATGTAGAAATACAAAATGCATTAGCTGTGAGATTACAATTTTTCAGCGTCTTAATGACACCCTGTTTGGCCCTTCTTCGTCAACATAATCCATAAGTTATATAAATTTGTGTTACGCAAATCGTTGTTTATGTGTATTCTAGTTAGAAGATTAGATAGACATTCAGCATGTGCTGAAGCATGTATTGTTAAATGCGCCATTACATGTACATACTGCAATTGCTAATTTAGGATTTTGTACTTATTTAGACGTTCATTTCTTTATCCTTGTAATTATAGAATATACAGTAATATTATTTTTTTAACTTCTTATCCCGGTGTTGTCTTGAATGGCCCTAGAAAATATTGTACCATTATTTATTTAAAATACCTTATCTCTCCATATTTGGAGGTTATCCTAGTGTAAATTGACAAATATAAGCCTTCTATATTTATGACGACAAGTGTTGATCATGTTACCATACCAGAAACAAACAGATTGATTCTTAGAATATTTATGATGATAATCGATGATTGAGTTACCTAAACACAACAATTGCAGGCCTCTTGTCCAGAATTTATGAAGGTAACCATTGACAGGGTAACTATACTAAAATCAGACTGATACACATTCTAGCCGAAACAGATTTATAGTAATAAATTATGACAACAAATGAGACCTAATTTCTCATAAAAACTCAATTATAAAATCAAGCTTTAACCAGGTGCATTGCGAAAACTACAACAACATTATAAAGCAGTGGCTATAGGTTCTATTGAAACTGCAAAAAAACATTATCGCGATAAACCCTTTATATGGTGGCTGATTTGTGCCATTTGTGTTTTCGTCCCGCGACACCGCCAAGCAAAAAGTCGAGAATTAACAAGTTAAAATGGCGGGGTCGCGGAGCGAAAACACGCTAATAAGCGGGGGCGCGCGGCGAAAATTAATAAAAAAACTTCGCCCCGCGAGGGCGCGGAGCGAGAATTAAGAAATAAAACCGCGGGGGCGCGGTGCGAAGTTTAATGAAATAAATCTTCGCCCCGCGCCCCCGCTTATTAGCGTGTTTTCGTCCCGCGACCCCGCAGAGCAAAAAGTCGAGAATTTACAAGTTTAAATGGCGGGGTCGCGGGCGAAAACACGCTAATTAGCGGGGGCGCGCGGCGAAGTTTAACAAATAAAACTTTGCCCCGCGAGGGCGCGAAGCGAGAATTAAAAAATAAAACGGCAGGGGCCCGGGGCGAGGTTTAATAAAATAAAACTTCGCCCCGCGCCCCCGCTAATTAGCGTGTTTTCGTCCCGCGACCCCGCCAAGCGAAAAGTCGAGAATTAACAAATTAAAATGGCTGGGGCGCGGGGCGAAAACACGAATGGCACAAATCAGCCACCATACCTTTATGATAAATAAATAATGAAAAAGTTAATAGTACTTCTGCCGTCAATGAACGCTTTAGTGTCAACATGGTATTAAAATGAGAGAGTATGGGCGATTTAGCTTCTTTGATTACTGATACCATCTATATATTTTTCAACGTTCATTCTTAACCTGCATTTTTTATTGAACTTTATACAATAGAGAAAAAAGATCCCCAAAAACGGCAAAATTTAAAACTTGATGTTGTATAGTGTCTTGTGTAAAAATTTCTTTTTAACATTTAACACCGTTGCTAATGTTTCTGTATTACTAAATACATTGTTTATTATTTTAAAGTGTTGAGATTTTTGCCATTTTCAAATACCTCGTGTTATTTCGGTCAACCGTACCAAATACGTCTTTTAAGTTTGAAAACATTCATTTGACCACCTTACAAAACCCCAAAGTCATGTTTGTATTCTAAATGGATCTATATCCATTTTTAAAAACTTTTTCTTACTACCAAGTAACGTTACAGTATATTTGTATTTATAAACAAATTATATTTGGTAGATTATTTTTCAAGTACCGATGCCAGCAATAATTTTGTTCTGCTAGAATTTCTGTCAATGAAAACCCTCTATATTGTCGTGTTTTTTGTTGTTGTTTTTTTTTTCATTTTGGAAGCTATTCAATAATACATCTTGGTTCATTATTTATATAAAAAATGATGCTCTTGAATGTGTATTAGGTGTTGTTATGGATTTATAAAATCAAACATCTATCGTTTTGGTTCATTTTGATATTTCATTAAAAACACTTTCGAATAATAATATAAGCTAAAATATAAGACTGGCCCTGATCAGTTATCTTTAGATTTTCAGGGGCCATAATTATCCTCGTTTGAATATAGGTAATAAATGTTTCAAGAATCAAGAAAGATGTTTTTTGTAAGATACAAATACTTACAGGAAACTGTAATTAACAATTTAATTGCATGACCTCATTTATTTTAAGATGGATCTTGTGTTATGGTTGAATTATAACAGTTTATAAATGCTTTACATTAATAGTACGATATAGAACCGCATAGTGACGTAATAAAGTGAATAATAATGAGGACAGATAAAGCTTGACACTTCGTATGTTGGTATTCATCCGTAGCTGTTCTACAGAAATTAGAAACATTATCCTGTCGCTATCGCTCCCGTCGAAGTTTCTTATTTCTGTACGGATGTACACAAACATATACATGGGTCTTACCAGCTACTGGTATTCCTGTGACAATAGCTATTCCATTAGCTGCATTTATCATTCCAAATCCAAAAGGACTTTGAGATTTGTTTAGATAATGGACAATAACTGCAGTATGTAGGCCAAAGTACCCCCCTACAACGGAAAAAAAAGATGCAAATGAACATAGAAATATACAAAGTATTCAAATAAAATATATTACATTATAATTGATATATTTCTCAAACTCTGAATTATCTTACAGTTTGTTTGACTTTCTTTGAACTGCATACGAAAAAAACAGTTTCATCTTTTATGAAAAGTAAAATTTAATCGATTTACCCGAGAACAATCCAAACAGCACCGATAAAAGAATCACTAATATAAGCGACTGTTCGATGATAATCGATAAAGTCTATGCAGCAAGTCCAAGAAGTGAAAAGCTATGGATCCAGCGCACATGTTTATTGAATTTACATGCAATTGCTCCACTTATTAGACGACCAATTAAGTTTCCAAAGCCCATTATAATGACACAAAATGATATTTCTTTCGGGGAATATCTTGCATATCGCATAAAATCAGGAAGAAATGTTGAAGGAACGATGAGGACTGTGAACGTAATGAGACTAGAGAGGAAGAACAACATGAATTTTCGATTTTTGATAACCTGCAGAATGTCCTTTCTTGTATTTATAGGGTCTGCTCTACCTTTTGGCTGGACCGTGGTATCTTGAAAAGAATCAGAATAATTAACATAAATTATAGCCTATAATACGATATTTTCAAGTAGACGATATTCATAAACAAAGACAAAAAAAATCATAAATGTGTTAAATATAAATACCTCTAAATGAAATTCTGGGGAAAAAATCTGATATTTGTAGCCCGTAACATAATTTTAAGCATTTGAACATCATTTAATTTTTTGGTAAATGTAATAATTGATACTGTTTATAGAAATGAAACGTTTAATTATAATTATTTCGCAAATTTTGAGCATATTGTATAAACAAATGGTGCACAACAAAATGACACTATTGAAATTGGTATGACAGAATATGTTTTTGTCTTGATCAAAACCAAAACGTTCACCAGGAAAACACGAAAATGAAGAAATTGTCGTGCTTTCTTTTATAGATTTGAAAGGTATGAAACTAACCGTCATTGGATTTATCTTCGGCTTGATGTATTTCCGTGTCACTTTGATGTGGTGCAAAACATGCAGCACTGAACAAACCAAAGGCTGATGTTCCACTTAGCAACAGAAATGTTGTTTTCCATCCGTAACTTTGGATATACTCTGTCAATACAGGTGGAAATACCAGAGAGCTTACAGCTGATGTTTGAACATTGAATAACCGCTTTAAGGGGAGTTCTATTCATTGAAATATCAATACAGAAATGAGCCGCGTCACGACAAAACCAACATAATGGGTTTGCGACCAGCAGGGATCCAGACCAGCCTGCGCATCCGCGCAGTCTGATCAGAATCCATGCTGTTCGCTTACAAACGCTATAACAAGTAGAGAAACTGATAGCGAACAGCATGGATCCTGATCAGACTGCGCGGATGCGCAGGCTGGTTTGGATCCATGCTGGTCGCAAACCCATTATGTTGGTTTTGTCGTGACGCGGCTCATATAATCTTATCATTACATGTAACACTTTAAATTAAAACAACTTCCGTTATTATATCTGTTGGACTACAGTTTTAAATTAGTTTTTTTTTCTGCATTGTTTTTTTTATCAATAATTTAGACATATAAAACGGGCAAATTAAATTAATAATAATAATAATAATAATAATAATAATAATAATAGACAAAGTTATCGGGTATAACTTTGATATCATAGTATTCTTGTACTTAAGAAATAACTATTGATTGAAATACGCCTGATTGTGTTATGAATTGAGTTTGATATGGGTTACCTGTTTAATAAAAGTAATATGACTAATGATAAGACTTAAAATTTTCACACGAAGTGTCTTAAAATCGGAAGCATACGAGTATATAACTGATGTGCATTCATGTAGAGTATCAATGCAAAGCTTTGATCATGATGTTGAATTTTAAGTAACATCAGCACCTTAAAGGTCATATGGCGACGTGCTCGCACTTAACCTCAGATGCCCCTTCATGCATTATTAAATGAGCGTATATCTATTACAGAAGTACGCGAAGGAATTAGGCGTTTAAAGCGTAACAAAGCTTCATGTCCAGCTGACAATTTACTAAATGAATATTTTTTAAATGCAGCTGACATTTTAGACGGGCATTTAGCGGATTTATATAACATTGTTTTTGATTCAGGTGTCTTTCCAGAGAAATGGACCGAAGGTTTCATTATACCGCTACATAAAAAAGGTGATGTGAATAACGTCAATAATTATCGTGGTATAACGTTATTGAGTAATCTCGGTAAATTGTTTACGGGGATTTTAGATGCGCGAGTCGTTAAGTGGTGTGAGAGTCAAAATAAATTACCAGATGCGCAATTCGGTTTTAGAAAAAATCATAGTACCGTAGATGCAATCTTTGTACTGCAGAATTTAATAGAGCAAAGCCTGAACGACAAAAAACGTCTGTATTGTGCTTTCGTTGATCTGAAAAAAGCATTTGATTCGGTGAACCGTGACGCGTTGTGGTTTAAACTGTACAAAAAAGGATTAAATGGTAAAATTTTAACAATGTTTAGAAACATGTACAATATTGTAAAGTCTAGTATAAAATTTAATAATGAATTTTCTGATTTTGTTGAAATCGCGGTGGACTTACGTCAGGGGCAGACAAATTCGCCGACATTTTTTTCCTTATTTATTGAAGACATCGAATCGTTTTTGCAGCAAGATAAAACAACTGGCCTAATGTTACCTTTGGTTACTTTGTATCTAAATAAAAGATTACAAATCCAAATAGGCTTGGGTTCACATATACATTTATTAATAGTTCACTGTGTTATTATGTTGATAAACAAATAAATATAAATAATCACTGTATCACTCTTAAAATGTCTCAAACCATTATATCACTGTTCCTGCACTCTGTTTCACATTACACTATCACAGTCAACTAGAGTACCTAGTTAACAAGTCCAGCACACTGAAAACATACAAAATGTCACTAAATGCCTATTCACTTAATGTCTCATCTTTGCAGGGTTATCTCCCTCTAATTCACAATATATAATGTTAAAAACACATTAAATCATAATGATCAATAGTTCATATTTGATACTTATTATTAAGTGGTTCTAGTGGCTTTTTATTAACCCTTAACAATAATATCAAGTTACATTAAAATATATTACAGTTACATTACATACATACAATAAATGGTCAGTTAAAAGTTACAGCAATAACTTACACATAATAATAACACAATTATAATATATAATGATGACTTACCAATTTGTGAAATTGTATGCTCTAAACAATATCAAACCATCTAATTAACTCTACTCCAATCAACAAACACTTCATTCACACAGTGACTGGGTGCTGCAAATTATCAAATAAAGAATGCATATTATTAAGAACAATGTGCATGACAGAAAGAGTTAAGTGAAGTTAAAAAGGAATGCTATTTCTGAACCATCTCAATTCTTTACTAAATTCTAAATACATGAAAATCATGAATTTACTTCTCAAATAAATATACACTGTTTACATGAAATACAGAAGTTATTGCCGAACAATAAACTTTAAAATACCATAATACTTATTCCAAATCCTTAAAACAAATAAAACAAATCATAAGCACAACTATTCTCTATTGAAAATACTTTTCAACTCCCGCAAAATCATCAAACTAAACACATTTGGAGGGAAATACAAAGCATCTGATTGGTTAAAAATACAATTAAAAATAATAATCCAAGGGAAGTAACTGGAATCAACCCAACTGTATTTAAAGCACGAAAAGACGACCCTGTTACACTAACCATTAATGAAATTTGTCTTGTAATTTTGTTATTTGCAGATGATATGGTAATATGTGGCGATTCTGTAGACGATTTACAATCGAGACTGAATTCTTTACGCGAATATTGTGAAAAATGGGGGTTAGAGGTAAACAGTGCAAAAACCAAAATTGTTGTTTTTAGGAAACGAGGGCCAGTTAAAAGAAATGAACATTTCATTTATAATGATGAACAGTTAGAAATTGTTGATGATTTCAATTATTTGGGAATAACGTTGAATTACACTGGTACTTTCGCTTTAAATATAAAATGTCTAAAAGGCAAAGCACTTAGGGCGTTGCACACATTGTTAAATAATATCAAAAGATATAACATTCGTCCGGATATTTCATTGCAACTTTTTGATGCATTCGTAGGATCGATATTAAATTATGGTTGTCCTATTTGGGGGTTTACTAAGTCTTGTGAATTAGAACGTATTCATCTACAGTTTTGCAAAACAATCCTTGGTGTAAAACAATCGACAAGTAACGCAGCTATATATGCAGAATTGGGTCGCTATCCTTTATATGTATTTCGTTTTGTACATATTATTAAATACTGGGTCAAGATTATCAATACGGATAATATGCTATTAAAATCAGTTTATGCACATTCATTGACGCAGTATTATAATGGTAGAAAGAATTGGGTTTTCCATGTTAAAAAACTGCTTGATGATTATGATTTTAGCTCTGTTTTTGTAAATCATGAAAACATAAATTTCAAATTATTTGTAAATTTGTTCAAGAAAACAGTAACGGATTGTGCCTTATAAAAACTATTTGGAGATATTGAGAAAAATGAAATACTGAAATCCTTGTACATACATTTAAAACCGAGCTTTGGTATATCGGATTACTTGATTAAAATAAATTCGTTTAAAATACGTAGTAGCATAACTAGATTGCGCGTGTCGTCGCATAATTTATTTATGGAATCTCTTAGACATGGGCGTAGTCGAAAACCAAGAAATGAAAGATTATGTTATTTCTGCGGTAATGACATAGAAGATGAATTTCATTTTATAATCACATGCAAAAAATATTCTGACCTGAGAAACAAATTCATACCAAAATATTATGTGAAAAATCCGAGCATGTACAAATTTATTGATTTATTAAGTTCTAAAAAGAAAAAAGTCTTGTTAAATTTGGGAAATTTTATAGCACAAGCATTTGAACGCAGGGAATTAAATCAACCGAATCTTCAGACATAATTATAAAAATGTTATCTTGTTAGTAATATTACTTTATTTCTTTTCATTCTCCATGTTTTGTTAATGCAGTCCAAAGATGTAGTTTTATCATTGTTTGACACTTTGCTACTAAATAATGTTAACTTTGATGATTACGTGATGTTTAATTATATTTGAATGTATGTATTTTGTGACCATGTGCATTTTGTACACGTCTTATATGAATAAACTAACATTATTTCAGGCATGTTTGCCCAAAGTCCTGTTCTATTGGAACGGTAAAGGGTAAGTGGTTTGAAGTCAGCGCCCTTAACCACTCATACAAGACGGTTACCACTTAAATTTTAATTACATTTTGAATGTGTTTTTTTAAACATTTCCATTCTAGTATTATAATGAAAATTGAGCCACGTCACGACAAAACCAACAAAGTGCGTTTGCCACCAGCATGGATCCAGACCAGCCTGCGCATCCGCGCAGTCTGATCAGGATCCATGCTGTTCCCTTACTAACTCTATTACAAGTAGAGAAACTGATAGCAAACAGCTTGGATTCTGATCAGACTGCGCGGATGCGCAGGCTGGTCTGGATCCATGCTGGTTGCAAACGCACTATGTTGGTTTTGTCGTGACGCGGCTCAAATTTAATTTATTCAATAATACCACTAATGATGCCATATGAGATATATAGCTTGCTGATCTCTGAAGCAAAACTACTTGATATCATTCCAGCGATTAAGAGAAGAACTCCAACAACCGTTAGCCATCTTTCGCTGATCTTCTGTAGTAAAAAACCTAGCGGAAAACCTGAAATAAAGCGTTTCTTGCCTCTAGTTAATACGAAATTAATAGGATTAATCAAACTTTTCAATTATGCCGTTTTGAGCGTTCTTCAGAACTTATTTGTCTCTTTTGTTATTTTTGATTGACAAACATTAGTTGCTTAACGTTAATCTGTTATGTATTTCTTTGATTGAATCTACATCAAAGAATTATTGCTTGACTTCATGTGAAATGACTATCGGTATGAAAACGACTTAAATATATGTTTATTTGTATCTTAACAATGGTAGCTACTGTTAATACATGTACTATTTTACCAACGCATTTGTGACTGTAAAGTAAAATAATCTCAAGAATTGTTCACTATTATTTTCAGTAGATTTGTATCATGGCATAGTCGACATCGCCTTCTCTTCTTAAACAAATATTAACAGAATCCTAAATGTATGTCCACTTACTTTTGAAACTTATCATTGTTTATTTGTTCCATTTAGGATAGAATAAAAACTAATCATAAAAAGAATAATTTAGAAAATTGACCTTTTTACCTGAAAGTCCAAGAAGACCATTGTGCAGTGATACAATCCAGACAGTTTCTGTATGCGATGTTGCAAATATTGTTTTTATTTCACTGTATAGGATACCGAAAGACACGCCCATACCTATTGAGACAATATGAGCCAAATGACTGCCTAAAACAATCAAAACATTTAAACAAAGCGACTTCATTTTTAAATCTTGCTTTCGATGATGCCCGAAGCGATATTGAATTCCAAAAGTATGCGGTAAATCTTCTCTTCGTTAATATTTAAATCTATTCCCAAAGTATCTACAGATACATTAACTGGTATGTGAGAAGTTAGCAGTTAACAGTGAGCTAAGCAAAAAGGCATTACGATTTATATAGGGAAATCAATGATCTGCTGTTATGCTCAGCTGGGTAAGCAATCTAGCAGAGCATTCCAAAATAAAGTGTAGAAATGCTTTGCTGGTATGCTAAGCTGGGTAAGCAATCTAGCAGGCCATTACTAAATATAGTGTAAAAATGCTCTGCTGGCATGCTCAGCTGGCTAGGCAATCTAGCGGGGCGTTCCAAAATATAGCGTAAAAATGCTCTGCTGGTATATATGCTCAGCTGGCTAGGCAATCTAGCAGGGCATTCCTAAATATAGTGTAAAAAAACTCTGATGTTATACTCAGCTGGCTAAGCAATCTAGCAGAGCATTCCAAAATATAGTGTAAAAAGCTCTGCTGTTATGCTCAGCTGGCTAAGCAATCTAGCGGGGCATTCCAAAATATAGTGTAAAAATGCTCTGCTGTTATGCTCAGCTGGCTAAGCAATCTAGCGGGGCATTCCAAAATATAGTGTAAAAATGCTCTGCTGTTATGCTCAGCAGGCTAAGCAATCTATCGGGACATTCCAAAATAAAGTGTAAAAATGCTCTGCTGTTATGCTCAGCTTGGTAAGCAATCTAGCGGGGCATTCCAAAATATAGTGTAAACATGATCTGCTGTATGCTCAGCTGGCTAGGCAATCTAGCAGGGCATTCCTAAATATAGTGTAAAAAATGCTTAGCTGTTATGCTCAGCTGGCTAAGCAATCTAGCGGGACATTCCAAAATATAGTGTAAAAATGCTCTGCTGAATTGCTCAGCTGGCTAGGCAATCTAGAAGGGCATTCCTAAATATAGTGTTAAAAATGCTCAGTGGCTAGGCAATCCAGCAGAGCATTCCTAAATATAGTGTAAAAATGTTCTGCTGGCAACTCAGCTGGCTAAGCAATCTAGCAGAGCGTTCCAAAATATAGTGCGAAAAATGCTCTGCTGGTATGCTCAGCTAGCTAAGCAATCTAGCAGGGCATTCCTAAATATAGTGTTAAAAATGCTCAGCTGGCTAGGCAATCCAGCAAAGCATTCTGAAAATTAGTGTAAAAATGTTCTGCCGGAATGCTGAGCTGTCTAGGCAAACTAGCAGGGCATTCTTAAATAAAGTATAAATTTCGTTGGTCTGCAACTGATTATTTGGCACTCGTAGACTTTCTGAAATATTTAGTGCCAATGCAGATAATGACATTTTTGACTTCTACGGGACCCTCAAGTGTCTATTTCTTTGGTCTCCGACTGATTCTGGGACGATCGCAGACTTTCAGGAATTTTTGGTGTTAATGCAGATAATGACATTTGTGAATTTTTAGGACCATCCAGAGTCCATTTCGTTGGTCTGCGAATGTTTCTGGAACACTCGCAGACTTTCAGAAATTCGGTGCCAATGGAGATAATGACATTTTTACTTCAAAAGGACCCTCCTGAGTCTATTTCGTTGGTCTGCGACTGATTCTGAGTCACTAGCAGACTTTCAGGAATTTTGGTGTCAATGCAGAAAATGATATTTCTGACTTATTGGGACCTTTCTGAATCCATTTTTGGTCTACGACTGATTATGAGGCACGCACAGACTTTCAGGAATTTTTGATGTCAAGGCAGAGAATGACATGTTTTACTTCTAGGGACCATCCAGGATCCATTTGTTTGGTCTGCGACTTAATCTTGGACAGTCACAGACTTTCAGGAATTGTTGGTGCCAATAGAGATAATTACAATTTATGACACTTTTGACCATCCAAAGTCTATTTCGTTGGTCTGCGACTGATTATTGGGCACTTGCAGACTTTCAGGAATTTTTTGTGCTAATGCTCATAATGACATTTTAGGGTAAAAATGCTCTGCTTATGACTAAGGGGTCCTTAAAAGTAAAAAAGTCATGATCTGCAATGGCACTAAACATCCTGAAAGTCTGCGAGTCTCAAGGAATCAGTCGCAGACCCAAGAAATGTACTCTGGCGGTTCCCTAAAAGTCAGAAATGTCATTATCTCCATTGGCATTAAAATTCCTGAAAGTCTGCAAGTGTCCCAAAATCAGTCGCAGACCAGCGAAATAAACTCTGGTGGGTCGCTAGAAGTCAAAAATGTCATTATCTCCATTGGCACCAGAGATTCCTGAAAGTCTGCGAATGTCACAGAATCAGTCGCAGACCATAAAAATGGACTCTGGTGGGTCCCTAGAAGTAAAAAATTGCCATCATCTCTATTGGCACCAACTTTCCTGAAAGTCTGCGAGTGTCCAACAATACGCTGCAGGCCAATGAAATGGACTCTTAAAGGTCGCTAGATGTCAAAAATATGATTATTTCCATTGGCACCAACCATTCCTGAAAGTCTGTGAGTGTCCAAGAATCAGTCGCAGACGACCAAAATGGACTCTTGAGGGTCCTAGAAGTCTTAATTGTCAATATCAGCATTGGCACCAAATTCCTGAAAGTCTGCGAGTGTCCTTCAAAAAGTCGCAGGACAATGAAATAGTCTCTTAAAGGTCCTTAGAAGTCAAAAATATCATTATTTCTATTGGCACCAAAAATTCCTGAAAGTCTGCGAGTGCCTCAGAATTGCCTAGAAGTCGAAAATGTCAATGAAACTTTGGCAACAATAAATCCTGGAACTCAGAATCAGTCTGCCAACTGAGCATTCCACCAGAGCATTTTTTAACTATATTTCGGATTGCCTAGCCAGCTTAGCATTCCAGCAGAGCATTTTTACACTATATCTAGTAATGCTCTGCTAGATTGCCTAGCCAGCTGAGCATTCCAGCAGAGCATTTTTTCACTATATTAAGGAATGCTCTGCTATAGTGCCTAGCCAGCTGAGCATTCCTGCAGAGCATTTTAACACTTTATTTAGTAATGCCCTGCTAGATTGCCTAGCCAGCTTAGCATTCCAGCAGAGCATTTTTACACTATATTTCGTAATGCTCTGCTAGATTGCCTAGCAGCTTAGCATTCCACCAGAACATTTTTACACTATATTTAGAAATGCCCTGCTAGATTGCCTAGCCAGTTTAGCATTCGAGCAGAGCATTTTTACACTATATTTAGTAATGCCCTGCTAGATTGCCCAGCCAGCTTAGCATTCCAGAAAAGCATTTGTTCACTATATTTAGTAATGGCATGCTAGATTGCCTAGCCAGCTTAGCATTCCAGCAGAGCATTTTTACACTGTATTTAGTAATGTCCTGCTAGATTGCCTACCCAGCTTAGCATTCCAGCAGAGCATTTTTACACTTATATTTCGTAATGCTCTGCTAGATTGCCTAGCCAGCTTAGCATTCCAGCAGAGCATTTTTTCACTATATTTAGGAATGCCCTGCTAGATTGCCTAGCCAGCTTAGCATTCCAGCAGAGCATTTTTTACACTATATTTAGTAATGTCCTGCTAGATTGCCTAGCCAGCTTAGCATTCCAGAATAGCATTTTGTACACTATATTTAGTAATGTCCTGCTAGATTGCCTAGCCAGCTTAGCATTCAAGCAGAGCATTTTTACACTATATTTAGTAATGTCCTGCTAGATTGCCTACCCAGCTCAGCATTCGAGCAGAGCATTTTCTCACTATATTTAGTAATGCCCTGCTAGATTGCCTAGCTAGCTTAGCTAGCCAGCTGAGCATTCCAGCAGAGCATTTTAACACTATATTTAGTAATGCACTGCTAGATTGCCTAGCCAGCTTAGCGTTCCAGCAGAGCATTTTTTCACTAAAGGTAGGAATGCTCTGCTAGATTGCCAAGACAGCTGAGTATTGCAGCAGAGCATTTTTACACTATATTTAGGAATGCCCTGCTAGATGCCCAAAACAGCTGAGCATTACAGCAGATCATTACCTTCCCTATATAAATTGAAATGCCTTTTTGCTTAGCTCACTGTTCACTGCTAACTTCTCACATTTAATACCAAATATATTAAAACATGCATTATTTTGTTTATTATTTGTTTACCTGAATGCATTTGTTATGAATACGATTTACCAAAATTATAATTAATAAAAAACGTGTCATTTTAGCAAATTGAAAGCAGTATATATTACATTTTCACTAAGTAAATATCCATTATCGATTTCTTTGTATGTATGTTTATGACTGAAAGATGGAAACCATGTCGTTCTAGAGAGTTGTGCCCTACGTGGATCTAGATGATAAATGAAAATTTTATGTCCCAGTATCAATAATAGAACAGAACAGAGGGATTTAGTTTTTTAGTCTAAAATTAATCTTAACATGCGTCTCTTTTTTAATTTATTTGCTTGTGTTATTGTCATTTTTATCTTGATTTTTTAAGCGACAAAGCAAAAAAACGTTTCAGTATTATAGCAAAAATCAGGGTGTGTGTGTGTGCACCTGTGTGTGTGTTCACTCTCGCCATCGGACTGAATCGCATAGGCGAGCATATACATACACTTCATTTAAGACATACTAATTTTATGAGGGACTATATACACGCAATAAAAAAAATAATAATATATAGTCATCATATCGAAACGATCAGAAACGATCACAACAGTGTGGCATCAAACTTCATTTTAAAGTTATAACATTTAAATCTAGAAATATGCCATACAGAACAAAACGCAATTATTAATTTTATGCACATACGTTAGGAACCATCAACGATATAGAAAAACATTGTGATATGTGCGCGCTTCGGTTCTTCACTTTTTTTTTATGCGTTTATTTTAAGGTCGCCGCCGGAAAGCCCATATGGGCGACCGTACACTCAAGTCGGGTCATCCTAGAGCGTCCCGCCGAGATTTTTCGTCGATTTTTTTCCAGCTTTATTGGTGGAGGAAGACCCCAGGTGCCCCTCCGGGCATTATTTCAGGCACGAGCGGGCACCTGGGTAGAACCACCGACCTTCCGTAAGCCAGCTGGATGGCTTCCTCACATGAAAGATTTCGACCCGAGTGAGGATCGAACCCACAGTGGTGAGGGACCTGTGATCTCAAGTCAGCGACTTTAACCACTCGGCCACGGAGGCCCGTCGGTTCTTCACGGTATATACGTCATCTTTTCAAAATGTTAAAGCCAATCACAATTCGAGAAATTCATGTGCGTTATTATAATAGTGCGTATAGTGTTGGTCATATAACATACTTCCTGTCCAAAAACGAATAGAGAGAAATAAATAAGATGGGTTACCTCTCATAGGAAGATGAAATTAACAAAAGATCGGAGAATTTATCGTTTAAAATGTTTTAAACCAAAAGACTAAAACGTTCGAAAAGAGTACCGCCATGCCAGCAATTGAACAGTTTGTATTCTGCTTTAATATATGATTTAAACATATTTTATTGCCAAAAATAAGACATATACATACATGTAGACAGTTACATGTAGACAGTTACAATACAATAACATGACATATTTGGCAAAAGGGTTGACCCACAAGTTCTCTCAACATTAGCAACGGGTCTTCCCTGATGCAATAAATTACAATAACTTATTTTACAAGAATGACTATCAGTTAGATAGAAGTAACAAAACTCACACATATATAGTACTTGGCTTTAAAAATGATTTTAGGTAAGAAAGAACAATAAAAATGATTGGGTGTACATGTTCTCTAGCTTGAATGGTATTTAACGATGTCAACTGATTTTTATATATTTGCGTTACAATGACTTAGAAAACATGTACATTTGCCGAATATAACAAAAACAAAAATAGATTTTGAGAAAATGAAATATATAAGAAAAAAATAGAAGAAGAAAGGAAAGAATCTTGTCTATTATTTTGCAAAAATGAAAGAAAAATACATTAATATTTATTGTGATTGTGTTGGTTTGTTTTCAAAATCAAAAGCGTTTGCTTACTTTTATGAAATGCTGAACAGTCAAAAATATTTTATTATTATTTTCTAAAGACAACTCTTTGTTACCAACTAAAAGTAATTGGACATTTAAAGGGTGAAATTGCCTTAATTCGTTAAAAAGATCAATTCTTTCATTTCGATATTTCGGACAAGTAAACAAAAAATGGTTAACATCTTCTATCTCATAACCGCACGAACAATTTGCATCCTGTGACAAATGATTGCAGAATAAGTGGAAATTTAAGTTACTGCATGCATTTCTCAGTCTGCAGTGTAAAACTGAGAGTTTTCTTTCACCTGTAAGGTACCATTTTGGAGTGTCTGTAGATCGAAAGGTTGATTTCTTTAATAGAGATTTAAAATGTGACAGAGTTTCTACAGATCTTGTTTCAGGTTGCAAGTTGTTCCATAGCATTACGGACGAAGGCACAAAAGAAGAAGAAAATATATGAGTCCGTCTGTTTAAAGTTGCAAAGTCTTCTGAGTTTCTAAGATTGTATGGTGTTGTATTATGAACTCTTTCTGGAAAAATATTACTTAAATAATCAGGAACGTCTCCATTATGAATTCTATATGTTAAAATAAGTTTTTGGTACGTTCTTCTATCAGATAGTGAGAGCCAATTAATTTCTTTATATAAATTTTGGAGAGAAACTGAACGGGTTAGGCCGCTTACGATATATCATGAATTCTTGTTCGTTAATTTACTAATTAACAGGGGTCACTTTTTGCTAAAACACTCGTATTATCTGATCATGAAAGGCATTAAAACACGTATATTTTGCCAGATGTAGGTCTGATGGGACAAACAACAATGTAGCTTAAAATTGATGCTTGATATTGAGATTATATAATAATAAATTTCATATGTTCCGGTTCAGATCGGGTAATCCGTCCCGAGGGGACTCCGCCAATTGGGCGGTAACGAGGCTTACTGAGTTACCGCCCATGGTCGGGTTCCCGAGGAACGGATATTCCGATCCGAACCGCAAACATGTCATGGAAATTAAAGTCATTTCATCCATAACTATTTTCTTACAACAGCGTATGAACTAACAACTTTAAAAACAACGGCAAAATGATGTCATCCTAAGCACATAGTTTCCTTCATTCATAAAGTGCGCTAAAATGACGTTGTTGTTTGGCACGCGACTCATCTGGCACCCCCATGCCAGATGAAATTTCCGGCATGGGTAAAACTCGCGGAAACGCCAGTCTGCTAGGCACGAAATCTATTTGTAAATTGCGAGAAAACAGAATAAAATCCACTAAAATGACACTGCACAAGTAAAGGCAGTAAGTCTTCATTAGAAAAAGACGGAGGAAATGTTTGTTCCTTCATGCGCATATATATGTAAGTATAGTAATTTACTTATGTAACCAGACAGAATGTTTAAATTTCAGACTATGTACCAGTAATTAGTTCGCGTTTCACGTCGAAGGTAACCAAGAACTGTAACCAGACCAGATACTATTGCTTAATCAACAATTAAATGTAGTCTGCACGTATTACATATATAATGAAAGCATTTGGTTTCATAGATTTTGAAATTATTTAAGATACAGAAATCTTTGTGCATGTTAATACAAGCAACAATGACGTTAACAAAAGAGCTATAATAATGTATTCTTCGGGCTTGAAGAGAAACTTTGATCTTATTTCCAACCACGCTATTCTACACAAAATGAAGGCTTAATTATGTGCTTGTGTGTTTGGAACTGCATTAATTCATGAATTACCTGATGAAACACCTTATACATATACTTACTCTGAGAAAATAATAAAATGAAAAAAAAAATGTTTTGATATTTTTTTGCCAAGTCCACAATATTTAGGATTGTTCTTTATCAAATAATGATTGAAAAATCATAACGCGGTTGTATGTCAAAATTTTATATCTGTATCAGAAGCAAGGACTAATATATAATAGAATTAAGGGTTCTTGTATATGGATAGGGGAGATAAATCTATCGTAACTGTTTCATTGCTAATTTGTTCTGATTACACCCCTTGTCATAAATATTTATTTATGTATTGACTCAATTTCATGTATATATGCGTATAGTCTTATGAATTATTTTAAACGTATGCAAATACAATAGGTATGATTAATTATTCATACACTGGCAAGGAAAATAAAATCAGAATAATTATATTCATACGTGTAGCGAATACTGTTCTAAAAGGTGAATACTTATTTTAACCATTTTTTATTTATTCATAATTAAATACGCCGCTATATATTAAAGAACTATGGAATTCAAAATTTTACCTTAAATGTTTTAAAACGTCTGCCTATAGCTTGTTTAACTAACGTGATAAGACTATGATTTATTATTTACTTTCAACAATAAATAAACAATGTATTTATTTATCCATTATCTTTCAGATTATTTCATTGCAATCGAAGAAATAGATTGACACTACAAAGAAAAAGTTATCGCATCATAAACTTTCATTCTATTTAATGTCGTCTGCTTTTAAACGTGTGATCAACTAGACCTTCGGTAGTCAAGGACGCGCTCGAGTTCGCTGATCAATGAATAATCGGAACCACTCGAACCTTATCGTATATTTTCATAACTACCTATCGATTAGTCTTTTTAAATGAAACATTTAAACTTAAATGTGTGTTTATTTAAATAGTTGCAGCCTAACGATTCTAAAATGAGACAAGAATATATACACGGCGGCTAAATATTGGATTATTATTAACAATTACTTAAACACAGATTGGAGATTAATTAAAATTGAAATTAAAGAAAACTAAAATAAAAATATCCCCAAAACAATGAAAACGACAGCAACAGTAATCGTGACACCAGGAAAATCATACAGTGCTCCTGCCAGAAAATCTCGACATAATGTTACATCTAGCAGCAAAATTCACCGTCACCCATGGGAGGTTAGTTAAAGTTTTTTACTTATTGTTTATTTTTCATTTACAAATATTTTAAGATAACACTTTATCAAATTACACATTGATTGTTCTTCGTCATTATATAAATACACGTTATTTCGACTCGACTTGTAAATATATGTTATAAACTAACAAAAGCTATTATAACTAAGATAGTATACAAGTTTTAAAGTCATGAAAATTGAAAAAAAAAATTTTGCAATTTTCAATCAATACTCGTAAACTTAAACTAAATCCTTTGGTAGATTTGTGTTTTTATATGAACTAAAACCTTGTCCAACTACAAACGGGTGTCGTTATACGGCTTTTGTTGGATTAATAAAGGATTAAATTATTTACACCGTATTATTATATCTGACATTCAAATGTATAGCCCAAATTCATACAGCATTTAAAATAGGAGTTCTTATCTGCTGAAAACGGCATGTTTATATTTATGCTAACAAAACATTATAATTTATTATACATGTATCATTTAATTAATACATATATGTAGAAATAAGGGCTTCCACGGACTATTAACACCTAAATAAACAAACTTTTTTGTATTCTAATTGTGTAAATAGAGATAAACATTTTAATAAACTTTTAACAAATACGTTGCCTTTACATTCTAAAAAGTTTGATATTAAAAAATACTTTGCCTTTGTTTAAAGTTTATGACACAAATTTTTAATAATTACAAACGTTGTTGTATGTTGTATCCAAGAAGAATGATTATGTGCCTTATTACAATATGTTATTGAATCTATGTTAAAAACGGTAGAATGTAAGTGGCACTTTTATGTCATTTTCCTGTACGACTTTTAAAAGTAAGAACCATTATATGAGCCGCGTCACGACAAAACCAACATAATGGGTTTGCGACCAGCATGGTTCCAGACCAGCCTGCGCATCCGCGCAGTCTGATCAGGATCCATGCTGTTCGCTTACAAACTGTATAACAAGTAGAGAAACTGTAAGCGAACAGCATGGATCCTGATCAGAACAGAACAGAACAGAACATTTATTTATGCGGATGCGCAGGCTGGTCTGGAACCATGCTGGTCGCAAACCCATTATGTTGGTTTTGTCATGACGCGGCTCATATGTAACGGAAACCTAAAGAGAATAAGGAGAAGCTTAAAACGATAAAATTTGAAAAGAATGAAAATAATGTTGGGTCGGTTTGATTGCGCCTGTTTAATGACAGGAGCGATAAACGCAATCTACGGTCCACACCCCTAGCACCGCCTAAAGGAGAACAACTCAACATTTATAAATGAACATGGTGTTTAATTTAGAAGTTACAAACATCCGCAGATGTGTTTATACAGCAGCGAACACAGAACCACTTCTTAGTGACCTGATCAGGATCCATGCTGTTCGCTGTCAGTTTCCCTACTTGTAATAGGGCTTGTAAGCGAACAGCATGGATCCTGATCAGACTGCGCGGATGCGCAGGCTGGTCTGGATCCATGCTGGTCGCAAACGCATTATGTTGGTTTTGTCGTGACGCGGCTAAAATTGTATCATTCATTGACTTACAGATATCATCATGACACTTTACATGTACATGTAGTGCATATTTCTACCAACCGTAATTATCAATTTAAATGTACAATATCTTTCTTGCTGTATTGTTATGGACGTTTTATTTTACAGAACCGCAAGGCCCTCAGTGAAGAGTATGAAACTGAGGCATCTGGTAGAGAAGGATGGTGGAGGACTTACATCCGGGTAATATATAGATACTACAATATCAAAACTGCGTTCTTTTTCAGTCTCTTGAAAGCGTCTGCATTTAGTATAATTGTTTTGGTATTGTTAGAAATATGCTCTAACTATCGACAAAGTTTTCTATAACGTTTTTTATTCAGAAAAAATAACGATTTAAAAAAAAAAAAAGAAATAATGGTGGTTTCAGTCATATCCATACCTTTTATTGGCATTCAAATTAATTTTATTTGTGAGCCATAGGTTACTTTTGGGCTTAAAACGTTCATAAGAAATAAGCAGGAGTTTTCATTTACGTAAACTAAATCAATGCTATATGTTCTTATGATTTACAATTCATAACGGTTATAATTTGTTTCAGTTTGCAACATATAAATGTATAAACATATATGCTTATATATAGGAAACACCAATTCCTGGAGCCTATGAGATGGAATCCCAGCACTTGTTGTATGATTTAGAAAAAAGACCAAATACATACAGGTTCAAATCCGATGGTAGGAAGATGGATCCCCATCCACACGGAAAAGGCGCCGTGCTTTTACCTGGCGCTTATGAATCGCAGGATTTTTTAAAAAGGTAATTCCTTAAAAAAGATAAGATGAAGACACTTATATAAGTGGTATCGACGGAGCTTTTAAGCGTATGTTAAAGTTACTGCGCAGAGAAAAAACTAGATCAAAATCAGTATTTTCTTTATTTTTTATCATTATTATTTTTAGAAACTTCATCATCTACATGTATTTTAATACGTGTCCGTATATCTGTATGAGTAAAATGAAACGAAAACACCTGACACTATAAGTAATGACAATAAATATAATCATTTTATCGATTTGAATTGGCTAATTTGTTCAGATGTTGATAATCTTATTTACAGATTTGAAAAGGACCCGGCGACATATGGTTTTAAAACTGGCCAGAGAGACAAATTTGACGTCCTTAATTTTGGACGCAAAGACAAGGTAGCGTTTACTGTTTGATATTTTTTTAAAGATGATGAATGTCCAAGAATCAATGCCACTTAAATAAATCAGAACAAAAATATTTCCAAGTATACCTATGTACAAAGTACACTTGGCCTTTCATAAAAGTACTAAAGAAACATCATTGTGTGTGCTTTTCATGGAAATATTCTACTTTATTCGTTATTTTAAAACGTGCCCAAATCGTTTGTAATTTCAGAATACATTGAATAAACTATATACAACATTTGTTTCATAGTTCAACATATTTTTTATCAATTTTCTTTTTTATTAGCATTTAGAATAGAAATAGATAATACTTGTTCAATTTTATCAATTTTGAGTGCATTGTTGTAGAGTAATGCACGGTTTCTTGTTCAAATGCTTTGTAATTAATCACTCAGACCTATCAGCCTTTGTGATTATATTCCTGCGCATTTGTACCCGAACCTTGCATTATTCTAACAACAATGCACTCAAAATTGATACATTTTTCTTAAACATAAGTTGGATATGTATCTTTTCAGGATGTTAACGTATCTCCAAATGCATACGGTGTAGAAAAATATTTAACCCTTACAATAGAAAAACAACCATCCAAGTAAGTGGTTTTTCATATGACCTGTTGGCTTTCGTAGACCAGAAGTGAATAACAAAAAATGTCAAAAGAAAAGTACAGATGGCATTCAAAGCACATCAATTTAACTCACTAAACACTCCTTATTGAATTTATAGCAGTAAAGATGATAAAAACAACTACGACTGAATGAAATCCATTGATCAGTTGCACACATCTGCAGCTCGAGGGTTCAAAGGTAAAAGGTAATAACTGCCATTTTCTAGATTTCGAGAAAAACGCAAAAAAAAAATATATTTTAATACAACTTTATTTTCCGGAATATTTTTAAAAAAAAATTTGATTCTCCCATATTTGTTGACTGCATTAGATCATATTTTGTTAAGTTTACCTTGCTTGGTGCTGATAAAACACTGTAATTATAGTTTGTTTTAAAGTTCTAAGATCAAAATAATATCATTTTACAGAAGTAAAAGGTAATAAATGTACTTAGATCCTGTCAAGACAACAAGGTTGGGAGGTAAATGGTAATAACTGCACTTACGCTCTTTTACTTCTGAAGGTTTAGCAATAAAAGTTCCAGATAAATTGTGGTAAAAGGTTATAAGTGCAGTTATAGCCTTGTTCCTCTGAAAAGAATTTAGATGTTGCAGTTATTGTTACTGTTGCAAATTTATTAATTATGTCTATACTTTGAAGAACCTAACGTAGTGTCATTAACACACATGCACAATAATACGCGTACACAAAATTGACAATTTCATTCATAGATATATAAAATATGTACCTGCTCGATATTTAGATTCAACAGAAATAAAATGATAACTAAAAAGTTAGGAAAATACGCACTAAAATCATAGTTTACAAATTTTCATTTATTTTGAATATTCAATCTTTATTTTAGTCTCATCAATGTACATACATACAACAATATACATAGAACACATATAACATGATTTAAAAAGTACATTGCCACTCATATATTGAGTTATAAGAGACTTTAGTAACAATTCAACGAATAAAAAGACTTACGTAATTACTGCTATATATACTATATGCATGCTTATATCGTTAAAGCTAAGAAGCAGACGCTAATCGTTAAATAAAAAATCATTAAAATACACGACGATAAAAAAACTGAATGTGGAAAAAAGGCACTATTGCGCAATTCAAAAAAATGTGTTAAAGAATCAGGTATCACCCCGATCAGATCGTGGATGAACAGATTAGCATCTACTTCCTAGGAGAAGTTAAAAGATATAGATATCACATAAAAAGAAATTACATTATTTACACAGATAAAATTGTCTCCTATTTAAAATATCATTACAGGTTTTGGCACAAATTCTAATAAGTGAATGATTTGAAAATACAAGTTTCAGCTTATCAATATCCTGCATATCGTAGAAGTTTGGTTCTATTGACAAAATTGTATTTAGCAAAGAAATTCTAAGGTCATTGTACAAAGGGCAATCGAAAATAACATGACTTTCAGTTTCAATTGCTTGACAAAACGGACATGTTCTATTTTCTATATTTAAATTTTCGAATCTCCCAGTTTCAATTCGAATAGGCGCTACCCCACAACGAAATTTACAGTATGCTGAGCGATGCTGGGGAGGCATAATCATATTACAATAGTGCTCTGTGGTAAATTCTGACTTATATGTACAATAATTTCTAAGCTTGTTACCACCTCTACCAGTAACACTCGTGGTCCTATTGATAGTTTCAAGCCATTCAGCAATAAACTTGTTTGTCATATATGATTGTATACCTTCAACAATGTAGGCTTTAGAAACATTTACATTTACATCAGAACAGTTGACTAAATTACAATCATTTATTTGCTTCTTCACAGAAAAGAACCAGTTTTTACATGATGTACCAGCTTTAACACTTGCCCAAACTGCAATTCGCTTATTAATACGAGTAGAACGGGTGTTACAAATACAGGCCCAATAAGAAGCTATAGTTTTCCATTGGCGAACAACGGGGGGCTGCCAAGCCATTTCTCCTGCTAAAGCCGCATTAGGTGTATATTTGCCGACGCCTAGGAAATACCTCATTGCTCTATTCTGAACAGCATTTATACAGGAGAAAGATCGACAGCCCCACACTGCTGCACCGTAACTTATTACAGGCCAAACTAAGGAGTCGTATAACTTAGTAAATACATTAAAAGGTACTCCACCTATTAATTTACATTTGGCAATTACCAAACCCAATGCACGGCTTGCACTTTGAGCAATTGTCCTGGCTGTTACATTAAAATCGAGGTGTTCGGTCAAAACTATACCCAAGTATGTATATCTATCAACAATATCAAGAGTTTCATTACCACATTTGAAAACAAAATCAACCTTTTGTACAGAGGGTGGTCTAAAGTGAACAATATTACTTTTTGTACAATTAATTTGCATATCGTTAACATTGCACCATTCACTCAAAGCATTTAGCAAAACTTGCAAATCATGTTTATTTTCAGCTAACAGAACAATATCATCTGCATATAACAAAATGCTTATAATTTCACTTTCTATAGACACACCAATATTCAAAGACTTAAGATACACAGCAAGGTCATTAATGTACAGATTGAACAGCAGAGGGGACAGGGTGCAGCCTTGTCTTAAGCCAGAATGTACACTGAACCAGTCAGTTTTATAAGAATTTACACGAACACATGACGAGACATTAGAATATAGTGATCTTACGGCTGTTAACATTTTCCCTGATATACCACTATCATGAAGTTTTTTCCATAACTTATTTCTATTAATATTGTCATAAGCTTTTCTAAAGTCGATAAATGCACAAAATGTTGATTGCTTTAGCTTTTTCCTAGTATCTATTAGATTACTCAATGAAGAAATTTGATCAATAGTTGTGCGTTTCTTTCTAAACCCATTTTGCTCGTCTACCAGTTTTTCATTTTCTTCAGCCCAGGTACTAAGACGATCATTAAGAACCGAACAATATAATTTGTATACTGCAGGAGCTAAAGATATACCTCTATATGAAAGAGGATCTCTAGGGTCCGCAGAAGAAGACTTGGGAATTGGGTTAATAATACACTTTCCCCATATACCAGGAACAACTCCGCTGTCAAAAATAACATTAAATAATACATGAAGAAAATACACTGTCGTATCATTTTTCAAAACCTCGGTCGGGATATTATCAGCCCCACAAGCTTTTCCTATTTTCGCACTAGAAATGGCCTTTTTAACCTCAAAAATTGATATTCGTTCATTAAAAGAAACATTATCAGAAGAATCAGGGTCTTGCAAAAAATCTAAAAGAGGAGGTGCATCATACTCTTTAAAGAGAGAACTATAATCCGTTTTCCATTTTTGGAGTACATCTGTGACAGTAGACGATATATCACCGTTATCCAAACGTACTTCCATTGGTATTTGTTTATTTTTCGAATAGCCTATCCCAATTTTTCCTATTGATTTCCAAAACTGATTACTGTCAACTTTACAATCGTTTAACAAGTCATTCTGCATAGAATACCAATAAATACGTTTGCAACGCTGAACCTCAAGATCAAAACATTTTCTACTAGAAATATACACAGATTTAAGATGTAACTTATCACTTCTATTCTTACAATCAAGCCATTTGCGTTCATTATGACACATAATATTCCAAAGATCTGATAACTTATCAGACCACCATGGCTTACCAGCTCTTCGCTTTCTATGAGAGCTACTAATATTTACCGTTTTATATGATAATTTACTATACATGTTATCTTTAACAATATTACACCAATCCAAATATATATTATCAATATCAGTCTGGGTGTTAATACCTGATTCTAACTTTTCTATAACAGTGTTTATTTGTTCTGTAGTATCAAGACTATTTAAAAAATCATTAGGTATATTACGTAATTCAAACTTATCAAAAGAACTACTGGCATCTATCGAAATAGTATTACTTTTACTTATATTGACATTTGTCTCGTAGTTAATATTCCACATAAGTAACGAATGGTCTGGGATACTAGCTGGCATTGTAGTGTTCACATAATCAATACTATTTATCAAATCTGTAACACGTACAATACAAAAATCTTTAAACAATTTTAAATTTTCGTGAGACGTGACACAATAATCGACTACAGCTGTACCTTTAACAGAAATAGACGTAAAATCATTTTTAATACAGTTCCTTCCATTAAGCATACACATATTTGTATTAATCAGAAAATCAATAAAAAGTTCCCCATAAGAATTTTTTACAAAATCTATGACATCACGGGGCGGTAAACTATCAACTCCACAAATGAAATCTTCTAAATCTCCACATCTGCTGTTAAAATCTCCGCAAACATACACCACACCTTCATTTTGAAATCTATATATATCTGCTAAAATATTATCATAAAATGCATGTACGTCAAAATAACGAGAAGAATTCTCTGGAGGTAAATAACATACACATGGAAATATCGCATCTTTAGTAATTTATGTACCAATTTTAACCACAAAATGCCCTCAAATGAATTTTGCACAATACTAATATCAAAAACATTAAACAATTGGTTTTTAACTAAAAATCCAATACCCCCGGATCCTAACTTGGCACGCTTGTGTATTATTGTACGGTTTAAACCAAACCATTTATAACCTTCTACTTGTAAAACATTATCATGTAAAAGATGAGTTTCTGCAATTCCTAAAATATCAAGGTCACATTTTAAAAGGCAAGATTCACGTAAAATATAATTATCACAGTCACTGTCCATACTCCATCCGCGCACATTCCAAAACCCGCATTTCACCTAGTAGGACCCACGGCGGTTTTGTCCACGGTAACCACCATTCCTTCCGCGCCCGTTACTTCTTGGTGCCGATTTCGACCATCCGCTGTGATCCCCACCTGGTCGCGCACTATACCGATCACTGTTATCGTGATGATCACGAGAGTCACGATCACGACTGTTAGAACGCTGACTGTCACGGTTCTGAAAACCAGTAGAGTTCGCGCTTTCTCTATTATTAGTGCGCACCACACGAGAACCTTTCACTGATAAGTCACTTTTGTGGAGTGCATTAAGAATAGTCCGGAAGTTGCTGGACATCAACCTGTCTGCTGAAGATAGATCGTGGTTAATATAAACATGCTCATATTGTTGATTTTTTCTCAAGTCACGCTTTGCAGACATAACCTTTCGTTTATCTTCATGTGTGCTGAATTGGGCTATAATAACTCCCGGCTTTGATTCTACGGATGATTTCTTCCGGGATGCCGTAGAACAAGATATGTCTCTTATTTTTAGCCCATCACGGATGAGTTTGTTAACCTTTGCCCTCGTATCTTCTCCTTGAGTCTCCGAGAGTCCACGAATAACCACGTTTAGAGACCTGTCATCCGCTGTAGACCTTTGCTGACTCTGCACGTCTCTTACTGGCAAGCTGTCTATTCTAGCCTTAATGACATCCAATTCCTCGGTTATCTCGTCACGGAGTGAATCTTTCATAGACAATAATTTATCGTCGACATCTTTACGGATACGGTTAAGTTCAGTATTCACTCTTTTGTCCAGAATTTGGGACACTTTATTAGCTATTTTCTGCTCAATACCACTTTCAAGTTTATCCATGCGTTCTGTGATAGAGCCGAAAAGCATATGCATATCCGCCGACAGTTTGTTGATCAAGTGCTCTACCGACGGGTTACCATTTGCATGTACATCCGCATGAGCTACAACAATGTTTCTTGGAGCTGGGGTGGGTTCTTCATTGTAGAGGGTTCGTCTTGCAGTGGATAGCGTCCGAGCCTTTTTTACTGTCGAATCAAGCGGTTCAGAAGCATTACGTTTTCTGCCACTTTGTACTGGTGTGGCAATACGTTCTATACGTTGTGATAACATCACTGAATCAACGTATTCCTGGGCATCGCTCGATTTAACGCTCGGTTTCTCCATAGCGAACACTTAATAACGACTCTGTCTATCCAGT
The DNA here is from genome assembly GCF_026571515.1 of Ruditapes philippinarum. Taxonomy (NCBI): domain Eukaryota; kingdom Metazoa; phylum Mollusca; class Bivalvia; order Venerida; family Veneridae; genus Ruditapes; species Ruditapes philippinarum. The sequence continues at coordinate 403,090 of NW_026866837.1, forward strand.
CAGTAATAGTGCGAGTGCGCTCTATTCAAGCGTGACGAAAATCCAGGTAATCGGAGGTTTACACTATAGCTGATTGACCGGTTATCGATACAATAGTAAAGTACAGGTAGTGTTACTAAAAATAGATCGCCAATACTACATGAATCTACAAAGTTTATCAATAGAGTTCCCAAAAATAAAGTCAGTCACCTCCAAATCACAGAATCCTATCAAAATATCCTTCCCGATCACTCACAACGAAAATTGTCCATAAATGTTCACAAAACACTGTTCTCTGGTATATAATCGAACTGAAGTCAAACAAACCCCAGACATCAGCAATTAAGGAAATTAGTGACCCATATCATAGTTAAGTAAATAAAGACTACTGTTTCATGTCACAAAATGTGAATGTTTGTCATTAATTATTCCATGACCTTCACTCATCTTCTTCACTCTCACTAACAGAAGGCACTGGAAGTTTGTCTTTTATAGATTTGCTGCATGGCAATGACTCATAGTATGATTCGCACTCCTTCGGAATTGTCCCAGAGGCAACAAGTGACATCAAATCAGCTTTTTTGCAGCAGATATTGGAAGCTTCTCTGTATAAGCCTTTCGTGGAGCCTTAAGAGACTTTTCTTTGCTTCTGTTCTTCTTCTGCATTAACCTAACTTCCTTGAACTCACTAACATCAAAACCATAGCTCACAACAATACTGTATTCTTTGTCTTTACGAACTTGAATACATTTTATATTAAGCCAATTAACACATTCACCATCAACATCGATTTTCATTGAGCCAAAGTTTTGTTTTTTGTACAACTTGTAATCTACTATGTCAGTGTATTTTATTGGAACGACAATATATGGTTGCTTCCGGCGTGCTAATGATATAACTGTTTCCCACTGAGATGGAACATGAACTATTGTGAGGCTTTTTGCATGCTCGATAGATGCATGTACGGAATTACATTCCATTTCTAAATGGCCACTTTCGAGAAATTTGTGGTTTATATACTTGATGTGAGGAATAGCTTGGACACAGCGAACTAAGCAACTTGCAACAAACTGATTGCAATTCTGTCCTCCACATGCATTACTATATAATGTCACTTCTTCAATACCAGATGTCTTACTTGCAACAGAAGTTACATACAAGTACACAAAAGTTCCTACTTCGCACGAGCCTCGTTTCCCCATGTGTCTCATCCCACAGATAACAAGTCCCGTTACCATTTCCCAGTTCATAGAATGACAAATTGCAACAACACAGTTTTCTTTTGTAATAAAGTTCACCAATTAAACTGCATGGTGTTGTCAAAACAGCCTGGATATCAAATACCAACACAGAAAACTTTGGATCTTTCTTTGTGCGTTCTTTATCGGCTGATTTTTCCATTCTAGTACTGTTTTTTTCTTTCTTGGTCACTTGGTGTGCCTAATATTTTGCTTTTGTTGCCTCATCTAGTCTATCTTCTATTCTCAAAGTGTCATACAGATTGCAGAGTGGACATTGATCTTTCTTAGGATGGAAGAAAGACAAGTTATATTCTGTACTGAAAATGTTTCTGTACACAGCTCTGAAACACACCCTCTATTGTTTCCCATTCATTTTTCTACATACAGTGAGTATATTCGTTTTATATTTAAATCTTGCGTTAGATACTTCCTGTTGGAGTCTTCGTGTGTAGTGTGATTCAACAGTCGGAAAACTTTCGTTGTGTTTCTTTACAAATGATCTGTGATATTCCGTGGTTTTATTTCCAGGCACAGCTTTCCCTCTCTTGTCATTTCCAACATATAACCCTGCCACTATGTGCTTAACTGCATTTGCAACTGTTTTGGAACCGACATGGAGTGTTTTTAGAAAAAAGTCTTTGCCACCATCTGTGAAGAAAAACAAAGTCGAAATAGTTCTTTGTTTTGTACTCTGTTTAGATACCTTCTCTGGTTCTTTATTGGCAACATGGAAACAAATGAATTGCCTCTGACTTATGTAATCACCCATTGACCAGTATGTACTGAATATTTTCCGTCTTTCATCTTCGGTTATATTCTCACTGCATTTAAATCTAAAAGATAAATCTCTTGGGAAAAGAGATAACAGATAGTGCCTGTGAACTGTATGAATGCAGTATTCTGTCAGGGGGAAAAGGTGATAAAATCACTTATAACCTTTTTCCACTACAGATTCTTCACAACATGTAGAACAACAAGTAAACAACAGGTAATAAGTACACTTAGAACCTTTTATCCCTAAATAATTTGTAGAAAAGAAGTTATTACAAAATACTTTTTAACGTTTTGCCCTTATAAGGATTGAATATTTATATTATAGCATAAAATCGGCTATTTTTCCCTCTTTTGCCCATGTTATAACGGGACCAAAACCATGTGTTAACATAGTCACGCGCTCTTGTTATAGCCCGGTTTCACCTATGCGCAATACATACAGGGCCCAGTAAACAAACAAACAAAAAATGACGATTTGGACTGTTTGCCAAAGAGTCATGCGCTCTTGTTATATTGAAATTTATTGATTCGAGGGCCTCAGTCGCATATTCAAGTAACTATGCCGGAAAAAACGGCGTATAGACATCAGTGCTAATCTTGGTTGTCGCCCTTTCTAAGAAACGGACAGTTGTCAATGTAAACAAATACAGTAGAATCTACCTGTCATTCAGTTTAACACTCCGGTTAACTTACAAAACTAGATAACACAAAATTAATATGAGAAAATGTTTTTTTATTTATGTTAATGTTGATAAATGCTCTTTATATTTCTTTGAGAGAATAATGCTTAGTGCCTGATTTTTTTATAAACTTGTTTGCTTGAAAAAAAAAAAACCGATTCTGATGTCACTGATCCTTTTTCTACCGTCAATCTGAAATAATTCTAAGAATTTCTGAGGGTCATGTTTTGTCTTGGGTAGAGGGTAGAGTAATGTAACGTTTTTTTTTCTTGAGAAAATAAATCTCCAAAGGCCAAGCTTTGTTAAATCAATTAAATTCTTCGTTCGGTTCCGAGAATTTTCCAAGTTGTTGGCCCCGGAAAAATGAAACGCATACGTAAAACATAGAATTGGATAAATACCGTCCAAGCACAAGAATTTAATGTAATTGTGTTTTGTATAAACTACACATCACGAATCTGTTTGAAAATTTTATGCTATAATAGCGTCAACACACGTTTTTCCGTGTTATAAAGTCTGCAGAGTCCCTCGGAACTGTTGGAGCCCTCGCCCTACCGGGCTCGGGCACCAACCGTTCCTCGGGACTCTGCAGACGTTATAACACGGAAAAACGTGCGCTAACCCTATATAATATTTTCGTCAGACATAAAGGACAATTAGTACATTGTAAAAAACATAAAAAGTCAATTTCGGCAAAAGTGGCAGTTATAACCTTTTACCTTTGAACCCTCGTGCTGATGTTTCTAAATTCAAAATCTCACTATTTTCATGTTTAAATGTTGCATTCCGCTTTAGCCGGTGCTAGGGGTCATAGACGGTAAATTGCACTTTCCAGTACCGTCTATGAACAGGCTAAATCAAACTGAGCCTGCAACATTTTTAATTTTGTCGTTTTGGGCGTTCTTTAGGGATTCCACTTTTCTTTATTCTATTGCATAAATATATTATAGACAAACTATTTATTTAGATTTGTTTATTTATAATGATAATCTTAAACGTACTTTTTCAAGATATAACATTTACATTTTATACTGGCAGTTCTCGTATTCTTGTTGTATTGGGGCAACACTTTTAATACTGTCAATTCTTTATAAAAGTAATTTAGGAATATACTATACAATAGACATAAATTGTACACTATGTTTTGATGTTCGTTTATATAATTATGCTGATACTAAGTATTACATTTTGATGAATGAATAAAGAGGACATTATTTTTTGGTATTACAGACATAGTATGTTCAAATCACAGGCGAGGAGATTTCCAACAATACAGTTTAAACCGGTACAAACTTTAACTTATATTGACATATTTGTTATACGGCTTAATCATACTTCTCAGTTAATTATAAGTATAATTATTAGAATATATAACATACAAATATATTGTAATATTATCCACCTAAATATGTAATATGAAATCATTTCAATATAATTACAGGGTAGGCCTATACTGTCAAACCATTGTGAGAAATTTGTTCGATGTTAAATTACAAAAAATACACGACGGAACAGTACAAGTTTAATGAAGTACATTATTTTTCCAATGGAATTTCTACAGTATACATTTATCATCAACTTATTTTCAATAGGATATTCTGTACCTTTTTATTCAGCGAGAAGGTCCAGCCCCTGGCAATTATGAATCCATGCAATTGGCACCAGGGAAGAGAGCCATTTCATCTAGTTTTAAGTCGAAAACCCCAAGATTCTCAAGTTCACATACGGTACGTTATCATTTCACAATCCAATTTATCTTTTTCATAAAATCTTATATTACAAAAATTACGAATGTGTTCTTCGTACTTTTTCATTTCTAACTTAAACATCATTAATTTAAGCTATGCAGTATATTCTAAATTCTTCTATACACAGTTTTTTTCTATTTACGTATTGTAAAATTGTAATTGCTAGTGAATAAATTAATGTTCAAATTATTTGTATATTTTGTAAATTTTTATACATTTGAAAATTGTGAAGGCATAATAAAGCCGACAGTTTTAGAAAGCCACATTATTCTGTCTTTTTTACCGACAAACACAAACGTAGTTTAATATGTTCCATTTAGTTACATCACAACTGCTTTGTTATTTCCTTTCTGTTTAACAAAGTCAAAACATCATCTAAAGGATGCTTAAAATAACTTTAAAATCTACACTTTTTGTTAGACATTGCATTTATATTTGCTTTATATACATGAATACATGTAGAATGTTTATATATATATATTTTATTAATTATGATGTTAAAGTGATAAATATGATTTAATATGAATGGAAAATGCATAGAATGATTCGTAAGATTTTTCATAAATCATCATTAATCACACCTTGTATTTTCCACAGCAGAACACGGCAAGTATTCCATGTCAACTTGATAAAAATCTAGCTAGAAACTAAACCCTTAAAATTAGATGCTTAATATTACACTTTAGAATAATTCCAAATACAACATGCTATAAGAACTTGTTATGACTGATGTCATAGAAAAAGAAACATTCATGTGGGCAGTATATGGTCCGCATTTCAAGTAAACGGAAACCAAATTCTTACATGGTTATAATTGTATAAAGATTTGCCCTTATTCGAATTTCGAACTTTTCCATTGTCTCAAATGTAAAAAACATTTCAGATATTTCAATGTCCTATGAGACTGCACAGATGAATATGCTGGCACGATTTTATACTTCTGACATAAAACAAATGCCCCTTGTGGCTGAGTGGTTGATGCATCAGAATTGAAGCAATTGTTTATTTCTTTGTGATCGTAAATAGCGATTAAATGGGTACGAATTACTGGCAAGTGATGTGGTTTTGACCCATGGTTGCTCTAAATTTGTAACACCCGATGATAGCCAAAATCATCTTACCAGTTTCGGTCCCATATGACTTAAATTGTGCTGCTGCGCCGTCAAACCAAAGAAACAAACAAACAGACTTAAAACAAAGTCTTTATTTCCACTAGCTTTAATAAAATCAACACAATTTTCTATATTTAAAAGGGCCATAATTCTGTCAAAATCCATTATAGAGTTATTGGCCTTTAATACCTTCTATTACCATCTATCTATTATGCTCATAAATAAGTGTATAAGGTTTATACCTATTCTATTATGTAATTTTGACAAAACTAATTTCCATTCAAAACCTTAGCCAAACTGGAAAAAGTGACGTCTTTTGTGTACAATATCGCTCCCTATTATTTGAAATATCAAGCTAAATAATGTGCTCGCCTGGTTTTATCCATAAATGCAAGTTTTTTCTCTGTGAATGTACACCTGTGTGTGCATGTTTGTGCAGGATGGCCAGTTTATTAGTGTGTTATATGTATGAAAAGTGCTGATCATATAAATTATCTATATCATAGAAATTTGTCCAAAAATCATTATTTAATGGCGGCCATCTTGGATTTGGAAGCCATATTGAATCTTCTACCAATGCTACTAAAGCATTTTTCCAAGAAATTACCATTTTTGACCTACAATGTCAATTTATATCATTTTCATGCCGTAAATAACTTCATTTTGTCCTGTCCCATGTACTTTGTACATTTTGGCGGCCATCTTGAATTTTGGCGGCCATCTTGGATTTTTAAAAAGTGGATCCCAGGCTGAAATGAATTGAAATACTATTTCCTACCACCTTGCAAAGTTTCATGCTTTTCACAGAAGGTGCACTGATTTCTTGGACTATTTTAACTCTTACGTTGGCGAAGATTTGCCTAGCGTTAAAGTTTGAACAGTCCTTTCAAACTAATTGGGTTTTTGATAACAAGATGCAAATAAAATATGAATGTATACTGATGATAAAAGCTTATCACTTTTGGTTCCAGCAGATTAAACTAGATTAGATAATGCGAAATAAAATTAGAAATCCAAACTTTCATAAACAGTCTTCAAACGTTGCTTGCTCTGTTTTCTCTTTTGCTTCTACAGCCAACAAAACACTAGACTTATTTCAACCACTTTTTGAAAATTCAGTTGACTTATTTCAACCACTTTTTGAAAATTCAGTTGACTTACTTCAACCACTTTTTGAAAATTCAGTTGACTTATTTCAACAACTTTCTGAAAATTCAGTTGACTTATTTCAAGCACTTTTTGAAAATTCAGTTGACTTATTTCAACCACTTTCTGAAAATTCAGTTGACTTATTTCAACCACTTTTTGAAAATTCAGTTGACTTATTTCAACCACTTTTTGAAAATTCAGTTTCCTATTTCAATCACTTTTTGAAAATTCAGTTGACTTATTTCAGCCCCTTTTTGAAAATTCAGTTGACTTATTTCAACCACTTTTTGATCATTCAGTTGACTTTTTTCAACCACTGTCTGAAAATTTAGAGCACTGAAGTATGTCTATGCCTATGTCGTTGGTATAAAACTTGCCCAACTTGCTCATCTGTGCAGCCTAACCAGCCACCACTCTATACTTATGGTTGCCTTATTTCTTTGTCAACCTCTTAAATTATTAGAAAAATTCATCCGCACATAAAGATTTAAATACATGTATAGATATATGTAGGCATAAGTTTTGACTTACTTGGAATACAAGAAGTGTTAGAAACTAGTGAAAAGCAGTCTTCCTAAATCACGGCCAAAACCTTAAAAATTGAAAATGTTGCAGGCTCGTTTTAGCTGAGCCTGTTTAAAAGATTGGATCTATCTAATCAGGAAAAACTTTAAAGTTATAATTACTAACGGGTAGATTTGTTGACATAACACTAATAAGGCTAATTCTGGTAACAAAGGTTTTACAATGCTGTCCTAACAATTTTTACTTGGAGTTAGTTCAAGCCTTAATTTATTGAATCATGTAGTGTTGAATTAAAATGGATTCGATCTATTATAGAAACTGAATAAGTAGAAAAAATTATCTGATGATTTATTCAAAGGAAACAAATTGAAGCTGCATAAACTTTTTAGTCTAGGCTATATATAGACAGAAACTATTCCCTTATTATAGTCATACCCCCCTCTGTAGATCTGTTTATATAAGCAAAAATAATATCGCATGATAAGTGTATAGTACATCAGAAATTCAAAGGTTTACAGACTTTTCAATTTATTTTACAGCTATCACTATTATTTGTACTTAAGTGATTACAGTGTTAACATTGGCTACTACTACAGTTAGGTTCAACAGGTACTTTAGGTGCTTCATTTGAATATGTTTTCTTTTAATAATTAAACATATGTGCAAAAAGTTTAATTTTACAGTTCTATGTCAAACAATATAATATTTATGTTATTTTATAGAGAGTTCCTGGTCCCGGAAGTTACGAAAAGACGTTCCAGACCCCACAGAGCGGTGTGCTACAAAAGATGGGGCGTCAACATGGGCTTTTCTTTTCGAGCGCTTTTCAAGTTTGATCCACGAATCATTACACTTAACAAAACGATGAATTAAATATTTGAGAATTTATGATATGCATACAAAAATCAAAACGTATATACAGAAATATATTATTTAAATGATACAAAAATAGTTCTATATATTTTAGATCAGAAACCACTGTCAAGTTTCACTAAGCTTGTTAAAGTATGTGTTCATAAAATCATCTTTGCCCCGACGATTTTAATTCATTTATGGTTACATTATTCTACTGTATTTCTTTCAATGGGTACTTTCATGTTTTTGTAGTAATTATAGAATATTTACATTTATAATAAAGGCAAACGCACGGAGAAGAAAGAAAGAGAAGGAAAAAACAACAGTACAAAAACAAACAAACGCCCAAAAGATAAAATCAACTAAAATATTTTAAACTATATTTTTCGATATCTACTAAGTCAAAAATTGACGGATAAAGCTAAAATGACTTTATGCTTCCAATGGATCGACCCTTTCTCCAGATCTATTAGTATATTCTTCAATCAAGAGTTCCTTCGTCACCATTTTGTATATTTATGTAAGCAGCTTCACTTTGTGAATCAGTATTCGACATTTCTGTGATATATCTACAAATACTGCTCGGGTTTTCCGAGCACGATTGTTTTGTTGTATGTTCTTATTTTATAATTCTATATACATATATCTTATTTATTTTAGCACATGATTTAAAAAAAAAGAATTATATATTGATTGAAACGACAAAGCTTTTATTTATGCTATATCTATATTTTGTGTCGTTATTAGATTTTGCTCAAGTCGAATATTATTGTTAACTATTCATAAGAGTATTTGATGTGTTTCCTATCATACTTATAATGTCGATAAACTTGTTATTTTTATCAGTATTATTACCTGCTTTTCATCTGTATTTGATGTTGTGAAATAAAACAGTTCACAAGAAGAAATCCTTTCGTCTGTGGCTTTTTGCTAAAATTTGTGTCATTCACGATATTCAGACGTAACTAATAACAACTACAACTTGTCGTACAAAACAATTGAGCCGCGTCACGACATAACCACCGTAATGCGTTTGCAACCAGCATGGATCCAGACCAGCCTGCGCATCCGCGCGGTCTGATCAGGATCCATGCGGATGCGCAGGCTGGTCTGGATCCATGCTGGTTGCAAACGCATTACGTTGGTTTTGTCATGACGCGGCTCAATTATTTTTCAAGAATACATAACTGACCATCTGTCTTTTATTACTTTATCCTATGTTAACTAAAAAGAATTATTTTTATTTCGGTTTGTTATCTAAATACCGTTAAATACATTGACGACAACCTTGTTGATGTGGACACATGGAAGTTTGCATGAAAGACTTATTTTAGGAAAATCCTACAACATACATAAAATTGTTCGAATTTATATCAACCCTGAACTTGCTCAATTACTTACTTTCAAGCTTTCATATTATCATTTTGGAAATATAAAGGTAAAAATCAACCATTTAGTAAGTCAACAGTATAGAGCTTGGTTTGACTACGCAATAGCGCAGGCTTGACCTTACTCCATAGTAGTGGCAAAGGTTAACTACTACTACTAGACAGTTTAAAATATGATTAATGTTTGCCAGTGTCGTAAATTTAGTAACATGTTTGCTAGAGAACTTTATTATCTCCGATGAGCAGACTCATTCAGTCTGCATTTTTCATGTATTTCTGCCTTTTTTTTCCATTTGCTTCTGAGGGATCTCCCTTTCCAAAAAGCTAAATTCCATCGAGTAATCTGAACCAGAAAATCATGTTACGTTATACTTTCTTCCATAGTCCGTCAAACATGTACATAGGATCATTTAAGCGAAAAACAAAGGAGAAAAAGTTGGAGTTTGGTTTTATCGAACTTTATCAGGGACAGCAGGTTTATAATTTTCATTAGGTTTTGCATTAGGCAATTACTGGGAAATCGCTGGAAAACGCTTATACAAACTTTCGTTTCATTGAAAGCACAAAGATACAGTAAACTGGAAATGTTTTACAGTAAAAGCTCAGCTTTTGATTAACGTAGTGACTTAACATCTCAACCTTTTACTTATAAGGAAACAACGACTTGGCCCTGAGAGTCAAATTAACAGTTTGTATTTAAAAAAATCATGAGTCTCTCATCGTTGATTTTAATTCATTTTGACCATTTAGTATTTTTGTGTTAATAAAAAAAAGTTGATTATTGTGATCTATTTGAATTGAATATTTACAGTGAAAGATCATGTGCAAACAGATAAATTGTCGGCCTCCACGGAGGAGCTGTTTTTTTTTCATTCAGCTTTGAAAATATATAATTCTTATATTTGATTTCCATGCTGATTAGATACTGTATTAGTTTAGAGGTTCTTCTTAAAAGCAATATAATGCACAAAGCTCTAGCCCAAGAAATATGACCTTAAGATCCTGCGATTTGTTATTTCTCTATAAAAAGTGTCATAATTTTGGTGTGTAAAAAATCACCATTTTCTGGTGCCCACCGTCGAAACATCACTTGTGTGATCAATATGACCTTTAGAATCCACGTGGCATGGTCGTTTTATTGGACCGGTGATTTGTTCTTTCTCTATAAAAAGTGACATATTCTTCTTTTTTTTATAAAAGTCACCATTTTCTGTTGCCAACCATTTTGGCCACACTCATTTGGCGAATGATAGTGGAAACTTTAACGACACGATGAAACTTGAATCGCTTTAAAAAGTACTTTTAATAGACATGTTATATCATTTATATTGCATGATAAATAATGCAATATATTTTAGCGACATGTTTATGCCTGTTTTTGCAAAGATGTTTTGTACATTAAAATATGTTAACATTTAAGCATTGGGCGAGAGATATTTATTATAAAGGCATGTTTTCTCACCGTCTACATCATCATAATTATCATTTTAGCCATCGCAGAAAGACGCACACTGGTGGTTTATCTCACTCTGTACGGCAGGAGACGCTTTTTACGTCAGGGTATGTTGAACCAACAATTGATTAATGCAGTTAAAGGTGGACATCGTGTGAAACTAATGATCAATAACATACTATCTCAAGCTACTAATGTAATAGTCAATAAAAACGTGATAACTGCATTTCTACCAAATATGCTTAAAAAGACAAGCATAGAAATGCTAGAGGGTACGACTGGCAAATGGCAATGGGATTGGACGTTAGTAAATACAAATGGTAAAGTAGAGACAGCTAATTACTTTATTGACGAGGGGCAATGTTCATTGTTAAGCGGGGCTGCCGATATGAAGTGGTTTATTGACAGTCGAGAATGGAATATGGTACTTGATGTTGGACCTAGCTCTGTAAACATTGGTTCCAAAGAGCAGCTTGCAAATGATATAAAGGTAATAGGGTTTTGGTCATTCTTTGATGGAAACATATACTAGATAAATCGAAACACATGTAATTATAAGACTAACAAATCTTTAATCAAGTAAAAGTGTATAAATGCTTGTTTAATGAGTACGAAAAATCGACAGAATAGACGATCCATCATTATATGTTTAAAATGACACCTTAAAACATTTTAATCTATGTGTTATCTTTTAGCAAGAATCATGTTTGCCTAATCTACTCACGTTATGGGAAAAACTAATATAATTGGTTGAGATTTAGTGTTGAATCATTTAATTTGTAAGGACAAACTTCTTTCAGGATGGAGCAGATGTACGATATGCCTGGATAAGTTCTGCTGGGGAGTATAATTTAATGGAAGCCGACAATATAGAATTTAATGGTTCTAAATCCGCATTCGGTGCACAGCATATACGTTCCGTACTTCTTAAACCAAACGGAAACGAATACAAGTTTGATGTCATATTAGATAAGCTCACCTGGTTGTATACAATAACAACTAACTCTGGCGTGGTGAGAAGCAGTAGGTGGGCTGTTGGTGACCATCTTTCACGAGGAACGACAACTGTTTACACAAATGTGATTTGGTTTAACGCCAAATAATAAGTTTCGAAAAGATTTGCTTTAAAAACATTCATTAGATTGACTTTTAGTTTGATTATATTAATTATGATTTTTTTTATAAAAATGTATAAACGGGATTTGCTTCACATATAGCATAAACATCTATTAATTGTGTTTTTTTTTAATTATATGATCTTGAAATACTGTTCATAATTACGTATTTGCTCTTGTTACTGAAAAAGTAATTGTTCAGTTTATGTGTTTATTTGACAACATGCTTATTTCACTTTCTTTATCATTTTCTTTCGTTTATTATACTGATAAATATGACTGAAATTTGAGGGGGAGAAGGCGGTAATGTTTCTATAATTGGCCATCCATATCAAATTAATCTTAACTTAAACTTTAATATATTTTCATTTACATCTCTACAATGAAGATTTAATGTTTTAAGTCATAAATAAGTCATTTGTTTTAACATCTATTGTGTTCAAGACCTTGACACTTATTATATATAGATACAAGTTAGATATCGTATCAAAGGATTTACGAGAAAGCCTGCATTGGTGTCATTTATAACAAGATGTATAGGATATTTTAAAATATTCTATGACGACACATTGTTGTAGTTTACACTTTTATTTCGACATGTTGTTACTTTATTAATCATTTACTTGTTATACTATACAGTATTTCTTTTGTTAGCACACTATTTAACGTGGGTTTTCTTTATATGCACAAGTAATTATATTAACTGTTTAATAAATGTAACAATGTATTTGTCCATATCATATTGAGTATTTGTAATTACATGCATACTAGACCGTTATTGTTGTTTTTATTCCCTCAACGTTATTGAGCGAGTTGTTTTGTTTACGAAATAAATATCAATTGTGAGTGCTTTGGTATAGAGTAATGTACGATTCGAATCCAAAGGCACAGGAATCTAATCCCCAAAGCCGGTAAAGTTTATTAAAGTTTGCAACGATTTCCAGCTTCAATGCTACTTTTTTGGAACGCAGATCAATATTTTGGCAATCTATATAAACTTTCGTCATGACATGATGTCTTGATATTAAATTGTTGTCTTAGTTTATTATAACAAGGCCTCAAAATATAAAATTGTAGCCACAACATATTCGAGATATAAATTACAACGGTTCACATGCACAAAATGATATTTTACAATTCATAATATAAACACCAGTTTGCAAGTACATGTGATATAAATCACTGAAGTTTAATCACTGCCATTTAAAAAAGAATAACTCTTGCATATATACTGCGCACGCAAGTATACATAAACGGTAACAAGCATGACTTTGTGCGCATTGTAAAACAGCTTAATTCTACGACAACCAGAGTAGTTTTACTTTCAAATGACATCGCACTAGCATGTGGAAAATTTAAGGTTAAAATGTTCTTTTTATCCAACAAACAGAAAACTGAATTAGAGATATATGTTCAAGAATGCCGCTAATGCACTACTCCCCTGCCGACTCGGGCTTTAAATGCGCCCTCCTGCTTCTAAATATGTTATTGCACGTAAAAAGTGCATTAAAACCTATATTCATGGTCATTTCTGTATAATTATTCGAAATTATTTAGTTTGACATATGGGCATTACTAATGACACCGTTAACTTTCATCTTTACCCATCAATTATAAGCATTGTTCAATGAGTATTGATCACTGACAATGTCACCTAGCCCACCTTTATAGACTTACTTCAGCACCATAAAATTAAGAACCACTTTGCAGGTATATTTTGGGATATTTTTTTTTATAACGATAGGTAGGAAACATGTAAGTGAAAACGACAATTTTTGATTGTCCCAATAAGCTGTATTCTTTTCTTTGGATGTTGGTTTCCGGAAATCTGTACTAGAACAAACCAAATTGTACGGTTCACATATTTTTCGTTTTTAGATTTACGACATGTTTTATTTGTCTCGATATAAATCCTGACAAACACGATGTCTATTTATGTAACTGTCCAAATGATTCAAGCACGGCTGCTAAGATTTGAATATACGAGAATATGTATTAATGCATCAAAATACGTGATGTCAATGTCTTGGCTGTTACATTTGAGTGTGTTAGAGAATTTATTTATAAATATGAATCTTCTTGATATGTTATGTTTTTAACGTACCTGAATTTTATAAAACAATAAAAAATTAAATCATTCTTAAAAATTGTCTTTAAAAATTTCCCACAATTGTATTTATAGCAATTATAGCTGAAGCTGAAAAAAAAAAACAACAAGAAAACGATAACATACAAGTATGTTTTTGGCTTTAATTTTTATTGTATCATGAAGTAATGAAAAGGAAGGAACTGTATAAATCTCTTACGCTGCGCTTATTTGTAAACAATAATTTGTTTTCATGTTTTGATTTTCACATTGAAAAAATAATGATAAATAAAGAGTGAATTAAAATAGCATTTTGAAGTTAAGCAGCAGACGAGGATCACATATACAATTCCTTATGTTGTAATTCGATGTAAAATTTTAAGTCAATGGATGTTAAAATTATCTTTTTAACTATCCATGTTTTTATAACATGTATAAATGGGCAATCATACATGTACGACGGTATGCAAATGTTATATTTTTTATATTCTTTTCTTTTAAAAGCTGTCAATGAATATTTTACATATTCGTTGTGGAATATTTATACAATATAGTGTAGAATAGTACAGATACAATATTTATATGTTATTATACATTTTACTGTACACAGCGGAAATATATTTAGAAGAGAACACAGCTTGAAAAGTCATATTAACCGAGCCGATAGACGAGTCCAATATGACTTTTCAAGCTGTATACGAGTCCAAATATATTCCGTATTGTACAGTAAAATGATTGCTTTACTGTGCTGTTAATTTTGTCTACTCATGGATCATGACTGTAATATGTTATATATATCATTTAACATATACTTGAAATTTTATTATTTAAAACATAAAAATGTGAACAAACATGCTATTTTCTCTCTTATTTGTATTACAGTTTATGAAGGGGCAGTCATTCCTGGTGAGTGTTATACAATGTTAAATGCTGCATTTGCCCCTATCTTACCAATAAACATTTTTTTAGCAAATGAACGAAGATTAATTTTGTCATTTAATAATATTTCTTAATAAAATGATTCTAA
Source organism: Ruditapes philippinarum (assembly GCF_026571515.1). Lineage (NCBI taxonomy): Eukaryota > Metazoa > Mollusca > Bivalvia > Venerida > Veneridae > Ruditapes > Ruditapes philippinarum. The sequence goes on from NW_026866837.1 coordinate 418,223, forward strand.
ACAGTTTTGTGAATTAATAATGTAAAATTGATATGTTTATTTAAAGTGACATATGTCCATTCATGGATATATATTAAGTGAACATGGGAAAGACAAAATACGTTTACATTTTGCTATATTTCCTTTCAATTCTATAATATACTTCACGTAAATGGTAAACAACTCTCATGGTCCAATAAAAGTTCTGTAAATAACAACGGGAATTTACTTTAAACGTTCAGTGGAGCAGTCTTTTTTGTACTTCAGGCAGATTTATATTTTACCCAAAACATTTTCCAATATCAAACTGAATTATTCTACTTTAATGTAAATAAGAAAAAATGAAAAATTTGATATTGGTAAAATAATATAAAAGATAATTTTTCAGCTGTAACGCACTGGGGATATGGAGATTATAACGGTAAGGACATCTAGATTTTATAATTGTTGTATTTCATCGATTCCTTAAAGGCCTTATTTTAAAATCATATTTTGTTTATATATCAATATAAATTATTAAACATCTATGTTAAAGCATTTTGTTTGATAGATGGTATAAATGATTAGTTTGGTTAAACTTTAATTATTTAGTAAATTTACATGTTTTTATATTTAGAGTTGTATTGCAACATTTTTTTAGAAAATGATTTTTATGCCTTTGTCAAATTTCTACCATTAAGGACCAGAAGAGTGGCCGGAACTATTTCCAAACAAATGCGCGGGAAAATACCAATCACCAGTCAATATACGTCCGCGGAAAACAAAGTTTAAACCAAATTTAAGTAAATTCATCTTCTACGATCCGCCATATTGGGGAGCAAGATATTTTGCCCACAACAATGGACACACAAGTAAGAGTTTAATACTATATATCTAATGCTCATGTGGTAATGATGTAATTTGAATTTTATTGTCAACCATGCTGAACTTTGCTGAATTGCCTGCAATACATTATTTTTCCTAGCATTAAAACAATATATGAGCCGCGTCACGACAAAACCAACGTAATGCGTTTGCGACCAGCATGGATCCAGACCAGCCTGCGCATCCGCGCAGTCTGATCAGGATCCATGCTGTTCGCTTACCAACCCTTTAACAAGTAGAGAAACTGATAGCGAACAGCATGGATCCTGATCAGACTGCGCGGATGCGCAGGCTGGTCTTGATCCATGCTGGTCGCTAAACCATTATGTTGGTTTTGTCGTGACGCGGCTCATATTATTAAGCATTTAACACCGTCAATAGTTTGTAGCATCTATGATTGAATTCAGGCTTTTTATATAGAAAACGTTTTTTTTTCTGTAAAAATATATTATGTTTGACATTCGAAAATGATAAATAATATCACAATTTAAATTTCAATATCTACAATCTATTTTAAAGCCAATGTAAAATAATTCACAATTAATAACTGTAAATAACTGTTATCATTTTTGCCTTTAAACCAGTTCAAGTCAATACATGGGGTCTACATCTACTTGCCAATGGAGGGCTGAATCACACGTACAGGATTGCCCAGTTTCATTTTCACTGGGGTGATGAAAACGACCAAGGTGCTGAACATACAGTTAATGAAAAAGCCGCCCCAATGGAGGTGAAATTTTTAACAGACTTTTCATGACAATTTTTAAAACATATATTGTTTAAAGATTAAATTATTTTTATTGTCTATTGTACTTACTTTACAACTTAAATACCCCTGGCATACTTTATTTGCAATTTGGAAGCAATTTCATTTTATCCTCTTTAAAGAGTATTTTGTACTGGAGTTTTATTCTTATTTGCTAAATATTTGGAAAATTAAGAGGTATTCGGTTTTCTATCAGCCGGTCTCTTAAAAGAAAGAAAAAAAGATATCTCTCACTTTCATTGTGAACTTTTATCACTAGGTTAGAATTCAGTTAATTTCAATTAAAATCCAATAACAATGATAACATTTATTTTTTATTTTTCTGCATCTAGATGCATATTGTAAGCTGGAATCATGAAAAGTATGAAAGTATAAAAGACGCAGCAAAGGCTCCTGATGGTTTGGCTGTGCTGGGGATTTTGTTTAAGATTTCACACCGAGATAACCCCTTATTTGAACCTCTAATTCATGCTATTCCGAGCATACGCGATCCAGGTAATTTGTTAGATAAATCAATCTTCTTTCTGGATCATTTTAACGTTTTGGAACTGAAATGTCAGGACTGTATTAATCATTTAACAATCTTTAAAATGTTAAAACAAAGTGATAACAGGCGAACCAATCTTTTGAAATATTTATTTTTTTCTTAAAAATAGTTAAGTGATTTGAATATGTTAACTTGATTTAGAAGCAGTATCCAGCAGCTATTTTTCAAAAGATCGAACCATTATATTGTCACAACAACATTTTCTTATATGAAACCGGCCAGCAATGATTGAAGGAGACTAAAATACTCTAATATACATTTTCTTGTCAACATTTTTTCAACTCAGATTGGAACAATCAAGTAGAAATTGCAGTTGTGCCAATAAGGAATTATCTACCACACTCGCCAGAAAAGTACTTCCGGTACCGTGGCTCATTAACCACACCAAGGTGTTACGAAAGTGTTACCTGGACAGTGTTTCGAGAAAAACAAAATATTTCGAAGAGACAGGTAAATAAAAGTTTTTTTTATAATAAGTTTATTGATAACAGGATAAATAAAGGTAAAAGTTTATGAAGAAAAAAATGTATTAACATTTAGTTCAGAACGTTATATGTCGCATTGTGGCGCCGTTATATGTCGCAACGCCGCTAAATGTCGCACTTACCGCTAAATGTCGCAAGTGCCGCTAAATGTCGCAAAATCATTTGCCGTTAAATGTCGCAATGTTAACGTTAAATGTCGCACGAATTTCCGCTACCGTTAAATGTCGCAACACTACCGTTAAATGTCGCAAGATATAAATTCATGTTAAAATCATGATTAAAAGCAGTAGTATTTTAATTTAAAACGCTCTCATAGTTATTTTTACTGTAATTGCCATTTAACAAAAAGTATCTTTGTTTTAATTGTTTTCTTTTATGAACCTAAATATCGAGGATTTGAGCTGCTATATAATGTAATATTGACGCTAGAAAGCGTATTCTAGAAAGATACAATTGAAATTCAAGTCTCAATAGATAAGTATTTTTCTTTTGTCTCCCTTTTTCATTTATAACCCTGATTGACAACATCTTAAAAGTATTATGATATTGTCGCGATCAGAATTCGTTTTAAGTAATTTCATTGATTTGAAGACCTTTTTTCTTGCTAGTACTAATAGTAATACAGTCATACTAGGCCGGTTTAAGCCCCATTTACACAGTCCCGGTTTGATGTCCCGGTTAGCCACGGTTTAGTCAACCATGATCAACCGTGGTAAACCGGCGTTGGGTCGTTAAAATTCCGTGAAGTAAAGGGACAAACCATAGTAAACCGGAACAAACTGAGAGATCACCACGGCTGTCTTCAAATGTTTAATACAACCGGGGCTCACCGGCACTCACCGAGAGGAAGCCCAAACCCGTGTTCTATCGGCTTGGAACAGGGAATTGCTGGGAAACCACCGTATCTATACTGCACCCATACCGTGACAAATCGTAGTAAACCGGGATGCGTGTCAATCAATGTCCAAACGGCAAAGTCCCGGTGATGACACGATGTTGCCACTGTAAAACAGGCAGAGCTACGGTAGAGCCAGGGTACATTGAGGTCACTGACAACAACGCTCCGGTTGGAGCCGGTAATGTCCCGATAATTGCAGACAAGTATGGTTATACAACGATGATAGACGGTGGTGTAACGACCTCATGCCGATACAGGAAATTTAAAGAACAGGAATATATAAACTTGAAGTGCTACTTTGGATCATTTTGTTTAGAGAAGGAACACGAGCATGGACAATTTGTTAAATGAGAGAAGGAAAAATTCTTCAGCTGGTGCATTTTCAGCTTCAGGTACCTAAACTTCTGAAGGTGTTGTAGACACAGTTTTTTTCTAACTTTCATCCCCTTTCCTTCGGATGGTATCTCTTCTGTCTTTTTACCAAATGACTGATGTCAACGTGGTCAGTCAGTTTTATTCTCATAAACTTGAACAGGAAGCATCGGTGCATTACCAGGGCGTCGCCGGCACAGTGCCGGCATCACCAATAGCATTACCGTGGCAAAAACGGCGATGATCGGGATGGACCGTGATGAAACCGTGTCTTGTCGGGTTTCCACCGGAATCAAGCGGGAATACACCGATTTAGCATCGGCGCTTATCGTATATATCCGGTGCTATATCGGGTTCTGAACCGGGAATACACCTGGGCTCTGTCGGGGATGTGTAAACGCAATTTGATTTCTCAGAAAAACACCACGGAACACCTCGGTTCACCAGCTTAAGACACATTAGCGATACCGTGGCCATTACCGGGACAGTGTTAATTTGGGCTTTATCAAACGGAACCTGCAACATTTTCAATTTTGCCGTTTTGGACTTTCTTTAGGGGTTCTTTTTTTCTCTATTTTATCAATGACTGATGTTTCTCGACACACATCTGAACAACTTAAGTATTCAAGGAAACCCCACTGATCTGGGGCCCAAAGACCAAACAATTTTCATACAGTAAACCGGTGACATAACAATTAAGCTGATGCTTATGAAAGATTATACTTGAATGTCGAATATGATATCATTTAATTGTGGTTACTTTGTTTCGCTAATATGTTTGTTAATACAACCGCAGCCAATGCATTTAAATTTAATAGACTACAATGTACAGATAATTTCAACATGATAAAAGTTCAAATCTTATGTTTACTTGTAGCGTTAGTTAGGAGCTGATTTTATTAATCAGGTTGCTCTAATAATTAATGTACATGCGGTTGTTATCTATCTTCCGATAATGTCAAACCCCTCGCGGGGACGTAAAAAATGGTTAACTTGGGTTTTGACATTGCCTTGTTTTGAAATGTTCAACGGGTTTCCAAATGCAATCACTTATGACTTGCATACTTAAGGGAATTAGGCTCCGGAAACTGATATGTGTTTGATGTTTGATATAATTGTATATCATATGTCATTACTTTTAGCTATTGTTTAACACAATATTTGCATTTATATCAAAAGGTATGAGTGGCCTCCGTGACCAAATGACAGCTAACTATTTACTCCCGAGAAATGATTTTCTTTCATTAATGAAAAGCTAAACGTGTCGGCGTTGGTTAACCTTTTTGGTTATGTTTTCGATTATGTTTTCGCCTTGTTACGGCTTATTGCTCAAAAATTCAAACATATTCACTTAAAACATAAAATACCTATTTTATATAAAAGTAAAATGCATTTCTAAAGGAATTAAGATGATCTTGCAAGGCATTTCTCCCTTTTTATATTTTCCCCAAAACCATCACAAATATTCATTTCAAACTTGAAATATTGATTGAATATCAAGACAAAAATTTCATTTTAACAGAAACGGCAAATATGTGAAAAACATGCACAGTATGAAATGCACGGTCAACACGAAAATCGACAGACAAGCTTGGTCTTATTCGAAATGGGAAATGTTTTGGGCCATTTTGATATCTTGCATTTAGCATTCGTATAGGACTCCTTGATCATTTAGTATTCCTCTAGATATGAGCGAATTTCACGATTAGCAAATATTATCATATTATATGCCGGCAGTTGAGTAATCAGATGTCAAAATAAGAAAACGTACAGAAAATTTAGTACATTTTACCATTTGTCAAACACTATTTACGCTTGGACATTGTGGCAAGTGATATTTTACTCGTCAAGTCGCTTTATACTATGATAGATTCTCGAAGAATTTCATTAAATAAGAATAGATTTTTTTTTAATCATACTGTCAGAGTTCTAATCAAGTTTAAAAAACCTTGATTTTAATAACTGTCAAATAAAAACAATGACTTATAAAAACAAAAACTTTAATATAGACATAAAAATTCATAGCCCTATTTTAATTTTACAAACCATGAATCAGCAAATAAGAACTCTTGCTGAGATTTGAACTCAGAACTCCTCTTATGTATGTGATACAATAAAGAGGCATTTTGACAATTAAACTACAAGAGCTTAAAATTTATGGCTGGTTATTAAAAGATTAACATTCTTCCTACTTTTTTACATCTATATATAGTTTTCAAATTGCCAAATTTAGGTCTATTATAAATGAAAAACTGGCCAAAATTCATAATTTTATCCTGAAAATTCTTTTTTAAAACTTATTTAAAGGATTTTTCAGAATCATTTCAACTATTTAGTACATAAGAATAAAAAAACAACAACAAAAAAACACACACAATTAAAATGTTTCTTTTTCATATGATTACACATTTCTAAAAGATTTTGTAAAATTTTCTATTCCTTATGGTTCTTATTTTACCAATCTAAGGCATGAGCTGTTCTGATGAATAAAAAAAACAACACTAAATTGAATTATCAACAGGAATAAATTCTGTCATGTACGTTAATTTTGCTTCTATAGGAGAAGCAAGTAAATGACTGCATACATTGTGTGAAAATGTAACAAATTCGAAAAAATTTACGGAACTAAATTTCAACATTGGAACTGTGACGTCATATGATGAAGTCTTGAAAAAGAACGCATGACGTTATGCGGCAAAACAAGTAAAAATGACTTAAAATCACTAAAACGACTGGTTTGACAATTTTGCTTGTAAAATATATCAGAATGATAAGAACTAGTCGATAACAGAAAAAATCGATAACAGGATAAATAGAATGATTGGTCCTATGGCTGGAGAACTGTCTGACCAAAGGCTCACCCAATAAATTCCTCCGCCTCGCCAGATCCAAGGCACCAACCTATTAATTATTCTCTATCACTTCAGACATCAAGACAATGGTGAACAATGCAATCAAAAATGTAAAAATGTTTAGTGATATGTAAAATAACATTGATAATACAAATACAAGATTCATTTCCCCCCCTCTGCTTTTACCATGGCTTGGGACATGCTAGAAGTTAAAACTGCACACATCCAGATATTTTACTTTCTTCAAAAATCAATCAAAATTTAGGAAAAAGTAAAAAAAAAACAGATATGCATACTTCTTTGATTCAATTCAAAATTAGCTTTTACAAAATTTAAAAGTATTGTTATATTAATTCTAACCACTTATTAAAGGAATAATATTGACCCAATGTTACAAATATTTTAATACATAAAAGGAAATAAATATAACTCTTACTTATGGCTTAATAGTAAATTTTTGTAGTTTTCTGAACTTCAAATCTAAATATTTAACTTAATGATGGAACATATAATTATTTTCATTTAAAACAATATGAATCTGGAAGTGTGCTGTTTTACACTAGGCAGTATTGGGAGAAGTGTAGCTATTGACCTTTTTGACACATACTGTTTTCCGGTAGTTACAGATTTAGCTCTGGGGGATTACACCTAATGAAGTATATACACCTTATGAAGTTTATAGAGGATATTCAATTTTTTTTATAAATACACAATTTATTTCATTGAGTGGTATGAAAACAAATATTTCATGAGTGGCTACCGCCACGAGTGAAATATGATACTTTTCATACCACAAGATGAAAATAAATCCTGTATTATAGAAAAAGTCTTGAATTTTCTGTTTATTATATACATTTTTTATATTAAAATTTGAAAGATTACTTCTTAAATTTTGTTCATTGGCTGAATTTAGAAGAAAGTAATCCGGCAAGACACAAGTAAAAATATGTAAAATATGTTTAACTGCAGTGAAAAATATATCTTTTACAGTGAAAAATACGGAAAATGAAAATACAAATTTTATTTCATATTTCATTTATCAGTATATAATAAACGCCATTATTATGTGATATATCTATTTTTTATAATTATTTTAGAGTTTCAGGTGGTTACTATCTATCGCATATTTTACACATTTGAGCCGCGTCATGACAAAAACAATATAGTGGGTTTGCGACCAGCATGGATCCAGACCAGCCTGCGCATTTGTGCAGTCTGATCAGGATCCATACTGTTCGCTTACAAACCCTATAACAAGTAGAGAAACTGATAGCGAACAGCATGGATCTTGATCAGACCGCGCGGAAGCGCAGGCTGGTCTGGATCCATGCTGGTCGCAAACTCTATATGTTGGTTTTGTCGTGACGCGGCTCATTTATTTGTTGATGTGTTAGAATTGAAATAAGATATCCAAATCTGTGATTTTATAGCTTGATAAAATAATTGTTTGTCATTTAGATGTGCTCATTATATCACTCGGGCTATGACCTTGTGATATTATCACATCCAAACTCCAAACAGTTTTGTTTAGCTATAAAATCACCGTTTGAGATATATTATTTCTTTAAGTTTAAGCAGAAAATCTCATTTTATTTCATGGAATTATTAATACAATGATATTCTAATTATGCCCCCATTTCGAAGAAAAGGGGGTATATTGCTTTGCACTTGTCGGTCCGTCGGTCTGTCGGTCCGTCGGTCCGTAGACCAAATGGTTTCCGAGTGACAACTATAGAACCCTTAGGCCTAGGAACTTCAAACTTGGTATGGTGATTGGTCATGACAAGTAGATGACCCCTATTGATTTTGGGGTCAAGGGGTCAAAGGTCAAGGTCACATTGACCTTGTAAGCAAAAACGGTTTCCGATCAATAACTAAAGAACCTTAAGGCCTAGGAACTTCAAACTTGGTATGGTGATTGGTCATGATCAGTAGATGACCCCTATTGATTTTGGGTCTAGGGGTCAAAGGTCAAGGTCACATTGACCTTTGTAAGCAAAAAACGGTTCCGATCAATAAGTAAAGAACCTTAAGGCCTAGGAACTTCAAACTTGGTATGGTGATTGGTCATGATCAGTAGATGACCCCTATTGATTTTGGGGTCAAGGGGTCAAAGGTCAAGGTCACATTGACCTCTTGGGTAAAAACGGTTTCCGATCAATAACAAAAGAACCCTTAGGCCTAGGAACTTCAAACTTGGTATGGTGATTGGTTATGACCAGCAGATGACCCCTATTGATTTTGGGGTTAAGGGGTCAAAGGTCAAGGTCACATTGACCTTGTAGGTAAAAACGGTTTCCGATCAATAACGAAAGAACCCTTAGGCCTAGGGACTTGATATGGTGATTGGTCATGATCAGTAGATGACCCCTATTGATTTTGGGTCAAGGGGTCAAAGGTCAAGGTCACATTGACCTCTTAGGTAAAAACAGTTTCCGATCAATAACTAAAGAACCCTTAGGCCTAGGAACTTCAAACTTGGTATGGTGATTGGTCATGACCAGCAGATGACCCCTATTGATTTTGGGGTTAAGGGGTCAAAGGGCAAGGTCACATTGACCTTGTAGGTAAAAATGCTTTCCGATCAATAACTTAAGAACCCTTAGGCCTAGGAACTTCAAACTTGGTATGGTGTTTGGTCATGACCAGCAGATGACCTATTGATTTTGGGGTCAAGGGGTCAAAGGTCAAGGTAACATTGACCTTGTAGGTAAAAACGGTTTCCTATCAATTAACTAAAAACGCTTAGGCCTAGGAACTTCAAACTTTGTATGATGATTGGTGGTGACCAGCAGATGACCCCTATTGAGTTTTGGGTCAAGGGGTCAAAGGTCAAGGTCACATTGACCTTGTAAGTAAAATGGTTTCTGATCAATAACTTAAGAATGCTTAGGCCTAGGAACTTCAAACTTGGTATGGTGATTTTTCATGACCAGCAGATTTCCCCTATTGATTTTGGGTTCAAGGGTCAAAGGTCAAGGTCACATTGACCTTGTAAGTAAAAACGGTTTCTGATCAATAACTAAAGAACGCTTCGGCCTAGGAACTTCAAAATTGGCATGGTGATGGTCATGACCAGCAGATGACCTCTATTGATTTTGGGGTCAAAGGTCAAGGTCACATTGACCTTGTATGTTAAAACGGTTTCGGATCAATAATAAAAGAACCCTTAGGCCTAGGAACTTCAAACTTGGCATGGTGATTAGTCATGACCAGCAAATGACCCCTATTGATTTTGGGGTCAAGGGGTCAAAGGTCAAGGTCACATTGACCTTGTAGGTAAAAACGGTTTCTGATCAATTAACTAAAAACGCTTAGGCCTAGGAACTTCAAACTTTGTATGATGATTGGTCTTGACCAGCAGATGACCCCTATTGAGTTTTGGGTCAAGGGGTCAAAGGTCAAGGTCATGACCAGTAGATACTTGATAACCCTTATTAATTGTTTGATCACTGGGTCAGAAGTCATGCATAATAACCTTATCACATTAATAATTGGCTGCTGATAGGGGGCATACATGTTTTACAAACATATCTTGTTATTTTCTAACAATGAAATAATTGTTTTATTTCACTTTAATCCCAAAAAGGCCTAAAACATACAGATTGTTACAATATTACACAACATTTAGGTGAATTCCCGAGAGCTATGTACAGAAAGTACCGGAAATGGTGTTTAGCTAGTTTTTCAAAATATTAACCTTTGATTGAAGCTCTGAAGAATGGTAAGTCTGTCACTGTAAGTCTATAGTTTATAAAGTCGTGTGTTTTGGTTTTGCTACACATCCCCCACCATTCCATAATCAGAGCTTCAATATCCAATATCCATGTCTGACCAATAACCGGAGAAAGTTTTGGTCAATGATTGGGCTTTTAAAGTTAATCATGCCAAGTAGTTAAAGAAGTTAATTGGTCAACTAGGGAAAGCCATGGCTTATGGTCATCAGATTGGTCAACTAGGGAAAGCCATGGCTTATTGTCATCAAATGAGGTGGTCAGGTTGGTAATGACTGGTAGATTTATCATTGATTAAGTTCAAGGCAAGGTAAATATCATCATAAGGGTGTTCAGATCAATAATTCAGGAACACTTTGACCCATTAAGATTAGATGTACAGGTTTGTCATGACTAGTAGATGTTCAGGTCAATAAATGTAGAACACTGTAAAAATAAGTAAAATAGATGAGTAAAGATAAATTAAAAGTCAGAACAGTTTATTAAAGAAATAACATTAAAAAAACCGCATGGTCTGCACTTCCCCTTCATGGTAGAACTGGCCTAAAAGTGTAGAACAGTTGTTAAAGATAAAAAAACACTATATAAAATTGAGCTGAAGTAGAAAAAAAAATTAAAGTAGATAAACTGCATGGTCTGCACTTCCCCTTCATGATGGACCTGGGCAAAAAGTGTAGAACAGTTGTTAAAGATAAAAACACTATATAAAATTGAGCTGAAAAAGAAAAAAAAAATTCAAGCAGATAAACTGCATGGTCTACACTTCCCCTCATGGTAGAACGGGCCAAAAGTGTAGAACAGTTGTAAAGATAAGTTTATACAATTAGAAG